>NC_142414.1:4500000-4843750 GCF_059516105.1 Syngnathus floridae | reverse complement strand
ATAAGGGCAAATCAGGCAGAGAACATGACACGGTTCAGTACAAGCAAGAGGAGCTGAGGGGCACAGAGGAAGGCTTGGGGAGGGGAAGGCAGGAGGAAGAAGAAGAGAGGTCACCCTGCAGGAGTCGATTAAACACCCAACAGATTGGAGAGCCTTACCCTTGCCCCTCTAACATTGTCTCTCCGTGTCGCTCTTGGGCTCATATCCCAATCACAATTTAAGACAGACAAACTAATGGTACCTAAGAGAAAGAATACAAGTCAACATGTACAAGTGTGTCACTGGCTGCCATCATTTCTCATAAATCACGTAAGTTCAAATGGTCACACAGTTGTGCGGGGGTTGTGGGGTAGGGGTTCAAAAAGGAGAGCCACAGTCACATGAACCACAGACAAGAGACAAGGTTGGACATTTTGGGCACACCTGATGGACTTATAGTCATTTGAAGGACAGCAAAACCTTATTGGCTACAGTCCCATTGTACACAATTAACAGCACGACAAGAAACGGATACAGCCCCTCTTGTGTCAAACGTTTTCTGTGCAAAATGCAAACTATCAATGTGAAATGAACCAAAGTGGCCTGTTTATAAACCACTGAGCATCTACAGCTGCGGCCTGTAGCGCTGATCTAAGCCCAGCACGTTTACAACACTGGATCATTAACAGCAGGAGAAAATGGACAATAGTGAGAGTGATCAATATTTAGTGCTAATGTTTCTTGAAGGCCACTTGGTGAGTAATGCAGAAAAGTCTTGACAGGTTCATCTCCAGTGCGAGCTCCCATACATTTTCGTCCCTCATAAAGTAGGTAGGTAGGTAGGTAGGTAGGTAGGTAGGTAGGTAGGTAGGTAGGTAGGTCAGTCGGTCGGTCGGTCGTTCGGTAGTATGTATGTATGTATGTATGTACGTATGTACGTATGTGGTTTGCTGGGTTTTAATGTTCAACTTTATGGATATATCTTATTCTTTTGCGACAGTTAACATCTCCTTATTTAGACTGAATAACTTATGCTCATATTTGTTAATTGAAATATTGCTGGTAGATTGCTGGTAGCGTTAATAACAGGCCACTAATACTGTCATACCATTTAGTGAAGCTCAAATTCTTCTAGCCTTGTGTGACATGCTCATTAATACAAATTGTACATATGTTTAAAAACTAGGGGCTGGGGGGTGTAGCCATTTCTTACAAACAAGGACAATATTAATAGTGAAAACATGGGAGTTCACCTCCAACCAGCCACTGACACCAAGTGGTCAAACGCACCGTATGGAGTACAGAAACATCCAAAGCTTGCCAAAGTTACATAGGGAGGATTGTACAGGCAAAATCTTCATTTTGATTGGAGCCAGAGGTGACTCAGAAAAAGTGTTTAAGGGTAAAATTAAGAGGATAAAAGAAGATAAGAAGAAAAAAAGATAGAGCCATGTCCATCTACTACAAATCAATGATCTACCGTAATTCCCGGACTATAAACTGCACCTAAATATAAGCCACACCAGCTAAAGTTAGGAAGAATCCTGTTTTGTTCATATATAAACCGCACCAAACTATAAGCCGCAGGTGTTTTAAAATTAATATCCTTATTTCTATTTTTTGTATTACCAAAACAAATCGTCTTCAAATCATGGAAAATCCATAGATAAACCGCACTGGACATGGGGTTCAAAGCTTGTGCAAAAAGTAGCGGCTTATAGTCCGGATAATACGGTAGATTTGTAAATACCATATGCGGCCTCTTAAAATAAAGATTTTGCCTTCCTTTACAGTACAATGTTTGGGGTATTTGTCACCTTCAGCCTGACCCCATGGAGCGCACACATTCAGGGTGCCCGGCCTATGGCCCCCTGCTCGGCCAGCTGGATTGATGTGGTCAGTGTCTCGCCGTCCTTCTGCAAGTCAAGGCCAATGACATCTGGGGCTGTGATCCCAGGATGACGACAGCGCAAAACAAACGGAAAAAAAGCTAACTAAAACCACAAGGGAAAAACAGAACAAAACCATGAAAAATAATCTGAGTGGAAACAAATATATGTATGAAGAAAGACACTTTCTAGCTTCCTGCTCACACAATGAACTGTCATTTTGAACTACAGCATTTATTTAATCCAAATATTAAAGAAGACATATTATGGAAAATTAACTTTAATCGTTTGTATAAGAATCCAAAATAATTTGGGTCTCTGGAATGCCTGCCCACCAATCAAGTGATATATTACAGAACCAAAATAAATCTTACATCTATCCATGTGTGAACATGCTCTTTCAATGGGAATTTGGTTATTTTCATATTAGCTGATCACCCTCTCCCCACCCACACTACCGAGCTCAAGCCTGGATTAGAGATGTTACCGGAGGTGGGCGTTGCGTCCCAGGGACGGAATGGTCTGTCCGTCCCTGACCAACGACCAATGGCCGTTTTGCGGATGAAGGACGAGGGGGGAGAATGTTCGATAAAAGGTCAGACTGAGGACGGACGGAAGTGGGGTTTCCTCCGATTATTTAATCATCCCTGTCCAGGTCAAGTGCTGACTAACATGAGCTTTAAATGTTGATTATTATGAAGCCTCTCTTTCATGGTAAAAGATGAAACCCGTTTGCTTTACAGAGAGAATCTCCTCAGCTTGAGAAAGCCGCTGATCGTTGCTGTATCATGTATCATGTACGACACCGCAATAATCAACTTGGATTTGATTCTACCCTTGGCTACAATTCAGAATAGCATCCTGGTTATTTTCTATCTATCTGAACCTAAAACGGTATTGTGACAGCTTGTGTATGACTGACACATTGTTTGACGCTTGTATGTCGAGTGCGCATGCACATGAGGCATTCTGGAGGAGGAAGGCGGGGGTGAGTGGAAATACACTGTGTGCAGGATTATTAGGCAAATTGTATTTTTGAGGATGAATTTTGTTTTTGAACAATTAAAAAGCTCTCAGTGAACCGAAATGCTAATAAACCTTCAACTTAAATATTTAAGACTGTAAAAGTGAAATTCTGTCTTTCTTGGGAAAATTTCTATTATTGTAATTTCTATGATTATTATTTCTATTAATTATTAGGCAACGATTAGTGTGCAGAATCATTACGCAACTAAAGTAAAAATCTCACTTGTTTATTTTCATTTGCTAAAGTGAGAAAAATAAACAAACAACTCAAAATTTAGAAATTAACATTTAGAAATTAATGACCAATATAGCCACCATTCATTTTAACAACAGTTATAAGACTTCCATCTATGGAATTTATCAGATTCTCATCTGTTGACGATGAACTTTTTGTGCAACAACAACCACAGCCACCCAGACATTCTACACAGAGGTGTACGGTTTTCCTTCAGTGTTAATTTCCCATTTAGGAAGGGCCCAAATTTCAGGCTGATAGAAATGGATGTTGAGTACACTGTTATTCTTTATCCTTTGTCTATTTTGAGTAAAGAATGTCAGAGACATTGAAATTATAATTGTACCCCCCCCCCACCCCTCCCTGATGTTCACATTGACACAACAAACAGACACAAATGTGTAAGAAAAAGATGCAGTAACAAAAGGGTCATGAGGAAAAGAGTCAGCAACATACACACAAGGAATAAGATGGGCTGTTTTAATGATGGTGCTCATCCCCCCTTTTGAAAGTCCACGGTAACAGTTGCATCCCACAACACAGCACAGCAGAGGCCACAACACCAATCACCACAATTCAAACTTTTTTTTTTGTCAGGGGGAGTTCCAGTGAAGACCAAACTTACCGCTGAGCGCCTGTCACCCACCATCATTACACGTCATCAAAATATCATCACATTGCTGAGGTTACATTTTCCAAAGGGAGTGAGCGGGGTGATGGTAGGAAAAAAAGGTAGTCACTCTTGACAGCACATTCACCGAAGGTTTGGAAAGATGCACCATCCCAAGTGCTTGGGAACACACCTACTGAGAGGGAGACTCCGATAGCAACAACTTCGAACGACGAATCATATTTATGTATACTGTATGTAGTGGTATTTATAGTGCCTCGATATTGTCATGCTATTGTCTCGGTATCAAAGCACTCTTAGTGCCCTGAATCGCAAATGTGTCAATTAAGATCAACCAAAGAGCGCTCTGTCGCTTCCAAAAAAAAAGAGGTGTGTGCCTATATGTATTGAACAGAAACTTTCGGACTGAGTGTCTCAAAGGATTTGAAAAAAAAAAACGTTCCATCATCTCTCTCTCTCTCTCTCTCTCTCTCTCTCTCTCTCTCTCTGTATATAATATATATATGTATAGTTACTGTAGAGCTTGGAGAGCAAAGTAAATGTATTGTTACTTCAAAGTAACTCAAAATACAACAATGAATGTGTAAAATGCTGGCAACAAACTGAAAACGTCAAAATTGGACCCAAATGTCAATATTTTGTGTGGCCACCATTATTTTCCAGCACCGCCATAACCCTTTTAGGCATGGAGTTCACCAGAGCTTCACAGGTCGCCGCTGGAATCCTCTTCCTCTTCCATGATGACATCACAGAGCTGGTGGATGTTGGAGACCTTGCGCTCCTCCACCTTCCATTTGAGGATGCCCCACAGATGTTCAATAGGGTTTAGGTCTGGGGACATGCTTGGCCAGTCCATCACCGTCAGCATGACGCTCCCACCACCATTCTTGACTGTAGGCAAACATTTCAAGAGCATCTTTGTACTCTTCACCTGGTTGCCCTCACACACGCTAGACACTGTCTGCATGGCTGTCGTCCCAGGAAAAAGCCTCTTCTAAAAAAGGAAAGGAAGCTCACTGAAGACAACCAGACTAAGGATATGGGTTACTAGAACCATGTCCTGTGGTCTGATGAGACTAAGATAAACATATTTGGTTCAGATGGTGTCCAGTGTGTGTGGTGGGTACCAGGTGAAGAGTACAAAGACAAGTGTGTCTTGCCTACAGTCAAGCATGGTGGTGGGAGCGTCATGGTCGGGGCTGTATGAGTGCTGCTGGCACTGGGGAGCTACAGTACATTGAGGCAACAATGAATGCCAACATGTACTGTGGAATACTGAAGCAGAGCATGATCCCCTGCCTCCATAAACTGGGCCGCGGAGCAGTATTCCAACACAATAACGACTCCAAACACAGCTCCGACGACCACTGCCTTCCTAAAGAAGCTAAGGGTGACGGTGATGGACTGGCCAAGCATGTCCCCAGACCTAAACCCTATTGAACATCTGTGGGGCATCCTCAAATGGAAGGTGGAGGAGCGCAAGGTCTCCAACATCCACCAGCTCTGTGATGTCATCATGGAAGAGAATTCCAGCGGCGACCTGTGAAGCTCTGGTGAACTCCATGCCTAAAAGGGTTATGGTGGTGCTGGAAAACAATGGTGGCCACACAAAATATTGACATTTGGGTCCAATTTTGACATTTTTAGTTGGGGTGTAAAATGCTGGCAACTTTTGTTGCCAGCATCTTACATATTCATTGTTGTATTTTGAGTTACTTTGAAGTAACAATACATTTACTTTGCTATCCAAGCTCTACAGTGACTACTTAACATTGTCTCAAAGTATCATTTCTTCAGTGTTGTCCCATGACAAGATATAATTAAAACATTGCAGAAATGAGAGGGGTGTACTCACTTTTGTGAGATACTGTGTGTTTGTGTGTGTGTGTGTATTTATATATATATATATATATATATATATATATAAATATATATATATATATATATATAAATATATATATATATATATATATATAGAGAGAGAGAGAGAGAGAGCGAGGGAGCGAGAGAAATTTTCATATAAACAAATGACCTTTTGCAAAGCCACACTGTAAATGCAGACTGGCCAACCACAGCACAAACAAAAAAAACACAGCTCATTGATATTGACATTCAACATATTTTAAAGGATTTAAAAAAATGTTTTAGATTCTTTTTTTGTTTTTGAATGATTGTAATGGAGGGCTGCACAGCAGCCAAGTGGCTAGCATGTCTACCTCACAGTTTCGAGGTTCAGGGTTGCAATATTAGGCCCAGTCTCCCTGTGTGGAGCTTGCATGTTCTCCCTGAGCTGGTGTGGGATTTTCCCCACAGTCTAAAAACACCTAAGGCAGGGGTGTCAAACTCATTTTTTCGCGGGCCGCATTGTAGTCATAGCTTCTTTCGGAGGGCCATTATGACTGTCAACCCAAATAAATGTATGAGCACCTCATATTATATACAGTAAAAGCTACAAAACAAACTGACAACTCGTTTTCAAATCAGACGAGTACAAACTGGTCAAATATAAAAAAAAAAAAATGATATTATTGAAAGTGAAGACAATTTGCAATTCTAGTAATGACACGAATTTGCTGAACAATTTGTCTTCACGGGCCACATAAAATGATGTGGCGGGCCGTATCTGGCCCCCGGGCCTTGAGTTTGACACGTGATCTAAGGTTTACTTGTTTGTAAAATATGTGCCCTGGTAATAATAACTGGTGACCATTCCAGGGTGTATCTCGCCTTTCGCTTAAAGTCAGATCAGATCGTCTGTATCTCACTCATGACTATAATGATGATGATAAGTGCTAGAGAAAATAGTGGGAAAAGAGTAGGAGCAAAATTAAGAGAGAGCATAGTTAGAGTCACAGAAAATGCTGCTCCTTAATATCATTGTCATCGATATATGTATCTAAGTATATGGTTGACTTTCTTTTGTGACATATCAATTTTTTTTGCATTAAATGACAAAATTAAGATTTTTTTTAAGTGTAAATTGTGATATGCACTACCGCACTGTATAAGACAAAAAAAAAATGCATGGAAACCGCTATCTTCAGCGCAAAAGCAGGCCTTTTACAAATGTGAATGAACAAATTTGGTACATATATCTGCTACAGTGAGTGCAACATTAACATGCCGAGTGGCATTTTTGATGGCCAGTTGTTGACCCTTGTTGATTTTCATCTATATTGTGCATCTCCACGTGGGTTGTTTCATCTCTTCCACCACTTGTAAATGTATGTGGAAATAGAGGGTAAAAAAATTAGGCATTAAATTGAAATTGCACTTCCATGTGTCCCTTTAATCTGGTGATATTGCCTTCAAAGGCATACACAACCTTCTGACTGCTTCCTTCTCAAATATTCATTCACTCATCCTCTGGACCGCGTAACCCAGGGGTGCCCAATACGTCGATCGCGATCGAACGGTCGATCGCCTAGCCACTACTGGTCGATTGCGTGACATTAAAATGTTTTTGTTTTTTTCGCACTTAACGCGTGCGCAAACTACGGCTCTAACAACACAACACTAACACGCTAGCTTGCGAGTTCCCTCCAATTGTCAGAACCCTGTTTTTTCTCTTAAACTTAAGGAAGAGTTTAAAAATGAATGGGGCAGCTGGATATAGTAAAAAGATTTAAAAAAAAAGTATCACTTTCATAGGGAATGGGAGGACTTTTTTTTCCACGTGGAAAATAAAGTCCACGTGTTTTGTGGACTTGGAGAAGGCGTTCGACCATGTCCCTCGGGAGGTTCTGTGGAGGGTGCTTCGGGAGTACGGGGTGCCGAGCCAAATGATAAGGGCAGTTCGGTCCCTGTATCACCGATGCCAGAGTTTGGTCCGCATTTCCGGCAGTAAGTCGGATTCGTTCCCAGTGAGGGTTGGACTCCGCCAAGGCTGCCCTTTGTCACCGATTCTGTTCATAATTTTTATGGACAGAATTTCTAGGCGCAGCCGAGGCGTTGAGGAGGTCCGGTTTGGGGACCTCAGCATCGTGTCTCTGCTTTTTGCAGACGACGTGGTGCTGTTGGCTTCTTCAGGCCGTGATCTCCAGCTCTCACTGGAGCGGTTCGCAGCCGAGTGTGAAGCGGTCGGGATGAGGGTCAGCACCTCCAAAGCCAGATGAGGTGGCTAGGGCATCTCATCAGGATGCCTCCTGGACGCCTCCCTGGGGAGGTGTTCCGGGCATGTCCCACCGGTAGGAGACCCTGGGGACGACCCAGGACGCGCTGGAGAGACTATGTCTCTCGGCTGGCCTGGGAAGACCTTGGGATCCCCCGGGATGAGCTGGATGAAGTGGCTGGGGAGAGGGAAGTCCGGGAGTCCCTCCTAAAGCTGCTGCCCCCGCGACCCGACCCCAGATAAGCGGAAGAAGATGTATGTATATATTCTCTCTCTCTCTCTCTCTCTCTCTCTCTCTCTCTCTCTCTCTCTCTCTCTCTCGCTCTCTATAGATATATATATATATATATATATATATATATATATATATATATATATATATATATATATATATATATATATATAATAGAGAGCGAGAGAGAGAGAGCGAGAGAGAGAAGAGATAGATAGATAGATAGATAGATAGATAGATAGATAGATAGATAGATAGATAGATAGATAGATAGATAGATAGATAGATAGATAGATAGATAGATAGATAGATAGATAAAATATTTTTTTGTGGGTAGATCTTTGTGACTTTGTCATTTCGAAAGTAGCTCACGAGCTGAAAATGTTTGGGCACCCCTGGCGTAACCTCACGAGGGTCACGGGCATGCTGGAGAGCCCATGCCAATAGTCTTTGGGAGGTAGGTGGGGTACATCCTGAACTGGTCACCAGCCAGGTGACAAGGAGGCACATATAGATAACAACCATTCACATTCACAATCACACCTACAGAAAATCTGGAGTGGTCAATCAGCCTACCATGCATGTTTTGGGAATGTAGGATGGAACCGGAGTATTTGGAAAAAACCCACCCAGGCATGGGAAGAAAATGCAAACTTGACACAGGAAGGCCATGTCAAAACCTACACCTCTTTACTGTGCGGTGGACGTGCTAAACAGTGATCTACTGTGCCACTCCATTACAAATACAGTGATCCCTCGCCACTTGGCGCTTCACCTATTGCGAATGCGCAACTTTGTAGCTTTATAAGTGACGGGAGAATGGCGTTTAAATACACGCTGATTATGTGGGGGGTGCCTCTGAGCAATATGTGTCACTGTGGACAAGCGTGGGAAGCGCGGCAGCCAGCCTGTCATGAACAAGGCAGGACAGCCACGTGCAACACCCCTGCAATAAACAGTCCGTGTTGCACATGGACTGTTTATTGCAGGGGTGTCAAACTCCAGTCCTCGGGGGCCGCATTCCTACATGTTTTCCAAGTTTCCCTCCTTAAAACACCTGATTCAAATGATCAGTTCACCCTCACGTTCTGCAGGAGCCTGATAATTGAATCAGGAGTGTTAAACTAGGGAAACTTGGAAAACATGTAGGAATGTGTTCCCAGAGGACTGGAGTTTGATACCTGTGATTTAGGATATGGGGAAAAGGGAATCAGGTGGCAGGTGTGCGTGTGTCAAGGCAGACAACCAGCCAAGCATACCGCTACACAGCGGATCAGACAAACGGGAATCAGGTGGCAGGCGTGCGTATGTCAAAGCAGACGAAATGGCGTGGACTGACCGGCGATGAACAGTGTCTATATACACGCCCTAATCAGTGGGTAACACGGGACAGTTGATGGCGATCAGCGCCGATTAGCTCGCGTAGTTCCATATTGGCGCCCCGCGCCCCCGAGGCCTGGCGTGGTAGGGTGCGCCAGCTGGCCAGTAGGGCGAGAGCGAGGACGTGACACAGCCGTGCACGAAGGAAAAATGCACCGCCGTGTCGAAAGAGTCAGGACAGCGACAATGAGCGCTTATAGGCTCATAGGCATGCCTCTGAGCAATGTGCTTCACTGAAGACAAGCTGCCTGCTGCGCACGTAGGAAAAAAACCCACTGTCGTCCAGGGGTTGAGACAGCGGCAATGAGCTCTGATTGCGCGGGGTGTGCCTCTGAGCAATCTGCGCGTCTTTGCGGAGATGACTGAGTTCAAGCGCAGGAGGCGGCATCCGAGGGGAAGAAGCACCAACCGGTACAAAAAGAGTCAGGACACGTGAGAATATCACTGTAAAGGTACAATACATGCACAAAACAGTGTAAGAATGGTTATTAAGGGAATGGGAAAGGTTTATGTCGAGTAAAAGTATTGGTAAAAGCTTTAATTTTGTGTACTGGACCCCAATGCAACAGGAGATTCATGGGCAACTCACTGGTTTCGCTATGCATGATGTCCCCCAGGTTCGTGTAGTGTGGTAATTCTGAAGGTGGACACGTCGCATGGCTTGGCAAGGAAAAGCCACTCTTCTAATTGACAATCAATTCCCCTCTAGCGGCCAATAAGAAACACCACGTCCAAGAAATTTCAATACAATTGTTTACATTTCTAAATAATACAGATATCGTTTCTACTTTGCGGATTTTCATTTTTCGTTGCATCGCCCGTGAAAAACAAGGGATCACTGTATACTTTTTATGAAAACAAAATTGAATTTCCTCAAACAAGCATCCTATTGAAGGCTTGACAGATTAAGCAACAGCAACTACAAGCAAAAGGTCATTGTGGGATGGTGGCGCTTGTTTTTGCCACTCAGTAGACACTGACAGGAGTCCATTCACCGGTTTGGGGTGAGGTATTGGACACTGTGGAGAGGCATTTAGTTCAAGTAGAAGGACAGAAGTTGGAGAAGTTTTGATCTTTTCAATTGCCTCCATAAAACGTTTTACATTGTTTTACATTCCATCTATGAATGTAAAACCACTCAGTAATATGGCAAACTGAAATGGGAGTTGTGTAAGTGCTGAATAATAGAATAATGAATCTTCTCTTTTCTGGTCATTCAAACTTGACACAAGAAACAAGGAGTAGAGAAAAAATACATTGACGGGTACATAACAATCAACAAGTCAGAAACAAATGCAAGACACATCCTACAGCTCTGAGCAACACTTGAATATGGCTGCAATCAGTAGGCAAGTTCTTAATTGTTTGATCCAATTAACCTCAAATCCTATGATGCATCAGGCAGAAAATTTGGTCCTGCAGTGAGAGTGGACATACAGTACAGTAGAAGCGTCTCAGAGGAACAAACCAAGCATAAAAACTTGATTGATTGGGAAGTCAAAGGCATGTGTCCATTTCATATAGACAGATGAAGAATCTTATTGTGAAATACATGCATCAGGCTCCAAATTACACTTCAATGGAGGCAATTTTCCATGAACTTGTGCATTTCTGTGTATGTGTGTGTGTGTACATGCGTGTGCGTATGTGTATATATATATATATATATACACACACACACACACACACACACACACACACACACACACACACACACACACACACACACACACACACACACACACAAACACATACATTTGTGATTTATGTTTCCATTAAAAAAAAACATTATTCTGGAGCCCTGATTATACAATACAATAAAAATGTCTATACAAACTAAATAGACCACATGCCTTTATACCCCAGTCAAGCATAATTTCATTAGTAATCTATCCGGTGTCAAGTGACAATAAGAAGCTAAAAACTTCAGGTTCTTCATTAGTATCCTAAGCAAAACATTTGATTCAATTTTAGTTTAAATATCCTCAAAACATTATTGCTTCATTCAGAATGTGATAAACTCAATCAGTAACATGATAGCATTTGAATGTAGTTAATATCATTATTTACACACATTTATTGTACTATCTAAGCCAATTTTACATGTGGACCAAGGACTTATGAAACACTCTAATAGAGGATATAAATTCACTTACATCCACAATGAAGAAGTCCAGCCAACACCAAGCGTTGGTGAAATATTTGACAAAGCCATACGCAACCCATTTCAGCAGCATCTCCAGGATGAAGATGTAGGTAAAAACCCTGTCTGCGTACTCCAGTATTATCCGGATGGTTTTTCTTTGCTCAATGTACACATCCTCAAAGGCCTTTGAGTGAAACAAGACACAAATATATGACAGGGACGCATTAAACCTCGATGATTTACAATCCGGCTAATGAAGTGTGTGCAGCACCATGACCAACAGTGACTCACAGGGAGAATAAATCGCTGCGATACGTTTGAACAACTAATCCAGATGTGCAGAAATCTTTGCTGTTATTCAAGTAGCGTTTGGCACACTTGGGAATAAGCATCTTATCCCCACAGAAAGAGAACTGCAATTTGAAAAATGGTGCAAAAACTATCAGTCTTATATTACCCCTCCCACTTCCACAAGACTGTAAATACGGTATTTTCCGGACTATAAGTAGGTCTGGAGTACAAGTCGCACCAGGCATAAGATTCATAATAAAGAAGAAAAAAAAACCACATATAAGTCGCACCGGAGTACAAGTCGCATTTTTGGGGGGACTATATGTGATAAAATCCAACACCAAGAACAGACATGAATAGGCAACAACAGGCTGAACGATACGGTATGCTAACATTACATAGACAAATGAGTAACTGAGAATGTGCCTGATGTAACATATTAACAGTTATTCAAATAACTATAACAGAAATAACATGTTTATCAAACCATTCGTGTCACTCTAAATCATTCAATCCATCGAAATCTTCGTCCTCCGTGTAAACAACACCTCTGCTGTCTCCAGAAATACATGCGGCGCTGAGGTATGACTCATTGTCATATAAACTATATATCAAATAACTATAACATAAAAACTAATTTTGTCGAACCATCCGTGTCACTACAAATCCTTAAATCCATCAAAATCTTCGTCCTCTGTGTCACATAAAAAAAACGCTGTTGCTGACTCCAGAAGTACATGCGGCGCTGACGTCAGACTCATCGTCAGTTGCGGTTCCAGTTATTCCACACGCCTATATAACTATATATAAACTATACAGTCAAACCTCGGTTTTCAACCACAATCCGTTCCAGAAGGCAGTTCGAAAAGTGAAAAGTTCGAATTCTGAATCTATTTTTGCCATTACAAATAATGGAAAAAAAATTAATCCGTTCCAAGACTAAAAAAAACCTGCCTTTTTTTAAGCATTTTTTCATTTGCGTATTTTTGTCTAATCGTGCAACTGCAGCGCATCGCCGAACGTGCAACAGTAGCACGTCGCCGACTGCGCAACTGCACCGCGCTGGTCGCATTATCGAGAAAATATTTTTAAAGTCCTGATGTACTTTCGAAAATTGACCAACAGTGACTCACAGGGAGAATAAATCGCTGCGATACGTTTGAACAACTAATCCAGATGTGCAGAAATCTTTGCTGTTATTCAAGTGGATGTCAGTGTGCAGGGAGTTTAATTTTGTCCGATCGCGCAACTGCAGCGCACCGCGGAACACGCAACCGTAGCGCGCCACCGACTGCTCAACTGCACCGCGCTGGTCGCATTATTGTGACAGAGCTGTCGCTGAAATTTAGAAAACATTTTTAAAGTCCTGATGTACTTTCCAAAATTTAAGTGGATCTCAGTACGCAGGGAGCTTAAATTGGTCCGATCGCGCAACCGCAGTGCGCCGGGCGCTCACTGTCGCATTGCTTTAAGAGCGTCTTTGTGTTTAAGGATGGCTTTACTGCTCCCACTTGCTTACTTTGGAGGCATGATAAGGGGTTAATAGAATCATCAAAGTAACAAAAATACAATAACAACGGAGTCAGTCGGCATCCGGGCCGCGCGGTCAGGTTTTCTCGGGTCCTCCCGGCTAATCTGGCGGGTTCGATCTCCAAATTTTGTTCGACAACCGAAGCAAAAACATCTCGAATTTTTTGTTCGAATTGCGATTTGTTCGAAAACTGGGACATTCGAAAACCGAGGTTTGACTGTATATCAAATAACTATAACATAAATAAGAATTTTATGGAACCATCTGCGTCACTCCAAATCATTAAATCCATTGAAAATCTTTGTCCTCTGTGTCTCTTATAAACAACGCCGCTGCTGACTCCTGGAATACATGCGGCGCTGAGAGTCATTGTCAGTGGCGGCTCCAATTATTCCACCGGCCTAGTGCACCTTCACGCGGTTTAAAGTGAAAATAATGTGAAGTGATCAACTGTGTTAATGATCAAGTAATATTGTGGAAATAATTTCACATACGTATAAGTCGCTCCTGATTATAAGTCGCACCCCCGGCCAAACTATGAAAAAAACTGTGACTTATAGTCCAAAAAATACAGTACACTGCACACTGCAGGTAAATGTGACCCTGATCAGCTTTTTTTGCCCATGTGACTGGCAACCTTTTTTTTTTTTTTTAAACAGTCTGAACGGCTCAATCATGATTTTTTAAAATCCAACCTGGTTTACTTTTATATGTGGTCTTAGATGGGATACATATGCAATTTTTTGCAATACAACTTCAGTCTGAATAGCTAGGTCACATCGGATTTGAACGCAGTCCAAAGACCAAAATGCTCAATGCGCAGGTGGGAGACAGCGCTTTCGAGGGAGACTGCCAATTGCCCATGAGTCTGCAAAATTGTTTTAAGTGACAGTAATGACTTTATATTCGACTTTAATTTAATTTCACTTGAAACATAAAGCACAAACGGGACGTCTACCGTATTTTCCGGAGTGTAAATCGCACCGGATTATAAGTCACACCAGCCATAAAATGCACAATAAAGGGGAAAAAAACCATATAAGTCGCACCCAAATATAAGTCACATTTTGGGGGAAATTACCCTCCGAGAGTCGTCACCTTATCGTGGTGGAGGGGTTTGCGTACCCCTATGATCCTTGGAGCCATGTTGTCAGGGGCTTCATGCCCCTGGTAGGGTCTCCCATGGCAAAAGGTGAGGGGCCAGAAAAAGCACGGCTCACCCAAGCCCCTTATGATGAAAAACACAAATGGACTTCGTTTTCCCTCGCCCGGACGCGGGTCACCGAGGTCCCCCTCTGGAGCCAGGCCTGGAGGTGGGGCTTGAAGGCGAGCGCCTGGTGGCCGGGTCTTTGCCCATGGGGCTGGGTCGGGCATAGCCCGAAAAGAAAACATGGGTCCCCCTTCCCATGGGCTCACCACCTGTAGGAGGGGCCAAAGAGGTCGGGTACAAAGTGAGCTGGGCGGCGGCCAAAGGTGGGGACCTTGGCGGTCTGATCCCCGGCTGCAGAGGCTGGCTCTTGGGACATGGAATGTAACCTCTCTGGCTGGAAAGGAGCCCGAGCTGGTGTGTGAGGCAGAAAAGTTCCGACTAGACATAATCGGAATTGCCTCCACACATAGTTTGGGCTCTGGTACAAGCCCTCTCGAGAGGGGCTGGACTCTCTTTCACTCTGGAGTTGCCCACGGTGAGAGGCGTCGAGCAGGTGTGGGCATACCTATTGCTTACATTATTATTGCTATACTTATAAGAGAGGGAAGGAGCTGTCAACTGATCACCACCTGGTGGTGGGTTGACTCCGATGGTGGGGGAAGACGCCGGTCCGACGTGGCAGACCCAAATGCTCTGTGAGGGTCTGCTGGGAATGTCTGGCAGAATCCCCTGTCAGGAAGATCTTCAACTCCCACCTCCGGCAGAGCTTTTCCCACGTCCCGGAGGAGGTAGGGGACATTGAGTTCGAGTGGACCATGTTCCGCGTCTCCATGGTTGTGGCAGCCGACCGGAGCTGTGGCCGTAAGGTCGTTGGTGCCTGTCGTGGCGGCAATCCCCGAACCTGCTGGTGGACACCGGCGGTAAAGGATGCCGTCAAGCTGAAGAAGGAGTCCTATCGGGCCGTTTTGGCCTGCTGGACTGCGGAGGTAGCTGACAGGTACCAGATGGCCAAGCGGAACGCGGCTTCGGCGGTTGCTGAGGCAAAAACACGGGCGTGGGAGGAGTTTGGCGAGGCCATGGAGAATGACTTTCGGACGGCTTCGAGGAAATTCTGGTCCACCATCCGGCGTCTCAGGAGGGGGAAGCAGTGCGCCGTCAACACTGTTTACAGTGGGGATGGCGTGCTGCTGACCTCGACTCGGGACGTCGTGAGTCGGTGGGGCGAATTCTCCTACATTCATTCATACATTCTTCCATTGTGGAAGCAGGGCCTGGAGACTCTGAGGCTCTCCAATCTCTGGGGTCGAAGTCACTGAGGTAGTTAAAAAACTCCTCGGTGGCAAGGCCCCGGGGGTGGATGAGACCCGCCCGCCGTTTTTAAAGGTTCTGGATGTTATGGGGCTGTCATGGCTGACACGCCTCTACAATATTGCGTGGACATCGGGGACGGTGCCTCTGTATTCGCAGACTGGGATGGTGGTTCCCCTCTTTAAGAAGGGGGACCGGAGGGTGTGTTCCAATTACAAGGGATTCACACTCGTCAGCTTCCCTGGTAAGGTCTATTCAGGGGTGCTGAAGAGGAGGGTCTATCGGGAGGTCAAACCTCGGATTCAGGAGGAGCAGTGTGGCTTTTGTCCTGGCCGTGGAACAGTGGACCAGCTCTACACCCTCGGCAGGATCCTTGAGGGTGCATGAGAGTTCGCCCAACCAGTCCACATGTGTTTTGTGGACTTGGAGAAGGCGTTCGACCGTGTCCCTCGGGAGATTCTGTGGGGGGTGCTTCGGGAGTACGGGGTGCCGAGCCAACTGATAAGAGCGGTTCGGTCCCTCTATCACCGATGCCAGAGTTTGGTCCGGATTGGCTCGGGCATCTCATCAGGATGCCTCCTGGACGCCTCCCTGGGGAGGTATTCCGGGCATGTCTCACCGGTAAGAGACCCCGGCGACGACCCAGGATGCGCTGGACAGACTATGTCTCTCAGCTGGCCTGGGAACGCCTTGGGATCCCCCGGGATGAGCTGGATGAAGTGGCTGGGGAGAGGGAAGTCTGGGAGTCCCTCCTAAAGGTGATGCCCCCGCGACCCCGGATGAGTGGAAGAAGATGGATGGATGGATGGATGGATGGATGGATGGATGGATGGATGGATGGATGGATGGATGGATGGATGGATGGATGGATGGATTTTGGGGGAAATTTATTTGACAAAATCCAACACCAAGAACATACATTAATAGGCAACAGGCTGAACGGTACGGTATGCTAACGTTACATAAACACATAAAAGATGAACTGAGAACGTGCCTGACGTAACATAATAAGAGTTATTCAAATAACTATAACATAAATAAGTTTATCTAACCATCTGTGTCACTACAAAACATTAAATCCATCGAAATCGTCGTCCTCTGTGTCACTTATAAACAACTACGCTGACTCCGGAAGTAAATGCGGCGCTGACGTCAGACTCGTCGTCAGTTGCAGTTCTAATTATTCCACAGGCCTATATAACTATATATAGACTATATATCAAATAACTATAACTTAAATAACACGTTTATCAAACCATCAGTGGCACTCCAAATCATTAAATCCATCAAAATCTTCGTCTACTGTGTCACTTATAAACAACTCAGCTGACTCCGGAAGTAGATGCGGCGCTGACGTCAGACTCATCGTCAGTTGCGGTTCCAATTATTCCACAGGCCTAGATCGCCCTTATGCGGTTTAGTGTGAAAATAACATGTGAAGTGATATACGTAAGTAAGTAATATGTTAATGATGTGTTAATAATTTCACATACAGGATCCGGCAAAATGATCTGACACATTTGTAGGTTTAATAAAATGCAAATAAATTAAAGAAACAAAAACATTTTTTTTCATTTTCGAAAAGAGCATATAATGCCATTTTGTTTCGTTTCGTTTTATTTCATTTTCGTTTTGTTTTTGAATAATGTTATTTTGGTCTTACCGCTGCCACATTTTCTGGAGTTCTGGTGGTGCGAGGTCGGCCGGTTGATTTTTGTTTCAACGCTGATCCACTGGCTCTGAAGTTAGTAACCCAAAACAAGATCGTGTTTCAAGCAGTTACGGGACGATGTCTACCAAGTCTGAAGCGCAAACGGAACGCTCGTTGTGTTGCAGTTACAGATTCATTCTTAATAAACGTTTCCACAATGAAAGCACGATGCTCATCGGTCCAATTCATGTTAGCAACTGAAAGGAAACAAAATAACATTATTCAAAAACAAAACAAAAATGAAATGAAACGAAACGAAACAAAACGAAATTGCATTAGTATATGTACTTTTCGAAAAAAAAAGTTTCTTTAATTTATTTGCATTTTATTAAACCTTGTAGACCCTGTAGAAGTCGCTCCTGAGTATAACTCGCACCCCCAGCCAAACTATGAAAAAAACTGCGACTTATAGTCCGGAAAATACATTGATAGTAGTAATTCAGATACAGACAGTTCATTTCTTACAAGATCGTAAAGGTCATCTTTAGTAGACGAATAGCCTCACCTCAATTCCCCAAATTTTGTATCCTCCCTCTCGCATCTCTCCTCTGAAGATATCAAACGATAAAAAGATGAGCCCCTACACGCTGGACGCTGATGTCTTCCCCTATGCGCATGAGGTTCATTTTGGGGACAGCTCTGAGTCATATAACTGACAGCCTGGGTTTGCTATATTAACTATATTAGTGCGGCTTTCACTCACAAAAAAAATCAGCTTTTCCCCAAAATTCAAATTGAGAATTAACAACTGCAGTGTGAACCTAGCTATGAAGTACATCTATTTGCCTCCGACTCACCAGAGCTCCACTGCTGAGGAGGATCATAAAGATGATCAGCGTCTCAAACCAGTTGTGCTCCACGATGAGGTAGCATGTTTTCCTGAGATACCACCAGATCTTCCCCCAGCCCATGGTGATGTCAACTTCGCAGCATTTGTACTTAGCCACGCATGCTGCGTACACACAGGGGGAGAAGGGGATTCTTCTGTCACCAACATAGGACGAGTGTGTTAAAGCAGGCATCATCCTGTGCTAAATCGCAGATTACACCAGGGTTACAGTGGGATGTGCCCTTTTCTTGCTTGTTTAGGTGCCTCATACCTCTGCATGTAGTTAAATTGGTTAAATTCATTAAAGAGCTCAAGTCCTGGATGCTTCTGGGAACAGGTAAAACATATATTTAAAACCTTTATACTGTGTTAAAATCAATGAAACCGGCACGGAATGAATCAGAGGAGCGCTTGAATGCAGAATAACCTCATAAGTGAGTTGACGGAAATGGCAGACAAACCCGAACGAGCAGCACCCCCAGCCACATTCGGGTCAGCCGTGTGGAGACATTTTGGATTTCCGGTATGCTGAACCGTTACACCCCTACTAACTTATTTTTATTTCTTCTTCTACTGCTACTCTTTTCTTCTTTGTATTTGCTGGCACTCTGGAAGCCCTACGGTAACGCCTTGCCTCTCACAAGTCGATGTTTGGAACTAGTACAGACATCTGTTTTGTGGTTTTTTTTTTTTGAGGGGGGACCTAAAGTTGTATACTTTGTGTATTATATTTAACACAATAAGAGCTTACATATGATCGTAGTTTCTTCATCACGTGTCTCTCATGTTTTCTCTATTGCAGTGGTTCTTAACCTTGTTGGAGGCACCGAACCCCACCAGTTTTATATGCGCATTCACCAAACCCCTCTTCAGTGAAAAAAAAAAAAAAAATTTTTTCAAATTCAAGACATTGATGTTTTTTTACTGGTGCACAAAATGAGCCATGCATGAACATCACCTTGTTCAAAGAACAAAACCAACACAATGCATGAACTCACAACAAATTACACACCTGCAAATCAGTGTGACTTCTGCTGTTGCCTTTGCAAGACAAGTTCAGATAAGCGTCATCACAAATTTACACGATAAATCAGGTGTGTCGGACCTCCACAGTGGAGGCTCTGCCGAACCCCTGAGACCGACTCACCGGACCCCTAGGGTTCGATCGAACCCATGTTAAGAATTTTATTGAGGTGAGAATGCTAAAAAAAATACCAAAACTATTTCTTGCTGCATCTAACAGGGATGTCAAACTCATTTTTGTCGCGGGCCGCATGGGAGTCAGTTTCCTCGGAGGGCCCTTATGACTGTCAATGTATTACATTATACACAATATAGGCTACACAACAAACTGATGAAAATAAGTTTTGAAATCACAGACTAGTAAAAACTAGTAAAAAAAAAAATAGTTGAATGGTAATAAAAATTGCCAGCAACTTCTCTGCTTTTTAAAAGTGAAGACAGTTTGTAATTTTAGTATTGACACATGAAGTCCATGCACAATTTGTCTTTGCGGGCCACATACAAAGATGTGGGTGGCCGTATCTGGCCCCCGGCCTTGAGTTTGATACATATGATCTGACAACTTTCTAAACTTCAATGTTAGGGGTTACTAATAAGGTTAGATTACTGTCATTTTCTCACACAACCTTCTGAATGGGTAATTGCATGAAAGTGCAAAATATTTTTTCATTGTATGTAGAAAGAGCACTCACCACTTTTGCAGCACTACACTTTCTTTCACAATCATTCTATTTCACTGAAACTCAAATAACCACAGCCTACAACTATGGCATTACATTTTCCCTAAGTACATCAGTTAGAGATGTTTTTCAATTAAATAAATTTGACACTATTCATCATCATCATCATCATCGGCGGTCACTCGGGACGAGTATGACTGTCTTCTTCTCAGGGTCGTCTACTTGTGGGTCCGCAGGTGGGCGTAGAGGCCGATCCAGGATCCACATATTTTTGTGCAGTGTGGGCAGGGGAAAGTGGTGGTGGGTTGTGGTTGTGCTGGAGCCTGTTTTTGTCTTTCCTTACAAAGTTGTCGTTTGGTTTCTGCGACACGACGGAGTTCCTTTTCGTGATGTGCTGCACCTTCTTGCACAGCTGCCCTCCAGCAGTTCCTGTTAGGGTTAGGGGTTAGGCGATGCGCTCCCAGTCCTGAGCTGTTATTTGGAATTTCTTGAGATTGGTCTTGAGGTTGTCCTTATAACGTTTCTTTTGCCCGCCTGGGGCTCGCGGACCTCTTTCCAGCTGGGAGTATAAAATCTGTTTGGGGAGGCGGGTGTCAGCCATGCGGATGAGATGTCCTGTCCATCGGAGTTGGTGCTGCATTATTAAGGTGGTGATGCTCGGTATCCTGGCTTCCTCCAGAACGCTGATGTTTGTGCGTCTGTCCTCCCATTTGATCCTGAGTATTTTCCTCAAGGCTCTCTGGTGGTGTTGTTCAAGAGCTCTTAGGTGCCTGCTGTAGGTTGTTTGCATGATTCTGCCCCATAAAGTAAGGTGGGGAGAACTACAGCTTTGTAAACCAGGAGCTTGGTGTCAGCCCGGAGGTCTCTGTCTTCAAAGACTCTATTCCTGAGTCTGGCATACGCTCCACTGGCACAGCTCAGGCGATGGTTGACCTCAGAGTCAATGTCCGCTTTGGAGGAGAGAAGGCAGCCGAGATAGGGGAAGTGGTGAACATATTCAAGTGCAGTGTTGTCCACATTTATGATGGACAGAGTAGATGGCTGGTTGGGTGGGGGTTGATGTAGCACCTGGGTCTTCTTGATGTTCACGGTCAGACCCAGGGCTCTGTATGCCTTAGCGAAGGAGTTCAGGATGCCCTGGAGGTCTTCTGCAGAGTGTGCTGCAATGGCATTATCGTCTGCATACTGGAGCTCCACGACCGTGGTGGTTCTGATCTTGGTTTTGGCTTTGAACCTGTTAAGGTTGAAGAGCCTGCCATCAGTTCTGTACCAAATTGGGATTCCGTGTGGTAGTTCTTCGTTGATGAGGTGGAGTATGGCGGCAATGAAGACAGAGAACAGGGTGGGTGCAATGATGCATCCCTGTTTGACCCCTGTCTCTACAGTGAAAGGCTCAGTCAAGGAGCTGTTGTTGAGCACTGTGGCTGTCATTCCGTCCTGTAATAAACGCAGTATTCTGATGTATTTATCCGGGCAACCATGCCTCAGAAGGATGCTCCATTGGGCCTGGCGATCCACCGAATCAAAGGCCTTTGTCAGGTCTATGAAAGCCATGATCAAAGGCTGTTTAGGCTCACGGCATTTCTCCTGGAGTTGGCGTGCTGTAAAAATCATGTCTGCAGTGCCTCTAGCTGCGCGAAAACCGCACTGCGATTCTGGGAGAACTTCCTCAGACAGTGGCAGTAGGCGGTTGGCAAGAACACGAGCAAGTACTTTGCCAACTGTTGAAAGGAGCGAGATGCCACTATATTTCCGCAATCCGTTTTGTCCCCTTTCTTGAAAATGGTCACTATCAGAGCATCCCTGTGCTCCGAGGGGAGTACTTTTTTTCCCCAGACCTTCAGAAAGAGGGAATGGAGGTGGCGCTGGAGCTCTAGTCCACCTTTCTTTAGGACCTCAGCTGGGATCCCATCTGGCCCAGAGGCCTTGTTGTTCTTCAGGCTCCTGATGGCATCTTGGACCTCTGCTAAAGTGGGAGGTTCCCCCATGTCTTCCCTGATGGGACTCTGAGGGATGTGACTGAGGAAATCTGACTGAGTTGTGCTGTCACGGTTGAGGAGTTCCTGAAAATGCTCTCTCCACCGGTTGTTTATGGACTCATTGTCCTTCAACAGCCTCTGCCCGTCTTTAGAGCGAAGGGGGTTTTGGCCGTGATGGCTTGGGCCGTAGACAGCCTTGGTAGCACAGAAAAAGCCTCTGGTGTCACCAGAGTCTGCCAAACTCTGGATTTCCAGTGCCCTTTCTGTCCACCGGGAGTTTTAAATCTGTCTCACCCGGCTCTGGACGTCAGCCTTGGCTCTGGAGTGAGCCTGTCTCTTTGCTGTGCAGGTGATGTCATTTTGCCAGAGACGAAAGGTTTCCCTTTTCTTGGAGATGAGCTGTTCTATCTCTGTGTCGTTCTCATCAAACCAGTCCTGATGCTTTCTGGCCTTGTACCCGAGAGTGGCACTGCAGGTGTCGAGGATGGAAGACTTGAGCAGGCTCCAGTGTTCATCAATGTCCTCAGGGTATTCCTGATTGAGGCTTTCTCCAAGAGAGGCCTGAAACAGCTGCAGGGCGGCAGTTTTATTCAGGGTCTCAAGGTTTAGTCTTTGCCGGCTCAGCTTCTTTTGCAGTCTCCTCTTCCTCTTGAGTCAGATGGACATCGTGGATCATATCAGGCGGTGATCTGTCCAGCAGGCCTCTGAATCCATCGTGGCTTTTGTGATGCTCGCGTCGTGCTGATCCTTGGCTCTGACTATGACATAGTCAATAAGATGCCATTGTTTAGAGCTAGGGTGTCTCCATGAGCCCTTGAGTTTGTTCTTCTGGCGAAAGATGGTATTGGTGATGATAAGGTCGTATTGAGCACATTTGCTAAGAAGCAAAACCCCGTTGGAGTTGATGTTTCCAATGCAATGGTGCCCTTCCAGAGGTGGTGGTCACGGCCCACTCTGGCATTGAAATCTCCCAACATAATAATCCTGTCCTCCTTGGGGATTTTTGACAATACCTCATCCAGACAGGCATAGAAGGCCTTTTTTTTGTCCTCATCGGAGATGAGGGTAGGCGCATAAGCACTAAGAACTGTTGCCGTCTGGTTGTTGCCCAGCACCAGACGGAGGGTCATCAGGCGCTCACTGATTCCCACAGGGAGTTCAGAGAGCTGACTGGTCAGTTGGTTCTTGATGGCAAAAGCAAACCCAATGGATCCTAGGCTCATCTGTGGCCTTTCCTTTCCAGAAGAAAGTGTATCCGCCTTTTTCCTCCTTCAGATGACCTTCCTCTGCCCGTCGGGTTTCTGAAAGAGCAGCTATGTCAATCCGGCATCTTCTCAGTTCCCTGGCAATGATAGCGGTTCTCCTCTCCGGCCTATCACTGGTTACACTGTCCATTAGTGTGCGCACATTCCATGCTCCAAAATTCATGTTTCTGTGTTTTCGACCGCATATTGGTGATCCCTCTGAACGCGGTAATCCAGTCGGGAGGTTTGAGGCAGGCTATGTTTAGGGCACCTTTTCTAGCCCCTTCCCCCACAGGGGTGAGCAGAGTGGATCGTAAAAAAGGCTGCTCAGTCGTGGATGCAGCTACCAAAGAGCTCTTCTGCCTCGGTCCAAGAGCCCAACGATCATCTAACATCCACCGCCTGATGTGCCAGCTTGTGACTAGGCGCTTCCAGACTTCACAATCCTGCCCCCATTGCCACTTACTGGTCATCACAGGACTTTAATCAGGGATGTAAGGTGGATTCTCTGAAAAAGACGCCTGTGTGTGACTTTGTTTAGAGTGGGGAGACTGGTGCACAGACAGTCACCACACTGTCCTTGACAGATCAGGGTCAGAGTCCAGTGGCAAGGAGACCAAGACGACTGGTGACCCTGTTCTGCTGCAGCCTTCATCCGCCTTCCCAGCCGTTGTGACGCCACCCCTTAGGTAAGCCTTCATCCTCCGCCTGGTCCACCGTTGAAGTCTTCACTATTTACCCATAGCTGGAGCTGTTTACCCACAGCCGGGACAGTGGTTGATGGGCAGTAGGGCGTGTCCACTCGCCGGTGGGCCTACATAGCACATCTCTGGGGCTCACTGCTGCTCCGAGTTCCTGCACAACTTAGCCTGGGACCGCAAGGTGCCAGTTACCGTGTGTGGCCACGAGGACGCATGTGCAAGTCTTGCCAATGGAGAGGCTGTGTACCGGCTGAGGAGGCTTATGCACTCGGCTCCTCTTTTCACCCCCGGAAACAGAGGGCTAGCCGGTGGCGGTAGCTGAAAGCAGAAAAGTGGCAAGGAGAGGCAGCATGCAGCATGCACAAACCACAGGCATTACTACTCCAACACTACTGCACTGACGCATCACACGCCCTGTGTGCTGATGGCACACACACACACTGACACTATTATAGCTATTATGGGCACAATGGTTGACTAGTTAGCACTTCCACCTCACAGTTCAGAGGGTGCGGGTTCGATTCCACCTTCAGCCCTCCTTGTGTGTAGTTTGCATATTCTCCCCATGCTTGCGAGGGTTTTCCCCAGGGACTTCGGTTTCCTCCCACATCCCAAAAATATGCATGGTAGGCTGATTGAGCACTCCAAATTGCCTGAAGGTGTGAGTGCGAGTGCAGATGGTTGTTCGTCTGTGTGCCCTGCGATTGGCTGGCAACCAGTGCAGGGTGTCCCCCGCCTACTGCCCGAGGACAGCTGGGATAGGCTCGAGCACACCCGTGACGCCTGTGCGGACAAGCAATAAGAAGATGATGGATGGATGGATGGATGGATGGATGGATGGATGGATGGATGGATGGATGGATGGATGGATGGATGGATGGATGGATGGATGGATGGATGGATGGATGGATGGATGGATGGATGGATGGATGGATGGATGGATGGATGGATAGATATACATGGCTACTATTATGATCAACAGTAGGCAAAATCGTTAGAATAATCAACCATGAAAATATTTATTATTTACAGACAGTGTTGGGACTGTTAGAGGTAATGAGCCATGCACTCAGACTTTGCAAAATATATTACAGTATTTGAATTTAAAACTAGTTTCTCCAGCAAGGGTATGAGTTGATCTGGTGCCTAGTATATACACCCCCATGTTAACTGGGTCAATGGAAGCAACTTGACATGGTCGCGTCACCAGGCTGCGCGACATCCTTGCAGTGGGGCATTATCATGGCTCGTAGTATAGCGGTAAAGCCATCAGCTTGACAGTGTTTTCTTATTACTTTGTATCACGGGTTCAATCCTGCTTTCTACTTTTGTATTTTTCTTATTTTTTTACTGTTTGCAATTTCTTGCAGCCAGTCGGAAATGTAAACAAGACGTTTTGTTCCACGTGTTCATTGAGGAATTGAACAGTTTTGCAGTACAACAATCTCTATGTAGCTTGTGACGAATCTGCAGTCAGGAAACACAAGATTACTGAACTGGCTTTGCCCTAATGGTCACATCTCAATTCGGGAAGCCAGTTAACCTGGAACCGAGTTGAACTGTTTGTTGACACTCACTGGCTTCTTCTCAAAGTATGGCACTAAACCAAACTTAATTGCCAAGCAATTCTCGTCCTTGACGCACACAAAGCTTTTTGCTGTTTCTGAGTCATTAAACATATTGCCGAATATGCAATATGTTTAATGACCTCATTGGAGGTGTATGAGTTGTGTTTGGTCGCTGTGAGTCTTTGAATATAGCAATCTCCAACCAGATATTGGAAAACTTACATTTAGTTTTGCTTCCATACCTCGGGAATACAGTCAAACCTCGGTTTTCGAACGTCCTGGTTCTCGAACAAATCGGAATAACGGAAAATTCTAGATTGTTTTGATTCGGTTGTCGAACAAAATTTGGAGGTCGCGAGATGAGCCGAAAGGACCGAGAAAACCCGAACGCGCGGCCCGGTTGCGGACTGACTCCGTTCGTTATTGTATTTTCGTTACTTTGAGGATTGTATTAACCCCTAATCATGCCTAAAACACAACGACGCTCTTAAAGCAATGCGACCGTGAGCGCCCGGCGCGCTGCGGTTGCGTGATTGGACCAAATTAAGCTCCCTGCGCACTGAGGTCCACTTAAATTTTGGAAAGTACATCAGGACTTTAAAAATATTTTCTAAATTTCAGCGACGGCTCTGTCACAATAATGCAACCAGCACGGTGCAGTTGCACGGTCGGCAGTGCGCCACGGTTGCGCGGTTGGCGGTGCGCTGCAGCTGTGTGATCGGACAAAAATGCGCAAATGAAAAAATGCTTAAAAAAGGCGTTTTTTTTAGTCTTGGAACGGATTAAATTTTTTTCCATTATTTGTAATGGGAAAAATATATTCGGAATTCGACCGATTCACTTCTCGAACCGCCTTCTGGAACGGATTGTGGTCAAAAACCGAGGTTTGACTGAATTATGTAGGCATGAATTATTTTGTTGACGTTTTCACCACGAACACACACTGATGGATATTTTTTTTTACAGTGACTGGCATCCACAGTATTGCATTAATGCCGCACACTACACAACATATGTCACAGGTGCTATTCGAACGATAATTATAAATAATTTATAAGATAAATGAAACCACGTGATTTCTAGGGAATAGGCCGCCACTTAATGCAAATGGGAAAAAGTCTTAAAGGTGGATAGTGGTTAGAAAATTTAATACCTCATTGGATGGCGTTTACAACATTGTAATGGACTTAGTTTTTTGCTAATTTCATAACTACATTTTAATACCCTTTACAACCCCGTGAATACCCTGAAAGCAGGCTTCTTTGTGACCTAACTGATATTTCTGGCTAAAAACACCTCCCACTGAGTGTCTTGTAAACACAAAAGGCATACTGCACATGCACATGAATTTGAGGGCATTTAGGGATCAGTCACAGGGATAGAGAGAGTCAGACAGTGATATTAAACAGTGGGCATGCTCGAGTGAGTCTTTAAAATGAAACTGTCCTTCACCCAGCTAGCTATCATTGTCACTCAGCCCAAGGGAGTCTCGGTGCTGTTGACTGAAGATAATGTGCACCATGGGAGCAGTGGCCTCACCATCTGTCCAACATGCTTCGGGTTCCATGTATTCTTCCACTGTCTCCACCACAACCACCTCCTCCACATCTGGCTTGATGTCAATGGTGCTACCCTCTGACGAGCTGGTGTCATCCAGCTGCAAAGACGCAGATGTTTAAACAAACTAGCATCGCAGAATACATTGTTGTCAATCATGTCTGCATGGTTTGAAAACACACTCATATTCAAACTGTAATGGGCTGTGCTGCTTGTTGGAAGTGGAGCTTGAGTCATACTCACCTCTTTGCTGTTCTCAATGTCTGATTCACTGCTGAAGTCCTCTGTATTAAGGTTCTCAAAATCAGACTCCCCGACCGCAATAGGTACGCACACGGTCAAGTTGGGGTTGTGGATGAATGACATGTGGTCTTCATCGATCATATACTTGCCCACACTACTGCCAATGCCACTGGTCGTGCCATTGCCGTTCTTTGCATAGTCCAGATCTCGGTTTATGTCCAACCCGGTGTGGTTAGCAATACAGTTCAGCTTCTTGTCATACATGTCGTCCAAAGGTTTCTGCTCATCCTCCATGGGTGGTTTCCTCAGCAGGCTGGCCACCAGCAGACGCACCTTGGCTTTGATCCATGCAATGCCTTTTTTGATACGAATGACGGAAATTTGTAAATTGTTAAGCTCGCCGTCGTCATCTGTGGCAGCCAAGTTGTCTGCACTGAATGAGCTCAGCAGCAAAGCAAGGAACAGGTTCAATACCTTTGCAACAAGAAAAAGGAAAAAGGTACACAAATGTGATAGCAATTTGGGCAATCAACAGTTTTTTGTCAGCTTGTAAAGATAGATAGCAGGTACTTTATTCATGACTGTTATTGTGATTTTTATTACTGTTACTGTTATGCGGTTAGGTTGTTTTCATTTTTTTGACTGGGCTTTGTGTTCTAGTTAGTCAGTAAAAGCACTTTGTAAACAGCTTATTATTATCATAAGATGATTTTCTTAAATAAAACCTGTGATAAATCACAATATGGATAATTTATCTAACACCTACTCACCACCAAGTTGCCAATGACCATGACCATCATGAAGACGATGAGACACATGCCCTGGCCAGCCACTTCCATGCAGTCCCACATGGTCTCAATCCACTCACCGCACAGCACCCGGAAGACAATCAGAAAGGAGTGGAAGAAGTCGTTCATGTGCCAGCGCGGCAGCTTACAATCAGCATGGATCTTGCACACACAATCTTTGTAATTCTTTCCAAACAGCTGCATGCCCACCACGGCAAAGATGAAGACAATGATGGCCAACACGAGAGTCAAGTTCCCTAAAGCGCCCACAGAGTTGCCAATGATCTTGATCAGCATGTTGAGAGTTGGCCATGACTTGGCCAGCTTAAACACTCTAAGCTGGAGAAAGGGCAGAGTGTGGAAGGTCATTATTAGTCAGGTCATGTAAAATCATTAAATTCTACAAATAGCATAGCCCCCCCAACATGTGCATACTTCACAAGATGTACAGTATCTCACAAAAGTGAGTACACCCCTCTCATTTCTGCAATGTTTTAATTACCGTATTTGCCGGTGTATAAGTCGACTCGGTGTATAAGTCGACCCCCTAAAATTCGACGGAAATTTACGATTTTATGATATATCCTTTGTATAAGTCGAGCTCAATTTTGCATTATATTAAACTTCAAAATTCAATCAGAAATATGCGAAATTTATTGACGAAATGTGTTTAAATTCCGGGAGGCCGTGCGCATGCGCAGTGGCCGGAAATAGCTCCAGCCGAGTGGATCGGCTGTTTATAAGCACCGCGGAGGAGATCGCGGAGCCTCATTCGACTTCCAGTGGCCGGCGAGCTCGCGCACGCCGCCCGGCACCACCGGGAGGCCGGAAATAGCCTCAAGCCGAGTGGATCGGCACTTTATAAGCACCACGGAGGAGATCGCGGAGCCTCATTCGACTTCCAGCGGCCAGCGCACTCGCGCACGCCGCCTGGCACCACCGGGAGGCCGTGCGCACGCGCCAAGTGGCCGGAAATAGCTCCCGCCGAGCGGATCGGCTCTTTATAAACACCGGGAGGAGATCGCGGAGCCTCATTCGACTTCCAGCGGCCGGCGAGCTCGCGCACGCCGCCCGGCACATCCGGGAGGCTGTGCGCACGCGCCAAGTGGCCGAAAATAGCTCCCGCCGAGCAGATCGGCTGTTTATAAGCACCGCGGATGAAATCGCGGAGCCTCATTCGACTTCCAGCGGCCGGCGAGCTCGCACACGCCGCCCGGCACATCCGGGAGGACGTGCGCACGCGCCAAGTGGCCGAAAATAGCTCCCGCCGAGGGGATCGGCTGTTTATAAGCACCGCGGAGGAGATCGCGGAGCCTCATTCGACTTCCAGCGGCCGGCGAGCTCGCGCACACCGCCCGGCACATCCGGGAGGCCGTGCGCACGCGCCAAGTGGCCGAAAATAGCTCCCGCCGAGCGGATCGGCTGTTTATAAGCACCGCGGAGGAGATCGCGGAGCCTCATTCGACTTCCAGCAGCCGGCGAGCTCGCGCACGCCGCCCGGCACATCCGGGAGGCCGTGCGCACGCGCCAAGTGGCCGAAAATAGCTCCCGCCGAGCGGATCGGCACTTTATAAGCACCGCGGATGAAATCACGGAGCCTCATTCGACGCCCGGTTCAAATTTTCTAAGTGCAACGCACAATGAGATGCATGAGAAACAGCCTTGGTTACCATCACATTTGAAGCGATGAATACGAAGTTAAATTTTATGACTCGGTGTATAAGTCGAGGTCGATTTTTTTCGGTCGATTTTGGATCGAAAAAGGTCGACCAATACACCGGCAAATACGGTATATCTTGTCATGGGACAACACTGAAGAAATGACACTTTGAGACAATGTTAAATAGTCACTGTAGAGCTTGGATATCAAAGTAAATGTATTGTTACTTCAAAGTAACTCAAAATACAACAATGAATGTGAAAAATGCAGGCAACAAAAGTGAGTACACCCCAACTGAAAATGTCAAAATTGGACCCAAATGTCAATATTTTGTGTGGCCACCATTACTTTCCAGCACTGCTGTAACACATTTAGGCATGGAGTTCACCAGAGCTTCACAGGTCGCCGCTGGCCAAGCATGTCCCCAGACCTAAACCCTATTGACCATCTGTGGGGCATCCTGAAATGGAAGGTGGAGGAGCGCAAGGTCTCCAACATCCACCAGCTCCGTGATGTCATCATGGAAGAGTGGAAGAGGATTCCAGCGGCGACCTGTGAAGCTCTGGTGAACTCCATGCCTAAAAGGGTTACAGCGGTGCTGGAAAATAATGGTGGCCACATAAAATATTGACATTTGGGTCCAATTTTGACATTTTCAGTTGGGGTGTAAAATGCTGGCAACTTTTGTTGCCAGCATCTTACATATTCATTGTTGTATTTTGAGTTACTTTGAAGTAACAATACATTTACTTTGCTATTCAAGCTCTACAGTGACTACTTAATTTTGTCTCAAAGTATCATTTCTTCAGTGTTGTCCCATGACAAGATATAATTAAAAGATTGCAGAAATGAGAGGGGTGTACTCACTTTTGTGAGATACTGTATCAATGTGCTATTGCTCAAATGACCATTTACCAGTCGGAATGACCGCAGGACTGACAGCCCTTCGACGTCAGCTAGAGCCAGCTCTACTAAACTCAGCGTCACGATGAAGCCATCAAAACAATTCCAGGCTTCTTGAAAGTAGTAATAGGGATCCATAGCCACTAGTTTGAACATCATTTCCCCAGCAAAGATCCCAGTGAACACCTGGCAGGGGAGAAAGCAGTAAACATCTTAGAAATAATCAGAATTATGATGAAAAAAAATACCCATGTTCCACAACCCAATCTTGGCAAGTGTGTATCATATGAAGCAAGAAACCACTTTGACAAATAACTCCTTTGCCCCCGCGGGCAAAAGAATTGTGGGCTGATACGCCGAAGAAAAAAAAAAATATCCGTACTTTTCACAACCCAAAGTTGGCAAGTATGGAGTACAAGACCTGGGATTTAGCCAAAACAGCTTCTTCAAACTAAAATGGCCAACTTACTGTTCAAAGCAGGCATGGGCTTTTATGTGCGTCTTATTATGGGTCCTCCAAATTTTTGTCATCAACTAGTGAAATTGTTCAGGGCAATATAATCTGATTTACCAGGATGAGCAACTAATCAATTGGCACTAGGGGCATTTTGGGAACTTCTGGAAAAAAATGCATTTTCACTAGATTACACTGGCTTGCAAAGATTAGTGCTAAAAAAAATAACATTCTTCAGAATGAAAATAAACGTTGATTTAAGAGGGTCTTCACAGCGCAATGCTCGGCCCCAAACAATCTGCAAGATGGAGACCAGGGGTCAGAAAATTTTATAAAGGTTCATGATTGGGGTCAAACAAGTTGTTTGTAACATCAATTTGTCCTATACTGCTTGTATTTACTGTAAGTTCATTCCAAAACGACACTAATACTGCATGGGTAAATCTTGACAAACAACAAAGGAAAGTTAACCCTAATGACTACCTTAATGACTGGTTCAGGGTGGTCAGTTTTAGAAACCATGAAAATCATACTGCAGTGCAGTGCATCAATGGTAGACACATCATGCAAAACAGGCTCCCTGGTATTTACTCATGCACTTTAAGGAAAGTCATTTTCTAACCACAGTGCTTGAGCAAGACAATGTGATACTGAAGCATCCAGAGCTAAGGAACAGGGTCATCTAAACCATGAATTCTTAACCATGGGGCCCTGGCCCAAACGTGGGCTGCCAGCGTCACCTCAAGGGCCATAAAAAACGTTCAGTTTTGCACCTGTAGGCCGCAAAGGCCACATGACTGCATAGGCCATCAACTAAAGACACCGGAGATACGTTAAGCGCAGTTACAATGCAGCTTTTGACCACATGGTGGCAGCAATGATGCAATATAGTAGACAAAGAAGAAGAATTTCTTCTTATACACAAGCTGTGAGACGTCAAAGTATGGAGAAGTTTTTAAAACGGAAAAATGACAAATATTGTGCCGACCCCCCCAGAAAAGAATAGGTTTACTCATCGGTACAATCCTGACTTTAGAAAATACGGCTTCGGAAACAGAGGTACTAAGACAGCGCCGAGAGCCCAGTGTTTGATGTGTGGGCTAACACTGTCAAATGAGGTGCTAAGGTCCTCAAAACTACAGCGCCATCTACAGACCAAACACCCGACGCTCTTGGGAAATTTTGTGTAATTCGGTGTAATTTTTCAAAAGAAAACAAAATGGGCTGCAGATGCAGAAAAGGTCAGTTATGTTACTGACTCCAAATGTGTTACAGCTCCAAATGTGCACTGAAAGCCAGCTACCTCGTAGTCAGACGTGTGGCATTTGCCATAACGGAGGAGTTGGTTTTGCCTGCCGCTTCTGTTTCTGCATGCCTGCTGAGCCAATTGTTAAGTGACTGCAGATTATAATGCTATAGTTTCATTTGCACTTTACTACAAATATTTATTTGTACTTTTTTAATTTAAATTATTTGAATGTATTTATTTTGTCATCTTTTTTACAAATGTATTCTTTAATATGTATAAATATATACGTAGTTTTTCAATTATTTATTTATTTTTTATTATTTATTTTATCATATAAAATCTAACTATTAATTAATTTTTAATTAAAAAGAGTGACTTGATCCTGGAAAAAAAACATTGTCCTACCTTGATTTGTGCCAGGAATTATCAGCGTATTCAGAGGTTTGATGTGTGTGCAGGTTACATTTGTGTCTAACAAAAATCTTTGTGATGATCCCATTGTATCATGTCATTCTTTTTCACAAGGTTTATCGGTTGTTAAACTGTAAGTGGGTTTGGTTACAAATCAAACCATGACTGAATCAATTCAACCTATACAGTGTAAACATTTAATTGGCCCTGGGCCACTCTGTACTATAAAAATTGGGCCTCAAAGTCAAAAAGGTTAAGAACCGCTGATCTAGCATTACGGCAACCGTGGTCAGGGGGCGTCACTGAATAGCTGTTGTACCCGCGAGGTTATTTCATTTCAAAATAGGCTGTTCCGTTAATGTTTTCGAGTACGTTTACGGATCAATATCCAATGGAATCATAAATAAGCAGCACCAATGTGTTAAATCAGTCTTTAGTCGGTTCTGAGCACTTTTATGGGAGAGAGTTTGAGAAACGTGATTGTTTCCAGGGGACTGCCACGACACTTTACTGAGGCTCATGGGAGTTTACGGGTGGCTAACGCTATAATGATAGCTGCTATACGCACGAGGCTATTTCATTTCAAAATATTCTGCTCCGTTAATGTTTCGAGTAAATTTACGGATCGATATGGAAAGGAAACATCGGTAAGCAGTACCAATGTGTTAAATCGAACTTTCGTCAGTTCCAATCGTATATAGGAGATAGTTTGAGAAACGCGATTGTTTACAGGGGGCTGCCACGACACTTTGCTGAGGCTCATGGGAGTCTACGAGCTGAGGCTCATGGGAGTTTGCGGGTGGCTAATGCTATAATGATAGCTGCTATACGCACGAGGCTATTTCATGTCAAAATAGGCTGCACTGTTAATTTTTTTTAATTTTTCGATATGGAAGGGAAACACAGGTAAGCATTACCAATGTGTTAGATCGAACTTTAGTCAGTTCCGATCATTTTATAGGACATAGTTTGAGAAACGCGATTGTTTACATAGGGCTCATTGGTTATTGGCTAGTGGATGCATACCGCAGCCCTAGTAAACCTCAGTTTGTTGCAGTATAGCTTTATGCGCCTTTTAATCCGGTGCGCCCTATATATGAAATAATTTCTCAAATAAAAAATTCAATGAGGGTGTGCTTTATAATCCAGTGCGCCTTTTAATGCGAAAAATACGGTAGTTTACACCACCCGATAGGAAAGTGCAAATAAAAAGTCCATTGCGAAAATGTAACACGTAAAAAGGTCAGCTTGACTTAAGAGCAGGGATTCTCTTTATTTGTACTGTGTTGGTTGCTACTGTATTTTGAAATTGGTACTGCAGCCCTGACAATTTAATTCCCTGATAGGAATGAATGAAACATCAATTACACCTGAACCTGAATTTTACATGCTTTGATTTCACATGACTTTCTGTCGAACGCAGTTTGGTCATGGACCCCAATTTTTTTCATCGGGAATATGTTTTTAAGTGGTATTTTAAATGGATGATGTAAGGACCCTACGAAGCTAAATGACGAGCACGTAAACCTTAGCGTTAGTGATTTGATGAATTTCCGTGACCAATTTAAAGGCCTTTAATAAGAAGAAGTAGTGTTGTTTCATCTTTATGACTGCTTTATTACAGTGTTAGGGATAGCTAGGATTGTTTTTGATTCGGAAAGGGGGAAGTTTGCAGAAGCACCTCATCCACACAGCCACTCACAAGTCAAAGAGCGTGGCCGGACACAGTATTAGAATAAGTGGCTGCTTTATTCTCTCTTTCATTCAATTCACATAGCATCAAAATTATTTACTCAATCCGCCTGATATTGTCATCTGCGTATTGCTTCTCTTTTAATGAAATGTCAACAGACTTTGATGTGTGTGGGTCACGGACGGCAAATGGACCCTTACGTTGCCCAAGAACATGCCTGACCTAAATTAACGTAATAAAGGACCCCTTTGGCTGCCTAAAAACATGCCTTTCTAAAAAAAAACAAGACTTTCTGTACAACATACTTTCGGGATTTACGCGATTCCCAAATTCTGGACCCCTAAGTCCGGATTAAAATCGAGATTTAGGTGTATCTGTAATGACTTTAATTTCATTGCATTTTGATTTTTGTAATGTCGACAGGGGTGTGTCTCCTCCCACCCATAAGAGGGAAGTCATGTCAGTTGACATGCCTGTTTATAAAATGCTAGAAAATACAACAAAGGCTGAATAAAAGGCTGGTTTCAACCCCAAGAGAAGGAATTGCATTTCCACTCACTCACCAAATTCCCCACATAGAGCATGTCCTCAAAGTCGGGTGTCATAGGGTAGTGCTCCATGGCCATAAAGAGCGTGTTGAGGACGATGCAGATGGTGATGGCCAAGTCCACAAAGGGATCCATGACTATCAGATTGACAATCTCCTTAATCTTCAGCCACGTGGGGGAGCATTCCCATATCAGGAATGTGTTTGAAAATTTATACCAGCAGGGTGGACACTTGCGCTGGGACTCTTCCAGTTCTGAAGACAGATCAGATGTCACAACCAAACGTACGTGTGCGTGTGAAGCAATCCAACATGGAAAGGACTTGAGAGACAGAACAATTGTATGTATCTGTATCACTGGCTATGCAAAGCGGATAAGCAGGAAACACATGTCAAACTAAACAAACAATAAGAGCAGCCCTAGTTAAAGAATAATGGAAATGCAGGTTAAAAAGCTGGGTTAAAGAGGCAGTACCCTCCACTAGTGTGTTGGTAATGACGCTCATGACACTGTTGGCCCGCTCTTTCCGCCCAAAGGAGGTATTGAGCTGGTCCACAGACACCATCAGAGAGCCAGACAGCTTCTTTTTCACCTCAACCTCAGTAGTGGGCTGTCAGGAGGAGAGGAAGAATCAAGCACCCATGGAGTGGACATGAACACCATCCTACATCGCCACCGGTGGCTGGCAGAGGGAAGCGGACAACACCATTGACCATAAAAAGTCATCGTGACTGTTGGTGGGAAAGCATCGATAATATCCTTCATTTTATTCATTTTATGTCCCTTTGCTAGTTAATGGGCCTTTGTACATTTAGTAAATTTATGCTGAGGTGAGATTAACTATTACACCTAATGGCAAATTTTGAGAGGTTGTCCAAATTAAGACTCAGCTATCAACTGCTCTCCAGGAATGCACGTTGGGGCCTTTCATGTCATTGCGAAATCTTGGGTTTTGCTTGCAAACTGATGGCACGGTGTTGCTGTTTATTTTTATAAATGCAAAAATTGGAAAGAGATAAAATAATAATAATAATAATAAGCGAGTCGTTCACATCAATCCAGTGGTCATGCCAAGCATGCTCCAAGTCAAAGAGAAGGAAAGGGATTGACAGATCCATTTGTCATGCTTTTTTATTTTTTTGGTGTGGCTCTACCATGCTAACTACTGTCGCACTATAGAAATTCAATTCAGTCATGTTAATCAGGTATTTTGAAAAACAGAAATAGGTCAAGGCATACATACGTACAAGGACAGCAGCTCTCTTTTGCTTTTTAAAATATGTTCCTTTGAGATGTGATCTATGCATTAGAGAAGCAGATAAAATGTCTTTATCTGCTTTGAGATGGAAGCTACGTATACATTAGGGAAGCAAATAAAAATGTCTGTCCCCTGACTCTCCTCCACCTACTTGCAGAGGCTTGCAGAGGCCCTGGATGCCTGAAGGAGAAACACAGCAATACACTGTGATGAAGTACGTTAACTCATCATTACATGTCGCTTTAGTGGTGGGAATGATGTAGTATAAATATATAAGCTGGGTGTCATTTGAGAAGCATTCATTTTGCACCACACACTGACATTCAGAATTATGAAACTCAGTGACAGACCTAGTTTCACTAACCTGTCAAATGTGGGGCTGCTTTAAGTACGTTTGTTAATGACTCCATCCTTTGCTTTACTATGGAGGGCAGCATACACTGCAGGCATTGGGGGGAGGAGAAAGGGGGGCAGGCTAGGCGCCAAGAGATACATACGGCTTTGCAAAGATGACAGATCAGAAGATAAAGAAAGAGAGGAGCGGACAAGAGGGGGGGGGGGTTCCATGCCTAGATAGGTCTACTCAATGACTTCCTTACACTGTCGTCAGTAGCTGCCTTATCTATTTTCACCTCAGGCAGAAGGCGTCCACCAGGCCCAGGGCCGATGAGGGACACCACGCCGTTGCAATCCACCGTGCTGTTCCGCTTCCCGTGGTAGCCACTGTAACTGCTGCGGCGGTATGGGCTGAACAGGGAGCCCCGGCGCTCCTCACACTCCTCCACCGTGCTGTGTTCGTCATCCGCAAATTCGTTCTCTGAACCCACGTCCTTGCCACGGCCTTTGAAACTGAAGATGCTGCTTTTGCTATTGTGGCGGGACAGGAAAGGTGAGCCTGGTATGCTCAGGAGAGACTAGAAGGGAGCAGAAAAAACAGGCAATGTTTGAGATGTGGGCAAGGTTGTACTGGGGAAAAAACCCCAAAAACACTGCCTACTCTTGACACCTATGTGTAGTTATTTACCTAGATTTGGATGTGAACATGTCAGTAAAACAGTGATATTGGATAAAATTTTGAAAATACAGTACAGGTAAATAGACATAAGTAGTATAAACGATTTGGGTATTTCTTCATCTTCCAAGTTACTTTCATACCCAGGGACATCTTTGTGGATGAGGTTTTGGATTCCGACCCTCCCTGTTTATCCAGGTTTGGGACCAGCAATGAGTTGGGCTAGCTTGCCCCACCAGAGGCTAGATAAGTTTACAGCATATGGTATTCCATATGGTATTCTCTCATCCAAGTACGGGTTCGATTCCACCTCCAGCCCTCCCTGTGTGGAGTTTGCATGTTCTCCCCGCGCCTGAGTGGGTTTTCTCCGGGCACTCCGGCTTCCTCCCACATCCCAAAAACATGCATGGTAGGCTGATTGAGCACTCTAAATTGCCCATAGGTGTGAGTGCGAGTGCGAGTGCGAGTGCGAATGGTTGTCTGTCTCTGTGCCCTGCAATATAAATATTTAAATTTATTTATAAATATATGTCAGACATGGGCAAACTACGGCCCGTTTAATCCGGCCCGCCAAACCTGAATAAATTGTATTATTAAAAAATTTTTGGGTCATTTTTCCTGCAATTACTATGTTTCCCCAATAGATGGGGAAGCGTCCGCCCGCGCATTTTCTCCCGGAAGCCGTGTCAGAAAGCTCGGTGCGCACTCACAAGTGCGTGTACGTACTCAGTAGTACGGACCCGGCGCACTCCGCGCTCTTTTTCCATCAGTGCCAAATTTCGAGTGTGGGCTATGACGTCAGCATTCTCGTAATTTGCGCACTGAGCTTTCAGATAAGGTTTTACGCTAATGCCACCCACAAACCTTCCCCTGGAATCCTTCCATTAAAATGAGTGCCCGAGGAAAAGAAAGGTGGACACTGAGTGCCGAGTGTTTAAAAAAAGAGTGGACCATTTGGCTCGACCTGCGTGTGTGAGCAGACGCTCAGCCACATGAACGTCAACAAAGCCCGTCACAGATCTAGGTTAATGGACGGACAACTCGGCTCTATCCTAAGAATTACCACAACAAATGTTACTCCAGACCATGATGCCCTAGCAAAAAAGGGAGACCAACAATACTATTGATTTCTTTATTACTTTATTTAGATGTATTCTTTCACTGACTCTTCAAGAAGATGTATTTGGTCAGAATGTTTGCCGTTTGATGTGATTTCGCCTCATTAGATAAACATATTTCATAAATCTGACCTGCAGGTGCTAAAGTGATGGAAACTATTATTCATAATAACAGTGTCGTATTTAATGAGAATCACTGATAGTAGTTTTTTGGTGAAATATTTTTTTAATGCTGTTAATAAATGCATTTGTTTTCAAAAAGCTTTTTTTGAATATCCATGCTTTACTACCTACTAAAAGTAACAACCTTTTATGCAATGACCTTTACATGTCATTTCTATCACTTAACACAAATACTACATCCATCTGCTCCTGGTTCGGCCCCCCGCAAGTCAAAAAGTTTGCCCACCCCTGATATATGTCCAGGCCCGTCTGAAGATTGACATTCTCCCAATCCTCTTCTGGATCATCGAAATGCTCTCTTCAGACGGGGGGACACATCTGGCACTACAGGATTTGAGTCCCTGGCGACGTAGAGTGTTGCTGATGGTAGTCTTTGTCACTTTGGTCCCAGCTCTCTACAGGTCATTCACTACGTCCCATGTGGTTCTGGGATTTTTGTTCTTGTGATCATTTTGACCCCCCGGGGTGAGATCTTGCATGGGGCCCCAGATCGGAGCCATTACTGACCAAATACTTATTTTCCACCATAATTTGCAAATAAATTCTTTAGAAATCAGACAACGTGATTTTCTGGATTTTTTTTTTAATTTTGTCACTTATAGTGTACCTACGATGAAAATTACAGGCATCTGTCATCTTTCAAGTGGGAGAACTTGCATAATTGGTGGTTGACTAAGTACTTTTTTGCCTCACTGTATGTATGTACTATGTATGTATGTATGTATGTATGTATGTATGTATGTATGTATGTATGTATGTAGTATGTGTATGTATGTATATATATATTTATATTTATATTATATTATATTATATTATATTATATATATATATATATATATATATATATATATATATATATATATATATATATATATATATATATATATATAAAAATGAACTCCTCACCCCCCGTGGGTGGTCTCTTTTTCCCTTCAAGCTCGGGTCCTCTACCAGAGGCCTGGGAGCTTGAGGGTTCTACGCAGTATCTTTGCTGTTCCTAGTACTGCACTTTTCTGGACTGAGATGTCAGATGTTTTTCCTGGGATCTGTTTCAGCCACTCCTCCAGTTTGGGGGTTACTGCCCCTAGTGCTCCAATGACCACAGGTACCACTGAAGTCTTCACTCTCCAGGCCTTCTCCAGCTCTTCTCTGAGCCCTTGATATTTCTCAAGTTTCTCATTTTCCTTTTTCCTAATGTTACCATCATTTGGGATGGCTATGTCAACCACAACGGCTTTCCTCTGCTCTTTGTCCACCACCACAATGTCCGGTTGGTTCGCCATTACAATTCTGTCTGTCTGGATCTGGAAGTCCCAGAGGATCTTGGCTTGGTCATTCTCTACCACCTTTGGAGGTGTTTCCCACTTGGATCTTGGGACTTCCAGTCCATACTCTGCACAGATGTTCCTGTACACTATTCCAGCTACTTGGTTATGGCGCTCCATGTATGCTTTACCTGCCAGCATCTTACACCCTACAGTTATGTGCTGGATTGTCTCAGGACCTTCTTTGCACAATCTGCACCTGGGGTCTTGTCTGGTGTGGTAGATTTGGGCCTCTATTGCTCTGGTGCTCAAGGCCTGTTCTTGTGCAGCCAGGATCAGTGCCTCTGTGCTGTCCTTCAGACCAGATCTTTCTAGCCATTGGTAGGATTTCTGGATATCAGCCACTTCAGCTATGTTTCGGTGGTACATCCCATGTAGGGGCTTGTCCTCCCATGATGGTCCCTCCAGCACCTCATCTTCCTTTGATGCCCATTGTCTGAGACATTCACTAAGCACGTGATCTGTTGGGGCCTTATCCCTGATGTACTTATGGATCTTGGATGCTTCATCTTGGATAGTGGCTCTCACGCTCGCTAGTCCTCGGCCTCCTTCTTTACGGCTAGTGTACAGTCTCAGGGTGCTGGACTTGGGATGGAACCCTCCATGCATGGTTAGGAGCTTCCGTGTCTTGATATCTGTGGTCTGTATATCCTCCTTTGGCCACCGTATGATTCCTGCAGGGTATCTGATTACTGGTAGGGCGTAGCTGTTAATGGCGAGAGACTTGTTCTTGCCGTTGAGCTGACTTCTTAGGACTTGCCTTACTCGATGGAGGTATTTGGCTGTGGCTGATTTCCTTGTTTCCTCGTCAAGGTTGCCATTTGCCTGTGGAATTCCAAGGTATTTGTAGCTGTCCTCAATGTCTGCTATTGTTCCTTCTGGGAGTGAGATCCCCTCTGTGTGGATTACCTTTCCTCTTTTAGTCACCATGCGGCCACATTTCTCAAGTCCGAATGACATTCCGATGTCAGAGCTGTAGATCCCGGTAGTGTGGATCAGGGAGTTAATGTCCCACTCGTTCTTAGCGTACAGCTTTATGTCATCCATGTAGAGGAGGTGGCTGATGGTGGCCCCATTCCTGAGTTGGTATCCATAGCCCGTCTTGTTGATTATTTGGCTGAGGGGGTTCAGTCCTATACAGAACAGCATTGGGGACAGAGCGTCTCCTTGGTATATACCACATTTGATGGTCACGTGTGCAAGTGGCTTGCCATTGGCTTCAAGTGTGGTTTTCCACTGTTTCGAGTTGGCGATGAAGGTTCTCAGAGTCCCATTGATGTTGTACAGCCTCAAGCATTCAGTGATCCAAGTATGTGGCATTGAGTCATATGCTTTCTTGTAATCAATCCAGGCAGTGCTCAGGTTGGTACGTCTGGTTCTGCAGTCTTGGGTGACTGTTCTATCCACCAGGAGTTGATGTTTTGCTCTTCTGGTATTTTTACCAATCCCTTTCTGAGCAGTGCTCATGTATTGACCCATGTGCCCGCTGATCTTATCTGATATTATGCCCGACATCAGCTTCCATGTTGTGGAGAGGCAGGTGATTGGCCGGTAGTTGGATGGGACTGTACCCTTTGAAGAATATATATATATATATATATATACACACACACACGTACACACACTGTAGCAATTTTCAGGTTTTTCATTTCATTGTTCCGAAGTGATATTTAATGATCCCCAGCGTCTTTGTGTTTGTAAAATTAAAAGTAAAAATTAAAAATGGCTGATTACACTTCCTCAAAGAGAGGACTGTTCACAAAAACATTGGGGATTTTGTGGGGGTTAATAGGTCAGCGATAGCTAGTATTACTGCAAAGGTCATTCTGAAAACCAGGTGGGCAAAATTGGGATGTTACATGAGTCATGACAACACTAATCTGTGCTGCTGCCAATATCAATCCAGCCTGTGAATAAAATCGCAACAGGCTCAAATGAAATGTTTTGGTCTGCCTAAATGTAAAATGAACAGCAATTGCAGGCAAGCACACCACATTACATAAGTCCCATTTTGTGGTTCTCAGAAGCCCACACTGTGCAACTGCCTTTGCAAAGCTGCAGGATTGCTCCCCCCAAAACATTCATGGTATTACTGTGAATTATTCAGAGCCTGAACGTGGGCATGTCAACACATTTGCCCGCTGCACTACACTGTTGCTGCTCAATCCTAAGCTCGTTGGTAAGTACATCCATTCATCTATTTTTTTCCAACGGATTTTCCTCACGAGGGTCAATGACGAAAAAAATTAAATATTTTTGATAATTCAAGCTATGCACTCATGAGTCATTCACGTCCAGTAGACCAGTGTTTCCCAACCTTTTTTCATTCACAGCACACCTTTTCATTGGAAAAAATCTCGTGGCACACCGCCAACAAAAATCTGTTAAGCTCCTACATTAAAATCAGTTATATTACAACGAAAGATGTGAAGTCCTATTCCTATATATGTATGGAGAGTCGAATAACTTAATAGAAATAAATACTAAGTATTCTTTAAATTGTATTCCTTTTTTAAAATAAAAGTGACAGTTTTTTTAAAAAGGTTTTAGACAGTGTAAGAAATAAACTATTTAAAGTGATTGTGATTAAAATAAAAGAATCAACATGATTTGGTTTACCGTTTTATACTAGGTCTATAAATATTGCAACAATAAGAAAAAAGTCACTTGCTGTTCTGACAGCAGCTCAGTGGCTATCACAGTCGAGGTGTCTCAACTTGACTGTTTATTTTATGTATGTGAAAAATAACCAATCCAGGTTCTCCGGATGAACTGTATGCTCTGATTTCCATTGGACCACAAACGCACCACAACCGTCATAGTTGTCTGTCACTGTTAGCAAAAGCACACAGCATGAACTGAATATGTGCCGATGCAATACAATCAGACCGAGACAATATGAAATCTCAAGATTCTCCGATTCTTGATTAGCAAGTGGCTGACCAGGCCTTGCGCGAACTGACGAGTGGTTTGGCGATCCTGTTTACAATGCGCTCCGTAATTAATATTGGACAATCCCACGGCACAGCTGAACGTCTCTCACGGCACAGTGGTTGGGAAACACTGCAGTAGACAACTTGAAATAACCCTGAACTTGCGGAGGGCACTGGTGTCTTGGTCTTGCAAACGCAAAGTTCAGGAAGAATCGTTGAAAACATCTTATGGTGTTCACGTTATTGAACATCTTTTTTGTTATTTGGCAGAAAATTGAAATTGTTTCACGGGGTTCATCTTATTTTACTATGAGGCCACCACACTGAACCTAATTTTATCCAGCATCAAAAGTTTAATTCTCCAAGTGATTTCTACCTTTCTCAATACTTACATATTCTGAAACGACATTGGTGGTACAAGAGGATAAAAGAATGAATAAAATAAAAGAAACGGTCATTGTCATGGTTAATACCGGGACACAACTTTTCTGCGTAAACAAATTCTAAGAGATATCTGTGCATCCAGTTTTTGTCTCAGCTGCTGGTCTGCTGTTTAATGTTAACTAATAATGTGCAGTTAACATTGTGATGGTTGGTGCGATACTGGGAGAAACTAGCAGCACTACTTATGTAACATACTGTAAAGCACTTGGCAAAAATGCTTTGTTCTTTCTTCGTTCTTTGTTCTTTGTTTATCTTACTTCATACAATATTGTTTTGTATGTATCTTCGAAAAACTTGCAAGTAAGGTGCTCTCTGACACCCAACATGTCAATGCAATATTTGTAATCGTGTTGCTGATTGGCCCATAATAGCCTTTTGTTAGTGACAGGGCCCATACGATCGCGGGGTTCGACAGAACTTGAACGTAGAGGCAGCACTGTAAAGATAGAGATTTGCTCCTTACCTGGTTCATAATAGAAGATTTTCGTCCCAGGCGGTTATCAGGAAACCGGAAGCGGCTCCTCTTGCTGCCGTCGTCCGACTCGGACTTGACAAACTTTTCACTATCGCCTTTCTCCTTCTCTTGCTCTTTTTGTCGCCACTTCTTTTTACGGTTGCGCCGCTCTTTGGCACTCTTGGAGCTCAGCTTGGACATCTCAGAAGAGCTGCATGACAGCCGCCCTCCTCCGTCATCCTCGACCGCATCCTCTGATACTGTTCCGGCTGAGGTTGCCATGGCAGCAGTCTAATGATAAACAGAAGCATTAATAACATATATGTAACAGTAACAGCAGGATAACATGCTTTCAAAAACCACTGACTTGAGCTTCTTCCTGTTGTTTTTTCAGCTGCTCGAGCATGGCCTTAAACTCCTCCTCCTTCTGCTGGGCCTCCTCCATGGTGGCTTGGTTCTGCTCTTCATAGGCCATGGCCACCACAGCCAGGATCAGGTTGACCAAGTAGAAAGAACCCACAAAGATCACCAACACAAAGAAGATCATGTAGGTCTTTCCTGCTGCCCTCAATGTCTGTTGGAAGGATACATTTAAATGATGAGCTTTGTTAGTAGGGAAACAAACACTGTAGGTTTAGTGTTACAGTTAAAAGTTTGTTGTCTTTAAAGGGCCTGTACTATAACAGAAAATAAACCTAGTTTCTAAAAATGGAAATTTACAAACACAAAAGTGTCAGCCGGCTCGTGGCCCGGCCAGGAGGCTGGCCCCGGAACGTGTTACAACATATGAGGTCGGCTTGTTGGAAAGAATGCCAGCACCAGATTTCCAGTGAGGGGGGGTGACCCTTCATCTTGAGTGTAGCCGTTTAAAGCACTTCCTTTTCGGATAGGAGGTGGTACCCCATATGTGGACTTCAGGGTAAATGTAAGTCAAATGAACCCTTATCAATTTCAGTTGAATATGTAACAACAATGAACAATTCAGCTTACATATAAAGCCTCTCGGAACACGTCGTGTTTGCGTATGTTGGGGACTGGTGAAAGGAAATATGTAGACATAACAGGGCACTTTAGCTACAGAGAGACTGCTCAATTCTTGCTCTTGAATCAGCCACGAAGAGACTAATCCCTGTGATATGTTGAAGGTGTCATAAGTAGAGAAGTCCATGTCAATTTTAATGCCAATTGATAGCTGTTTTTGGACGATAGTCTGTACAATGATTTCCAATGGGAAAATTGTGATTGCTTCTGGACTATCTGCCGCACCTGATTATATGTAGCACCAGCTAAAATTAGGGGAGAATCTTGTTTTACATAACATTTATTAATAGAGATGAAGGAGCTCTGCAAACATGTACCGTAATTTTCGGACTATAAGTCACACCGGAGTATAAGTGGCACCAGCCATAAAATGCACAATACAGTGAAAAAAAACATATATAAGTCGCACCAGAGAATAAGTCGCACTTTTGGGGCAAATATATTTGTCTAAATCCAACACCAAGAACAGAAATGAACCAGCAACAACAGGCTAAACGATACGGTATGCTAACGTGACATATACACAAACGAGGAGCTGAGAACGGGCCTGAGTAACATTCAGAGTTATTCAAATACGTATTACATAAATAACACGTTTATCAAACCATCTGTGTCATTCCAATTCATTAAATCCATCGATCGTCCTTTATGTAAATAATGCCGCGGATGCGCCACATATGCGCCGCTGACGTCGGACTCGTATGTTGCATTTCTAATTATTCCACAGACCCATATAACGATATATAAAGTATATTTCAAATAACTATCATATAACAACAATATTAGCAAACCATCTGTCACTCCTAATCATTAAATCCATCGATCAAATTCCTCGTCCTTTATGTCAACAACGCCGCGTGCGCACCGCACAGATCTAGTATCCAACAATATTGTAGCGTTAACAAAGTACCAGGAAACACGTATGTTTGGTAAACGGCTCTTTATTTAACAAAACAAGAGTTCAACGAGCCAACAACTACTGAACCGTAAATCCCACACCAAGAACAGTCACGAACGAGCAACAACAGGCTAAACGATAGCAAAAACATATACAAGTTGCGACACGAAATAAAATATATCAAATAACTATAACATAAATACGTTTTTCAAACCTTGTGTCACTCCAAATCATTAAATCATTCAAACGTGGGGCCCTTCGTCATCTTCGTCATCCCGTGATAGAATCCTTTGTCCTTATGTAAACAACCGCTGCGCTGCTGACGTCACTTGCAGGTCAAATGACAGTAATCCCTTGCTACATCGCGGTTCGTTTATCGCGGTTTCACTGCATCACGGATTTTTGAATTTTGAAAATTTGAGAAAAAATTCACATACAAGTCGCTCCTGAGTATAAGTCGCCCCCCCCACCCAAACTATGAAAAAAAACGCGACTTATAGTCCAAAAATTACGGAATAAGTCTCAGCGACTAACATAAATTTAATGTGCAGAGAACAATAAATAAAATTGGAACACTTACAGGGGTAAAGTTGGCAATGCGATACGTGCTACACGTAATCTCCGGAGAAGACATGACTGGAAAAAAAAATACTGAAAAGGGTGACGCAACGAGATGTCAAGATATCAAGATGCCTCTAGTGGCCGGAGGAAACCACTACAGCAGGGGTCTCCAACCCCCAGTCCATGGACCGGCACCGGTCCGTGGGTCACTAGGTACCGGGCCGCCAAGGTGCACAGGAAAAAAAAAAAAAAAATTCTATTTTTTTTTTATTGACGATCAATTCATTCTGGTCAAGACGCTCGTCCCGGTCACGTGATATGTTTTCCGAGTCGTTTATACTTGTTTTTATGCCAGTCGTATCATTATATTTCATCGTATTTATATACCCGTAATTTTCGGACTATAAATCGCTCCGGAGTATAAGTCGCACCAGCCATAAAATGCCCCAAAAAGTGAAAAAAAACATATATATGTAAGTCGCTCTGGAGTATAAGTCGCATTTTGAGGGGCAATTTATTCGACAAAATCCCACACCAAGAACAGTCACGAACGAGCAACAACAGGCTAAACGATAGCAACAACAGGCTAAACGATAGGTATGCTGACGTGACAAACACAAACAAAGAGCTGAGAACGGGCCTGACGTAACATATAGAGTTATTAAAGACAACTATTACATAAATAACACATTTATAAAACCATCGGTGTCACTCCAATTCATTAAATCCATCGATCGTTCTTTGTCAACAATGGGTGCGCGCGGCTGACGGCGCTTGCAATTCAAAATATTCCACAGGCCCTTATAACGATATATAAATTATATTTCAAATAACTATTATATAAGCAATATTGTCAAACCATTTGTGCACTTCCATCCATCCATCCATCCATCCATCCATCCATTTTCTGAACCGCTTAGTCCCCACGGGGGTCGCGGGCGTGCTGGAGCCTAACCCAGCCGTCATTGGGCAGTAGGCGGGGGACACCCTGAACTGGTTGCCAGCCAATCGCAGGGCACACAGAGACAGACAACCAATCGCACTCACACACACCTAGGGACAATTTGGAGTCTTCAATCGGCCTACCAAGCATGTTTTTGGAATGTGGGATGAAACCGGAGTGCCCGGAGAAAACCCACGCGGTCCCGGGGAGAACATGCAAACTCCACACAGGGAGGGCCGGAGGTGGAATCGAACCCGCACCCTCCTAACTGTGAGGCGGACGTGCTAACCAGTGCGCCACCGAGCCGCCATTTGTGCACTTTAAATCATTAAATCCATTGATTCCCCGTCCTTTGTCAATAACGCCGCGCGTGCGTCCTGACGTCAGCCTCATCGTTATTCCACAGATCTACTATGTATATAACATATTGTAGCGTTAACAAAGTACAAGGGAAGACGTGGGTTTGGTAAACGGCTCTTTATTTAACAAAACAAACTTTCAAGCGTGTGGCGGCGTGGACTTCCAGCCACCGATGTGGAAGAGAGCTCCATACAATAGGACCGGGCGTGCGTAAAAGCCATGTCCGAGCCCATGCACCGTCCGCGGACAGCCACCCGGCCGAGCGCCGGCCCCCGACTTCGATCCACGGAGGTGAACGAGAGCTCAGTAGAGTAGGACCGGGCGTCTGCAAAAGCCATTATAGTTTTTCAAACCTTCTATGTCACTCCAAATCCTTAATTCCTTCAATCTCTGCATCCTCCGTGTCACTTAGAAACAAAGCCGCTAATGATGCCGGTAGTACGTACGTGGGTACGTCTGTCCTTTATGTAAACAACCGCCGCGCCGCACCGTGCCACTGACGTCACTTGAAATTCAAATTACTGTAATGCTTTGGTACATCACGGTTCTCCAAACTTTCTTTCTGCTGCTCGATTACTGTTTTCGGCTGCATATTTTAAAACTTGAAGTTTGTTACCTGCAAAATATGAGTTTCTTTTCGGTGCCATTTTTCTTAAGCCCTTCCCATTCAGAGCGCCCTCATCCAGTTTCGTGTGAAAATATTTTTTTTTTCAGATGTAGTTTTTTTGTTTTGTTTATTTGGTTGTTTCATCAAAGTCAAAGTCTGCTTTCTTGTCGATTTCTTCATATGCCAAGACACACAAAGAGATCGAAATCACGTTTCCACTATCCCACGGTGACAAGACATGGTACACAATATGCATACAAGTAAACAACACAAGAAAAACCAAGAAGGCACAAACAATGAATAAATAAAAGTGATGAATAAATGATAAATAAACAAATAACATAATAAATATAAGAGGAGCAAAAATGGAGCAAGTGTGCATACAGCAGACATTGGACTTGGATATGGCGCTTTAAAGTGTTAATTGCTTTATTTGATTTTTTCTCTATTTTTTATGTTTTGAATATGTTCAAGATAAAGATATAAAAGCATGTGAAGTGATCAACTATACTAAAAATAACATGTGAAGTGGTCAACTATACTTGTAAGTGATGTGTTAATGATCAAGTAAAAATTTGTGAAAAAAAACAGATATAAGTCGCTCCTGAGTATAAGTCGCCCCCCCACCCAAACTATGTGAAAAAAAAACGCGACTTATAGTCCGAAAATTATGGTATTTATTATACATGTATTATTTATTTATATAAATTTATTATTTATTTATATAAAGGCCGGTCCGCAAAAATATTTCTGACGCGTAACCGGTCCGTGGCGCAAAAAAGGTTGGGGACCACTGCTCTACAGTACAGCAGCTCTATTTCCTTCGTTAAGAGCCAAAGAGTTCCCCACGGTGAGAGTTGGCGAGCAGGTGTGGGCATACATACTACATACATGTGGGCTTAGCGTCTGTATATTGGGGTTCACCCCAGGTGACAAGAGAGGATCGCCTCCTTCTGGCTTTGGTTGTGGGTACGGGTCCTGACTGCTGTTTTTGCTTATGCACCAAACATTAGTTTAGATTAAGGACTCCATTGTTTTTCTGGCTGACATCAATGCTCACGTGGCCAATGAGAGTGAGCCCTGGAAGATTACAATTGGGAAGAATGTCCATTCCGATCAGAAACCAAGCGGTGTTCTGTGACTGGATTTATGCTCTTGTCACAGATTGTCCATAACAAACACCAGGTTCAAACATACGGTAAGGGGCAATGGTACCGTATATTTAGGACTATAAGTCACGTTTTTTTTTTTCCATAATTTGGGTGGGGAGGGCACTTATACTCAGGAGCGACTTATATGAATTTTTTCACAAATGTTTACTTGATCATTAACACTTCACTTACTAGTATAGTTGATCACTTCACATGTTATTTTCACTTTAAACCGCATGAGGGTGCACTATGGCTGTGGAATAATTGGAGCCTCACTGACAATGACCACTGACTTCCGAAGTCAGGAGATTTAATGATTTGGAGTGACACAGATTATTCGATAAACTTGTTATTTATGTTATAGTTATTTGACATATAGTTTATTTAGAGTAGCAACGTGTATGTTGTTAGACTTCAGTAGTTTCCGATTTTCTAGGGAGGCCATGAAGGCAGCATGGGGGGCAGAAAGAGCGATCCAGGGCGCTTGCGTGTGTTGGCTCACATGTTGAGCGCTTGATTGTGAAATAAAGAGCCGGTTACCAATCCAACGTATTGCCTGGTACTTTGGTAACGCTACAATATAGTTATATACGTAGATCTGTGGAATAATTGGAGCCGCCAACTGACAACGAGGCTGACGTCAGCGGGGCATGTAGGTCTGGAATCGACAGCTGATTTTTTATTTTTTTTATTTTTTTTTTTACACAGAGGATGAATATCCCGGTGGTTTTAATGATTTGGAGTGACACGGATGGTTTGTTAAAATTCTTGTTTGCATTACATTTATTTCATATATCTAGTCTGTCGGTCAGCAGTCCACGTAGCTCCGGCGTCAACAGCTGTATTTTTATTTTTTCTGTTTGACACAGAGGATAATATTCAGATGGATTTAATGATTTAGAGTGTCACGGATGGTTTGTTAAAATTGTTCTTTATATTAAATTTATTTGATATATCTAGTCGGACGTCAGCGGCACATGTAGTCTTTCCGGCGTCAACAGCCGTGTGTGTGTGTGCGTGTTTTTTTTTTTGTTTTTTTTCTAAGTGACACAAGACGAAGATTCTGTTGGATTTAAAGATTTGGAGTGACACGGATGGTTTGGTAAAATTGTTGTTTATATTATTGTTATTTCATACACAGTTTATATATTGTTATATAGGCCCGTAGAAAAATTTGAACTGCAACGTGCTGCTGACGTCGAACTTGTTTACATATAGGAGGACAAACGCATTCGATGGCTTTAATGATTTGGAGTGACACAGATGGTTTGATAAAGGTGCTATTTATATTATAGTTATTTGAATAACTGTTATTGTTACATCAGGCCCGCGCTCAGCTTCTCGTTTGTGTTTATGTCACGTTAGCATACCGTATCCTTTAGCCTTTTGTTGCTCGTTCATGTCTGTTCTTGGTGTTGGATTTTGTTGAATAAATTTCCCCCAAAATGCGACTTATACTCCGGAGCGACTTATATATGTTTTTTTTTCACTTAATTGTGTATTTTATGGCTGATGCGACGTATATTCCGGAGCGACCTGTAGTCCGAAAAATACGGTATATGTAAATGGCAACAGGATAGCCAAGGCCTCAGTTCGATGATCGACTTTGTGGTTGTGCCATTGAATTTGCGGCCACATGATTAGGACATTCAAGTGAAGCGAAGGGTGGAGCTGTCCACTGATCATCACCACCCAATGCTGGGGGAAATGCCAGTCCAACCTTGCAGACCCAATCATATTGTGAGACTTTACTAGGAACATCTGGCAGAAGCCCCTGTCAGAAAAAGTTTCAATTCCAACTTGCACCAGAACTTCACCCACGTCACATGGGATATGGCATGAAACATAGTCTACTCAGGAACATGGCAGGCATGGAACATGGTCCATTCAGACTCAATGTCTCTATTGAGTCTGAGTAGACCGTGCCTCCATTTTTGAGACGGCCGGCCGGTGCTGTGGCAATAAGGTGGTCAGTGCCGGTCATGGTGGCAACCCTCAAACCAGATGGTGGACACCAGCGCTAAGGAACTCCATCAAGCTGAAGGAGTTTTCTGGAGCCTTTTTTGGCTTGTGGGACAGCTGATGGGTACCTGCTAGCAGACAGCTGATGGGCTGATACTAGCTATACAGGAAATAGCCTTGGCGGTCACCAAGGCAAAACTCTGGCGTGGGAGGAGTTTGGCAAAGGCACGCAGAATAACTTTTGGGCAGCTTAAAAAAAAAATTCTGATCGATCATCCAGCAGCTCAGTGCGCCATCACCACTGTATAATGGAGATGGGGCACATTGTGAATGGGTGGGGAGAATATCCCTTAGAGATAAGGTGAAAAGCTTGGTCATTCAGGAGAAGCTCAGAGTCAAGCCGCTGCTCCTCCGCATTGAGAGGAGGCAGATGAGGTGGCTCGGATATCTTGTCAGAATGGCACCTGAATTGTTGTGTTCCGGGTGTGTCCCACTGGGAGGGGGTCTGAGGATGACCAAGTACACTCTGGAGAGACTAATGTCTACTGTCTGACCTGGGAACGCCTCAGGATCTCTCAGGAGGAGCTGGATGAAGTGGCGAGGGAGAGGGAAATCTTGGTTTCTCTGCTTAAACTGCTGCCCCATGACCTGGCTTCGTATAAGTGCAAGAGAATGAATGAATGAATGAATGAATGAATGAATGAATGAATGAATGAATATTGGGGATTGGGAGGGACCAATTCCTTCACTATGAGCAGCTAAATTCTACAATTTAAATTCTACAATTAAATAAATCAACATAACTAGTAAAAACCCTCAAAATCATCAGTTGTGTCACGACTCGTCCCCCAGTCATTCCATTATTGTTTATATGTTGCCATGGTTTCTGTTTGTGTCGCCCCTCCCCTCCTGTGTCTGTGTCTCACAATCTATGTAATCGCCGTCACCTGCCTCTTGTTACCTGTTATGTATTTAAGTCCTGTCTGTGTGGCACTCTCCTGTCGGATTGTTCTCGCCTTTCTGTTAAGTCTTTGTCTGTTTCGGTTGGTTTCAGTTCGCTTCTGCGAGATAGTCAGTCTGTTCCTCTGCCCCCGGAGTTAATGTTAGTTTCCCGGTTCGCCTGTTCGTTTGTTCCCCTCATCCTCCCTTCCAACTCCCTTTTTCCCCTCACTAAACCCTGGTCCAAACTGCATTTGGTCGCCCTGCTACATTCCTTCCGTGACAGAATAATCCGACCACTTCAGCGACCAGCGCCTAGACCAACCTCCGCCATCAGTTTCCGTATCCGGGACGCCGGACCCACGTGCGCCAATGGGATCCACCCCAGCGTCGCCAGACCCACAGCGTCACCGGACCTCATCCCAGCGGCGCCCGACCCGCGGCTGTCGCCGGACTTCGTCTCAGCGGCGTCTGAACCGTGGCCGCCGTTGGATCTCGTCCCAGCGGTGCTAGACCTGTGGCCCCCGTCGGAGCTCGTCTCAGCAACATCAGACCTGCGGCCGCCATCGGGCCCCACCGCAACGTCGCCGGACCCGCGGCATCGCCGGGCCTTGTGCCAGCAATGCCGGGCTCGCTATCATCCGAGAACCCGCTTCCATTGCGGAGACACGCATCTGACTCCTGCTGCTGCGTGCGGCTCTGGCTTCCCGTATGCCGCAGAGCGCCCTTCTGACTCTCCGTATGCTGCCAAGCGCGGTTCTGACTCTCCGTTTGCCGCCGAGCGCGATTGTTTCCCGAGTTTCCGCCGAGGGCGTTTCTGTTTCTTGAGTTTCTGCCGAGTGCGGTTCTGTTTCCCAGGTTTCCGCCGAGCTCTGTTTGGACTCGCCGTGTGCCGCCGAGTGCGGTTCTGATTCTCCGTTTGCCGCTGTGCGCGGTTCGGACTTTGCCACAAACCAGTGGGGGTCATTGGGACTGGTGCGCTTCTGTCCCCCCCCACGCACACTGTTAGAGTGGTACTCACTCTAACTTATTTTTGCAAGAATCACACGGGAGACAGTATGCTCTTTTTAAGCATTTGCAAATGGAGAGTCATTCGTCGCTGTGCGTACAGCGATGATCGAATGAGGTCTGACTCAGGCCTCTTGCAAGAGCATTTTTATTGAGAGAAACAGGGTGGGGTTGAGAGTGGACAGAATGGGGTTGAAGCCCCTGACCGCTGGTCAAAGCATAGCAGGGGGTGTTTTATGACTTTGTGTAAACAAAACAACTTTGATTGCTTCCTCTGCAGCTGGTCAATCAGTTCAAAAGATCTTAGCACTTTGTTCTACTACTTTTGTTAAGACAGGACAAGCTAGGTTAATTATTAAAGGTTACATTCCAACATAAGCATAGGATCAACATATATCTATCAACCCTAACACACACAGTGTGGGGGTTTGTATTTTTTGGGACGTCGGAAGCCGTCCCCCATTGTGGGGACTGCCACGACTCGTCCCCAGTCATTCCATTATTGTGTATATGTTGCCATGGTTTCTGTTTGCGTTGCCCCTTCCCTCCTGTGTCTGCTCATAATCTATGTAATCGCTGTCACCTGCCTCTCGTTACCTGTCATGTATTTAACTCCCCTTTGCATGGCACTCCCCTGTCGGATTGTTCTCGTCTTTCTGTCCTGTCCTGTCTAGTCTCTGACAGTTTCTGTTGGTTTGAGTTCACTTTTCCGAGTTAGTCTTTCTGTTCGTCTGCCCCCGGAGTTAATGTTAGTATCCCTGTTCTCCTGTTAGTTTGTTCCCCTCATCCTCCTTTCCAACTCCCTTTTTCCCCGCAATAAACCCTGGTCCAAGCTGTATTTGGTCACCCTGCTACATTCCTTCTGTGACAATTACACAATAGCATTTCTAACCACTATCAAATGACTTATTGCTACCCGTCAGATTTCCTCGGGCTACGTCTTGCATTTCTGAACAAGTATATATGAACAAGTCCATTTCATGAAAGCAGTTATGTTATTTGTGCTGTACACTAAGGTTAATGCTGTCTTGAGCAATTGATCATTACATTGAGGGTGTGTGTGTGTGTATATATTATATATATACATATACTTATATATATATATATATATATATATATATATATATATATATATATATATATATATATATATTCAAGAGTTTTTACATACACACAGACACACAAACACATATACACTTACGTATATTGAGTGTTGCTTAGTGTGACAGGGCATTTATCATAGTGGGTGAACAAGTCAACATTACCAGCATGTAGAGGTTTTCCCAAAAGTCTTGCGTCATGAGGCGGAAAAGAGCCAGGAAGGCCCATCCGAAGCTGTCGAAGCTGGTGTAACCATAGTTTGGATTTCTTCCAGCTTTCATACACGTGTATCCCTCCGGGCAACGGCTGAGGGAGGCAGGCAGCAAGGCTTCAGAAAGACACCCAAAGAGTTGTACAAAATATGTTGCTGGAATTTTTTTAAACCAGTAGTGCACCTCGCCAGATTGTAACATCTCAGCCAACTAAAGGATTAACTCAGTTTTTTTGCACTTATTCTGAAAGAATGACAGGGGCCTGAAAATAAGAATATCCACAGAAAGCTATGTTTAACATTTTTAATTTGGTAGACAGAGATGGTCATCATCCTTTGCCCCCGAGTTTCCTTCCGGGTTTTTATCAGTATTTCAGCCATGCCCAGTCCAATTCTGCCAAACACCACTGAGAACAGATTTACTGGTACCACATCACACGCAGTTGATGCATACCTGACATGCAAATACACAAAAAATAAATAAATAAAACTTAGTTGTATACCTTGTGGTCACGCAGACTGCAATGTCCTGTTTTGTTTTTCTATTACCACACTGTGCGTGTGTGTGTTGGGTTCGTCTTGTTAGTATTATTTTTTTATTTTGGTTGCCTGTCTGCTTGTGCTTCTGCATGTGGAAGTAGAAATTATGTTCTCAAGGCCGATTGGCTCTCGTTGACGAGGGACAGACTGGGGTCCACGTGGGTCAGGGATGGAAACTCAGGGACTGATGGTCGATGCCCACCTCTGTTGGTAGGTGTCTACTTCTTGTTTCTGGTAAATTGAAATTGGCTTCATAGGACTTTAGGCTGGTATCAAGCAGCTTTTTGTGGATGAAGGACTGAGAATTTACATTTTAATTCTATGGCTATTCTCGTCACTGGCTTAAACACATCATGGGATTTGGCGTATCTTTGCGAAAACAAAAGTGAGACCCAATATTGATAACAGACGAGTGCAGGGTGGTGGATGTAGTAGGACAGGTGTGTTGAACTTAGTTTGTTGCAGTCCACTTTGTAGATGCAGCTTTCCTCAGACGGTCGTTGTGACAGTGAAACCAAATCAATGTTTAATCATCTCATCACATTATCACATATTTCATCCATCCATTTTCTATATATATTACACACACAAAAATGATAGATTACTTGCTTTGAAATCAATTGTCAAAGATAGAAGTTTGTTCAGTTATTGTTTGTCACTGTAAAAATAAAAAATAATGTAAAAATCAATGTTATTTATTCCAAATGACAAACATTTTGGTACAGATTTTAGTGAGGGTCATGGAAGTGGACAGACATAATCTGCTTTCACGGGCCACATAAAGTGATGTTGCAGGCTGGACCTGGCCCCCAGGCCTTGACCTGTGTCCTAGAGGGAGGGCTACGCCGCTGTAAGAGTGGTCACAGCCAACTTCATTCACGGCCAATACAAGTGACAACTTTTATTCCCTTTAAAGGGGAAGTCAAGATAAAACTGCTCTTCACAATAATGTGTGTTTTTTTTTGTGCCCCCACAAGTCTAAACACTATTTGCTTCTGACTGAAAATGACATCACAGGGCTCAAGTATTGAGCCAAACTTGTTTTCTTGGTTTGTTCATGTGACATTCATAAGTACGGAATGTTTTCTTTAAGAATCTACCAAATACAACTTTGATCAGCGTCAAGATTGTTTTGGACCTTAAAGGTCAGCTCATTGCAGGCACATCAAGGAGGACTAAGTACAGATACTCACCCCGAGTCTGAGCTGTTCCCACAGAGAAGAGCATCTACTTGGCCGGGGAGGAAGTAGAAATTTGCTGAAGAACAAACAAAGACTTGTGCATTGAGGCATTACAGTCACGATTTGTTTCTAGAATGCCCATCAATTCATTCAGGTCTTTGGTGCAATTTCAGTTCAGCTCATTTAACATCAATTCTTTTTGTGCCAAATTGACGTACTGTTTTCCTGTGACGCCGCATTGGTTGAGTTACATGCATTAAGTCCACTACAGCACCTCTGAGACATCAGACACAAATCCTGCCCTCTTTTACCACTTACTGTTGTTCATGATGTACGCATCCCAGTCGAAGCTGCCATTGACCGGGTAGCTTTCGGTTATGTTGATGGGCCAAATGACACACTTGTGGCGCAGGTTGCCCATAAAGAGCTGCAGACCGATGAGTGCAAAGACACTGAGGCAGAAGACGGTCAGGATCATCACATCAGAAAGCTTCTTGACCGACTGGATGAGGGCACCCACGATGGTTTTCAGGCCTGAGGGGGAGGAGCCACGCAAAGAGAGCACATAGAGCAATGACGCACAAGAGACCCATTCGGCAGATGTGAATCCTTCAAGATTGCTTCTAATAGTGGGAATAGTCTGTTATCAGTATATTGGCCAGCGATGTCATAATCTCACGATCCAGCGATAGCGTCATACATGATTTTTTGAGAATATTTTGTTATGATAATTACATATTAAGTACTCTCCCAACAATATCAATAATCTTGCAATTTAAAAAGTGTGTAGAATATTTTGCCATCAAGTGGTAATAAAACACAATTACCTAAATTTGAAGTGCTTGCATTTTGAAGCACACACTACGGTGCTTCAGAGAGACCACACTTTGACAAGCCTACCTCCAATTTCTTTAGCACGGGTGCATGCAAAATATTTCACAAACAACATCTAGTATTTCCTCCAAGTTAACCATCAAATTTGTGATTGGTGAATGTCTTTGAGTATCCGTAGCAGAAAGATGGCAGTGAGACATATGAGCGTCCTGTACAATGAGGCGTGGCCCATGTAAAATAATTAATGACTACAAGACTCATGATTATATAAAATAAATATATATATTGTATTCATGTGATAGAATAAAATAGAAAGAATGAAAATTGAAAAATAAAAACATTTTACACACTGTCTCTTTGGAGAAGAAAATAAACTAACAGAATTAAACAAACAAAGATAGATGCATTCTATGCAAAAGAGCATCCTGAACATACAGTTTTAATTTAGGTCTTAATTATGTTTAAATATAGATTATATGTTTATTTATATCTGTAAACATCTTTAATCATCATAATGACAAGTTACACACAATTGTATAAATAAAATCAAACAAGAAATATCAAAGAGCCTTCCCACTCTTTTCAAAATGATCGTAGCAGAAGAATCGAGTGGAGTTTGCATTTCATTGCCAATCGTGCATGGCGTGAAAGAGAGGGGGAAGGCTGCAGAAAAGTGAGAAGAAAGCACGGAAGCACAACAAGGGGCCATGAGACGGAAGCACAGGCAGGGGTGGGGTGGGGGCTGGGAACCACATGCAGGTCATTTAAACTCCAAGGCTGAACAGGTAGCAATTCAATGCCACCGCCATGGCATGTGGCAACTTTGCTTGACCGCCTGGTGTAGGTGTCAGTATGTCATCTTTGTGCCACCCTGCAGTCTCTCTCGTCCACACTGATGACAATGTCACATTACCTTGGCATCCTCTGCAGCCAACATTTACACTGGGCCAGCAGGAAGGAAGTTAGATATGGAAGCAGGATGACCCTCTTTTCATGCGTTAGCACTGGCTTCACCTCTTATATTACCTCTATACCTCTTATATTAAGGTATAGTCAATGGCTTCACATAGTCTGGAGTTAGGTTTTTGTAGGTTAATCATGTTATTAAAGGAGAAGTTTTAATTTATCTAATTTACTCAGTCAGAAAATATACTTGCAAGAGTTTGTTTGTTTGTTTGTTTGTTTGTTTGTTTGTTTGTTTGTTTGTTTGTTTGTTTGTTTGTTTTGGGCAGGTTGTTGTTGTCCCACTTTTAGCCTGAGTAGAAAAATTGAAACTGTTAAACAGTTCCCAAAAAATGAAACGAGGGAGAATTTGACTAAAAACTTTACTGTGTCCTTAGAGTGAAACTTTTGAATTGGGCTTGAGACTGATTTAAGGATTGAATTACAGTCAAACCTCGGTTTTCGAACGTCCCGGTTCTCGAACAAATCGGAATTTGAACGAAAAATTCGAGATTTTTTTTGCTTCGGTTGTTGAACAAAATTCGAAGGTCGAATCTGGCGAGATGAGCCGAAAGAACCCGAGAAAACCCGACCGTGCGGCCCGGATGCTGACTGACTACGTTCGTTATTGTATTTTCTTTACTTTGAGGATTGTATTAACCCCTAATCATGCCTCCAAAGAAAGCAAGTGGGAGCAGTAAAGCCATCCTAAAACACAAAGACGCTCTTAAAGCAATGCGACAGTGAGCGCCCGGCGCGCTGCGGTTGCGTGATCGGACCAAATTAAGCTCCCTGCGCACTGAGGTCCACTTAAATTTTGGAAAGTACATCAGGACTTTAAAAATGTTTTCTAAATTTCAGCGACGGCTCTGTCACAATAATGCGACCAGTGCGGTGCAGTTGCACGGTCGGCAACGAACTACGGTTGCGCGTTCAGCGGTGGGCTACAGTTGCGCGATCGGACAAAATGAAAAAATGCTTGAAAAAGGCGTTGTTTTAGTCTTGGAACGGATTACATTTTTTTCCGTTATTTGTAATGGGAGAAATAGATTCGGAATTCGAACAATTCACTTCTCGAACCGCCTTCTAGAACGGATTGTGGTCGAAAACCGAGGTTTGACTGTATTATAATTAATGGGTGTACTGTACAGAGAACAACTTTAGTGGTTGATAAATGCAAGTGAATAGTATTTTCTAACATTATTTCCTAAAAATGAGATACCTATACAGTGATGCTCTTATATTTGAAGTGCAGCATTTGTGTCTATACTTCAGTTTTAGTAATGCCGGGTGTCCATAAAGACTCTTTACAATTTTAAGAATTTAGTACAAAGACAGTTCATGAGATATCTTAACCAAATTTTTTTTATTGTGATTGTCAAAGTTTTTTTTCCTAGCTCCTTTAAAACACTTGTATATGAGCACCATTTACATCCCTATCCCACCGAGGGGCCAACAATTGCGAGAGTTTTCAAAGGGACCAAATGTTGCGTTTTTGTCAAGGTTTAGCAGGATTTGTTCAGAATTGAAAATATTTGCCAGACGTTTGGCTGTACTTTCGCTTGCAACAGGAAAAATCACTAAAACAATCGACTGACAACTACCAAAGATTTGGCTAATGTTTTTTGAAGATTTGCGAGATTGAACGAACTCTGGCGTGAACATGCATTTTGCTACCTACGTCACCAGTCAAAAATGTTTGTCCTTTATCATTCATCATTTAAATACAGGCTAAGACGGTACTTGATAGCTTGCCATGTTCCCTGTAGCATCTTGTCATCAATTTTGCAATATCTCTTTCAAGAGCCAGAAACACACCATTTCAACCTGATGATGATGAACTTTAATATAAAACACTAATTACAATATGTGGGAAAAGCTCTGCTGGAAGTGGGAGTTGAAGCTCCCAGCAGACCCTCACAATACGTTTGGGCCTGCCAGGTCGGACCGGCATCTTCCTCCACCATCGGAGCCAACCCACCACCGGGTGGTGATCAGTTGACAGCTCCGCCCCTCTCTTCACCCGAGTGTCCAAAACACGCCTGGAGACTCTGCGGTGGACTCTCCAATTTCTGGGGTCGAAGTCACTAAAGTAGTTAAAAAACTCCTAGGGGGCAAGGCCCCGGGGGTGGATGAGCTCCGCCCGGAGTTTTTAAAGGCGCTGGATGTTGTGGGGCTGTCATGGCTGACACGCCTCCGCAGCATTGCGTGGACATCGGGGACAGTGCCTCTGGATTGGCAGACTGGGGTGGTGGTTCCCCTCTTTAAGAAGAGGGACCGGAGGGTGTGTTCCAACTATAGGGGAATCACACTCCTCAGCCTCCCTGGTAAGGTCTATTCAGGGGTGCTGGAGAGGAGGGTCCGTCGGGAGGTCAAACCTCGGATTCAGTAGGAGCAGTGTGGCTTTCGTCCTGGCTGTGGAACAGTGGACCAGCTCTACACCCTCAGCAGGATCCTCGAGGGGGCATGGGAGTTCGCTCAACCAGTCCATGTGTTTTGTGGACTTGGAGAAGTCATTCGACTGTGTCCCTCGGGAAGTTCTGTGGAGGGTGCTTCGGGAGTACGGGGTGCCGAGCTAACTGATAAGGGCGGTTCGATCCCTGTATCACTGATGCCAGAGTTTGGTCCACATTTCCGGCAGTAAGTCGGATTCGTTCCCAGTGAGGGTTGGACTCCACCAAGGCTGCCTTTTGTCACCGATTCTGTTCACAACTTTTATGGGCAGAATTTCTAGGCACAGGGTGTCCGGTTTGGGGACCTCAGCATTGCGTCTCTGCTTTTTGCAGACGACATGGTGCTGTTGGCTTCTTCAGGCCGTGATCTCCAGCTCTCACTGGGCCAGTTCACAGCCGAGTGTGAAGTGGTCAGGATGAGGGTCAGCACCTCCAAATCCGAGGCCATGGTCCTCGGTCGGAAAAGGGTGGAATGCCCTCTCCGGATCGGGGATGAGATCCTGCCCCAAGTGCAGGAGTTCAAGTATCTTGGGGTCACGAGCGAGGGCAGGACGGAGCGCGAGATCGACAGGCAGATCGGTGCAGCGTCGGCAGTAATGCGGACTCTGTACCGGTCCGTCGTGGTGAAGAGAGAGCTGAGCCAAAAGGCAAAGCTCTCAATTTACCGGTCGATCTACGCTCCTACCCTCGCCTATGGTCATGAGCTATGGGTCGTTACCAAAAGAATGAGATCCTGGGTACAAACGGCCGAAATAAGTTTCCTCCGCAGGGTGTCCGGGCTCTCCCTTAGAGATAAGGTGAGAAGCTTGGTCATCCGGGAAGGACTCGGAGTAGAGCCGCTGCTCCTTCACGTTGAGAGGAGCCAGATGAGGTGGCTCGGGCATCTCATCAGGATGCCTCCTGGACGCCTTTCTGGGGAGGTGTTCCGGGCATGTCCCACCGGTAGGAGACCTCGCGGACGACCCAGGACGCGCTGGAAAGACTATGTCTCTCGGCTGGCCTGGGAATGCCTTGGGATCCCCCGGGATGAGCTGGATGAAGTGGCTGGGGAGAGGGAAGTCTGGGAGTCCCTCCTAAAGCTGCTGCCCCTGCGACCCGACCCCGGATAAGCGGAAGAGGATGGATGGATGGACTAATTACAATACAATAAATGTGGTTCTGATATCTTATCACATGCTTGTAAAAAAAACAAAAAACAAAAAAACGCTTAACGTTGTAAAGAGACTTTATGGACACCCTGTATAATGTATACTGCACTCACCGCAGTTACATCCGAGTCCCAGAATGCACCGCAATAGCAAATGCCGAGGCACATTGATTCAAAAAGTAACACTGCTTGTAATTTTTTTCTCTGAAGTTTGGATATGATGAAAAAATGTTTGGAGTGTTCTGAATTGTGCTAATTACTAGGTACTGAATAATTCATACTTTAAAATTCAACAACTTGGATTGGCTCCTGACTTAAGTGATTCACTAATTCTAATTGATCCATACACAATTGGGACAAAAACATCAACAGTTTTAATGGTTGATATACGTAAATGAATATCAAAGAGCTGGAAACATTATGCTTACAGGAACACAACTTCACCGCATTGAGTGGCCAATGAAAGCAGCCATGAACTGTCAAATCTCGGATAAAATCATCCTTTCCTTAGCGAGCTCAAGATCAAGATCCAGAATTTTGATGAGCCGAGACATATTGCCAGGGCAACGAATTTGTTGACTTAACGAGCATAGTGTCATAGAGTGGCCCAGACTCTAATCCTCAATCCAATATAATAGAACTAAAGGCAAGCTTGCAATTTTCAAGCAGAAACCAAGAGTTAAAATTCCTAATGTGCAAACTTGGTGAAACAACTACAAGAATGTAGTTTGCCAACAAGTGTTTCTCCATCAAGTACTAAACTTACTGCATACGTATGAGTTAAACCTGGGGACCAAATACTTACTTTAGTGCAGTGTTTCCCAACCTTTTTTGAACGAATCGTTCACTCACGAGCCAACACTAACAGCAACACACACATAAATTGAGTATGTGCCGATGCCACAACATGAAATCTCAAAATTCTCCGATTTGCCACGCATGCACGATTAGCCTTGCGGAAACTGACCTGTGGTTTGGTAATCCTGTTTACAATTCGCTCGGTATTTAATGTTGGACAATTTCCCACGGAACATCTCTCACGGCACACCGGTGTGCCGCGGCACACTGGTTGGCACAATATTGTACAACTTTGATATCGTGGGTTTTCTTTGTGTATGCTTTCTTTTACCAAAATCAATAAACTACTATAAACGATACACACTTAATGTACACAATCAACAGGGATCCTATTTACCCTAATGTATTACTTCATGAGACGATTAAAAAAATGAATTGCATTGTACAATCTGGCCTATTTGTAGTTACGTTACAGACAACTAATATATATAAATATATATATATATATATATATATATATATATATATATATATATATATATATATATATATATATATATAAATATATATATATATATATATATATTTATATATATAAATTGAAGAAAACAAAAGCACTCTTGCATAAATGAGGCTGTCCAGAGGACGCATGACATCTGCTCAACAACGTCCATTGACTGACATAAGATTTTGGCTCAGAGTTACTGATGAATATCAAAATGTTGTTCATGCATTGTATCTGCAACCCTGTACAACTGAGCGCACTGATTATTTTTCTTTCTGGGTTGCATAGACCAGGGGGAGGGGAATCAATCAAGAAACTAAAAACCAAACAAAAGGGAGGAAAAATTAAACTGTCAGTGCCTTTTGTCAGCCAAGCTCTCAGTAGATTAAGATTAGAAAAGCAAGTGACTGAGAAGCATCATGCAGCATAAGATATGTTGACAAACTAGGCTTGGCAGTCTTCATACATTAAGAACTTGGGCTTATGTGGGGAGATGATGATCCTTTTTAGTTTTCATGTGCAACAATATTACTGAGTGACTTATTGAAATTGTACTTTTTTGGGTCAATTTGAGAGACACCGTCATTATTATTCAGATAGACTAACTGATTTTTGGAAAAAAGCTAAGCACGCAACAACAGTGTTAAGAGTTAAAGAAAAGGCATCTGCTTATTAAGCAGGGGTGGAGGTGGGGTTGGTGGAGGGTGGGTCACAGGTGCAGTGAAAACCAGCCTCATAATGAGAGTGCTATTGGGGCAGGGGAAGAGTGCAGACACATTGGAAGGCCCTAGAGGAGACTGCAAAGCCTATCAAAAATGTATTAGTACCATTTTTGATAATTTTGGAGAATAAAAAGAACTAAAAAATGTCTCTCTCCAATTGGTTTGCTGCTGCTTGAAAATCATAACCATAATCATTGTGAGTAGAAAAGAATGGGTGGGGGGATCAGCCTTAGTGTTTAAACGGTGTCTCACCTGGAATGACCGAGATAGTTTTCAATGCTCGGAGAACTCTGAACGTTCTCAGCGCAGATACATTGCCCAGGTCCACAAACTCTGTTATATATCTGGAACAGGGGAAGGATCACACACAGAACACACACGATGACCAAAACCAAACACGGCAAGAGCACAACACCAGCGCACCAGGAGGAAGAACGACGCCACTCACAGACCCTGTCCATGGAGGAGAAGGGTGGAAGGGAAAGAAAGGAGGACACACACACCTAACACTGACCCCGCCCATTCACCCCCCCCCCAGGCACCACCCTGCCCAATCCTGTCTTACCTGGAATGACAGAAATTGTTTTCAATGCCCTCAACACTCTGAATGTGCGCAGAGCTGAGACATTGCCTAGGTTTACAAACTCTGTTATATACCTGCAGGATCAAACCACAGTTACAACAGCGGATTATTTTCATGTGCACACATGAGCACAGGGAAACTGTACAGGTGATAGGATCAACAGCAATGCAGTGGTACTTCCACTTACGAGTTATTCGAAATACAAGAAAATTTTTAACACAATCAGGAGGAATGCATACAGAAAAAACATAAAACAATACTCACCGGCATATACATACATATGTATTCTTAACCCTTTGTGAAAAATGAGTGTCATCATTCCTTAGTAACTATGATCTTCTTCTGTGTCTCCTCATTAAGTTTATATTTTTTAAGTCACAGGAGCGGATAAACGGCATTCCCATTCATTTCAATGGGAAAAGATGATTTGAATTACAGCATTTTCAGTTACGAGCATGGTCATGGAACAAATTAAACTCGGAAGTCAAGGCACCACTCTAAACTCATACAGAGAGAATACAAAATGCACAATCAACCATAATGTACCACACCAGACATGCCTCCAATTGACCTTTCGCTAACATCCACCTCAATGAGACGTTTCCACTCTGAAGAAATATTACCTAACTCTTAAATGAGGAAATTTTAGCAGCATGTCTTTGAAGGTTTGAAGCTAAGACATACAGATGACTGAGCAAAAGCAAACATCGCTTTAAACACTGTTCCTGAGTGTTGGGACTAACGCTGTCAGAAGGGGATTTACAGTCAATGTTATGTTATGTCTATGTTAATTGTTATAACGCAGCTACAGTTACTAACAGTGAAATGTAGTACCAACTTACCGTATTGGCCCAAATATAAGACGGTGATTTTTGCATTGAAATAAGACTATAAAAGTGGGGTCATCTTACATTCGGGGTCTAGACATTATACCCATTCACAACGCTAGATGGCGCCAGATATCTTTAAAGCGAATGCTGAACTTAACTCCCCAGGCCAAAGTGAACCCCTGTCACGAAGAATAAAAATAAAAATAGCAGTAGCACAAAGAAGAAAAATAAAAAATAAAGGTAAGAAAGAAAAGAGAAGAAAATAAGAGAAGAGATAACAGAAAATTAAGAGGTTTATTTACATTTCAAAAACTAGAAGCACTTTAGTTTACATATTTAAATGTTCAGATATTAAGATGTGATAGACAGTTTTTGCATGATTTCAATGAGGCAAAATAACATGCTTTTTCTCTCGAATATATTGTTATAATCATTTGCGTCAGATATATTGTAATTATTTTCTGTATAAAAATTAAATTTGGTGTTCTAAAAGTATTTTTTCAAACTTGAGTCTTGAATGAGAGGGGGTCGTTTTATATTCGGGCCAATACGGTATGCTGCTTAGGATGCTCGATGCGCCACACTAAAACACTTCTACCACTCTACGGACGAACTTGACTCGCTACGCCTCATGCCAGCCGATCAGCTTCAAGGAATGTGTCACATGACATTCTGCGCAATGGCGGGCCAAAAACAAAACCATGTTCATCGTCCGTGCTCATTCCTCGCTGTACAATACGTACTTCTTTTTACCTATACTGGGATAAAACAAAATGGGACCAAGCTAGGGGGCTTTGAGTGAGGAATTTGGCATACCTGGTATGTTTTACTTTTTTATTTGCTCATTTTTCAGCTGTTGGACTGTACGAAGATGCAACATTGTTTACATTACCATATAGCGCAGTAGCTTTCAACTGGTTTTGTCCAAGGGACCACCATTATTACCAAGAAGCAACTCGGGGACCACAATATATTATTATTGTTATTAATATTATTTTATTTTATTTTACACCAAAGGAGGATAGACCTCACCAGGTTATTTATTTGCATCTGTATGTTTATTTTGGGAATCTCAGCTACATTTGACATAATTTGGATGGATAAATGATTCAAAAAATTTGCTGAAAAATAAATCAAGTCTAAATATAGAATCAATTTTATTTTTAAAAGTGTTACTATTATTTTCCATATCCAATTTTGCTGACCACCTGCAACTACTAAAGGGCCACGGACCATCGGTTGACAATACAGCGAATTGTTGGCCACTCCGTGTGGTAATCTTTTTTGCCGTAAAAAAAATGGAAAAGTATACAGTGTGCTCGTCCAGCCGGAAGTTGTGTGACAATTCATTATTTATTTTATGCTTATTTTACATTGTCGTTCAATAAATATTAAGTAAAATGAAGTACTTGTCTATGCTGTTCTACTTTATGCAACTGTATTGACAACTGCTACAAAAATCAGAATTATTTTACATCATTGAACGTTTTTTTAAAAGTAATTACTTTCCCTAGTGACTAATTACATTTATGGAGTAATTCAATTCCTAATTCAATTACCTTTTGGAGAGGTAACTAGTAATTGTAAATAATTACATTTTGGAAGTAATTTGCCCAAAACTAGTGTTCCTTTTCCTTTTACTATTTCAGTCATTTATTCAAGAGCAAAACTCAATAGACCTGTGCAAAAGTTACAATTAGGAGCACATAGCCATAGTATCTAATTCTGATGTTGGAAGCATAAGATATAAGAGGCCCATCCATCCATCCATCCATCCATCCATCCATCCATCCATCCATCCATCCATCCATCCATCCATCCATCCATCCAGTCAATAACAGGGCACACATAGAAAAACAACCATTCACACTCACACTTACGGGCAGTTTGGTGTGCTCAATTAGCCTACCACGCATGTTTTTAAAATGTGGGAGGAAACCGGAGAAAACCCATGCAATCACAGTAAGAAATGCAAATTTCACACAGGAAGGCCGCAGGCGGAATAAAATCCACCACCTCTGCACTGTGAGGTGCTAACCAGTGATCCACTGTTGCACCCCATATAAGAGGCTTCCTATTAATTTACATGGACTACATCAAGAAATGCAGTACATCAACAAATATTGGCTTTAAACCGCTGTCAATAACTAGTGTTTTACTGCAGGCCAGCCAAGCACATATTTTACCCACAATTAAATTGTGTGTGTGTTTGTTTGTGTGTGTGTGTGTGTGTGTGCGTCTGTGTATGTATATATATATATATATATATATATATATATATATATATATATATATATATATATATATATACATACAAGTACGCACACACACACACGCACACATACACACACGTCATGCTTGGTAGGCCGATATATATATACATACATATATACATATAAACACACACACACACATCAGGGAATGGCCGAGCAAAGGAGACAGGTGGGAGGGGGACCGGTCGGAAGTCGAAATTTGGTTCGTAAATAAATGTAAAAAAATCACAAAGTTCGTAATTATAGGCATTTGTAAGTAGAGGTACCACTGTACATTAGGGAAATGATCAGTGAAAACAGACAGCCCTCTGTGTTCTCTGGCCCCATTGTACCTCTAATTTGATTTTTCAACAAACACTGCCCCCGAAGAAAAACAACCAACTAGAGACACAAGGCGTAACCTCACAACTGACGAGGTGTCAATCAGAGCTCATATAATTCTGGGCACATTAATAGTTACGCTTACCGAAGACCAAAGACTTCATAGAAGCTTTGCTGAAACTATGGTAAAATAACCACCTCAAAAAAAAATCAATCAATAAAAATCCCTCGCTTGCCATCAAATAGGCATGCGACTAGCAAACAAAAGCAAAATAAAGAGAGATTGAAAAAACCCGAGACAGAAAAAACTAAGGCAAAGGCATCCCTGTGTGGGCGTATCTTCATTTTTGTACCGAGGCAAGTCTAGTTTAGAGTGTTTGTGAATTTGGTAACCTGCACTACACCTCAACAGGCATTCAGGAGTGTTCTATTGCATGTCTCTGGCACGCTGGTGACCAAAAGTACACCAGATTTTAGAACAGCTAGAAGAAGATATAAGTTGTGTCACTGGTGGAGTAACGTGATTTTGATCGAGGCGCAGACAGTATGGTGACATGTATGGTGAAGGTTTTCATATTTCCTTCATAAATATGAGGATTGTATCTTACAATCCCTCTGAATAATTATAGAAAGCAGTCATTATGAATTGTCCATAATGGCAGATTCTGCTTGCACACATTCATGAGGGGCGGACTTTGCTCAGAGGCTGTTGTCTCCAATGGGAAGTGGTGATTGGGGAAGTGAGGCTATATTCAAATAGCAGTTAACAACATAATTGCTGTCAAAAGGAACTTTAGTCTGAACGTAGAAAACAAAATGGAAATCACTTCCAGTACAACTTTCAGTTCTGCTACTATGTGCAGATGACACTGCAATTTTTGGCTGTATTAGGGATGGAAGGGGGGGAGAAGGAGGAGTACAGAAGCCTAGTCCGCCGCTTCGCGAGTTGGTGTGACTCCAACCACCTGCACCTAAACACCGCCAAGTCCAGGGAAATGGTAGTGGATTTCTGGAGGCCCAGACCTCGTCCTGAGCCAGTGACTATCAATGGAGACTGTGTGGAGATAGTGCAGACCTGTAAATATCTTGTAGTGTCGCTGGACGACAAACTTGACTGGTCTGTGTGGACGCTTTGTGCAAGAAAGAACAATGTCGCAAGGTGATTTTATCGTTCTATTGTGGCGAACGCTCTCTTCTTTGCGGTGGCATGCTGAGGGGTCAGCGTCAAGAAGAGGGATGCCTCCCGCCTGGTAAACACTAATGAGGAAGGCAGCTTCTGTTGTGGGCACAGAGCTACCTGATCTGGTGTTTGTGGCAGAACATCGGGTGTTGACCAGGCTGCTGTCCATCACAGACAACCCCGTCCATCCACTGTACAGCACCGTCACTGGGCAGAGGAGTTGCTTCAGCGACAGGCTGTTGACACTTTTGCCTACTTTTGTTCAAGTAACGATTGCACACTTTCTGTAAATCCTATGAACTTCATTTCATTTCTCAAATATCCCTGTTTGTCTGCTATGTGATATATTTAACTGAAATTGCTGATCCAAACAATCAATGATTTATAAAGGAAAATCATGAAAATGATCAGGGGTGCCCAAACCTTTGCATATGACTGTATCCAGGTAGGATACAGCGAACTTTTTTCCATCCACACTTCTCAACACCACGGACTGCATCATGTAGGCTTCTTTCAATCAAACTATTATACAATCGCCTAGAGTAAGGAAATACTTACGCCATGGAGATGACCATGAAGTCCAGCCAGTTCCATGGGTCTCGAAGGAATGTAAAGCCATCTATACAGAATCCTCGTGCCGTGATTTTTACAAGAGACTCAAATGTATAAATTCCTGTGAATGTGTACCTGAAACACAAGGGTATTGGCATCAATGATAATCAAAGTGTCAGTGTAGCTAAGATACAACTTGTAAAGTATACAGTAGCACTACACTAGAAGCATAAATGTGGAATATTACCATTTTAAGAGAGAATAATGAAAGCTGTACTTACTCTACTTGTTTTGACCACTCAGGAGGATCACTGAAGGTCATGAATATACAGTTGGTCAAAATAGTACACATAATGATCATGCTGAAAAGAGTGAGCAGTAGGTTAAGGGGTAAAAACAAATTGAAGGAAGCATTTTCAAACATAAAATTTCAAACCTTATCATTGTGTTATTATTTATATTTTGTTGAGTCATTCAAAGGCTTATTCCCCAACTAATCCCAACACAAAATACATTCAAAATCATACATTGATTAGCTGGACTGAATAATAGATGCACCTCAAGTCGTGTTAAATTGTTTCAAGTTTCATGTAGGATATGAAAATTCTCTCATCCAATTTTATCTTTACATGTATTACCAGTAAATTGATCATGAAATGTAAAAGCTGTAGAAAAGTCTAGAGGCAGATCCTAAATTCTTATCATTCCCCATCTCTATGTCTCATCATGTGTGGACTCTGTCACATTTGAAAAATTTGTAATATTGTCAAAAATGTGAGAAACAGACTTGGAAATTTAGTGACCTGTCATGTCAACTGATTCTAGTAATCGCAATGGATGTTAGTCTCTCACATGATGACTATAAGCTCTGCAATACGATAAAAACGCAGATCAACCTGAAATCGGCAATATGACTTGCATGTCCCTACTGGAAGATTACCCAAAAGCTGTCCATTATTCAGTCCTCTTTACTTGAGCGTCTTAATGTCTGTTCCTCAACATCCATTACCACATAGGGCAAATCATCATAAATGATACACACAATCAGGCAAGCTTTTGTATTTAAGACAGCACGTGAAAAGGATATGAATGTATCAAAATTTTAATAGCTATTTGCCTAACCGGATTAAAAGGACTTATGAAGTACAAGGCAGGTGTGGCACTGAAACGGAAGATTGTCTTCCCCCTATTTAGCACTATAAATGTCTGTGGAGAGAAGAACAGAGAGAGACAAAATATGTATGACTAAACAGTACATTTAGTTTAAAGAGCAGGTACAAAAAGCTGTGTTTCCAAATCTTTTTTCATCCACTGCACACCTTTTCATTGGGAAAAATCTCGAGGCACACACACCACCAAAAAACTGTTAAGTGTTACACCGGGTTCCATATTAAAATTAGTTATGTTACGGCAAACGATGTTGACAAAAGTGCCACACAAATAAAGTCATATATATATATATGACTTTATTTGTATATATATATACATATATATATATATATATATACAGACTTTATATATATATATATATATATATATATACTGTATTTTTTGGACTAAAAGTCGCTCCGGAATATACGTTACATTAGCCATAAAATGCACAATAAAGTGAAAAAAAACATATATAAGTCGCTCTGGAGTATAAATCGCATTTTGGGGGAAAGTTATTCGACAAAATCCAACACCAAGAACAGACATGAACGAGCAAAAACAGGCTAAACGATACGGTATGCTAACGTGACATAAACACAAACGAAGAGCTGAGAACGGGCCTGACGTAACATTGACAGTTATCTAAATAACTATAACATAAATAACACCTTTATCAAACCATTTGTGTCACAATGATTATTTGAGAATAATTGTCAATTTTTGGCTATGTGAAGCCCTTTGAGACTGTTTGTGATTTAGGGCTATACAAATAAACTTGACTTGACTTGACTTGACTTGTCACTCCAAATCATTAAATCCATCGATTGTCCTTTATGTCAATAATGCCGGGCGCGCGCCACTGACAGCGGTTGCACTTAAAATTATTCCACAGGCCCATATAACAATATATGAATTATATATCAAATAACTATTATATAAGCAATAATATTATCAAACCATCTGTGTCACTTCAAATCATTAAATCCATCGATCGTCCTTTACGTCAACAATGCCAGATGCGCGCTGCTGATGGCGGTTGCACTTCAAAATATTCCACAGGCCCGTATAATTATAAACAACAATTTTATCAAACAATCTCTGTCACACAAGTCATTGACTCCCGTGCTCGAATCCTTTGTCCTTTATGTAAAACACCACCGCATAAGCGCGCGCCGCAGTTGCAGTTCAGATTACAGTAATCCCTTGCTACATCGCGGTTCGTTTATCGCGGTTTCACTTTTTTTTTTTAAATTTTGTAAATTTGTGAAAAAATTCACATATGTCACTCTCAGTATAAGTCGCCCCCCCACCCAAACTATGAAAAAAACACGACTTATAGTCCGAAAAATACAGTACACAAAATATGAAAATGTGGGGGGGAGTGGTTTGTGTGTATCCTGCTTAGCAATCAATCTTGCCAGGTTTTTGAGAAACCAAAAGAAGGTGGCAAGCCTCTTCCTGTGGATAACCTCATAAGTGTTTAAATAAAACAGCGAAAGGCATCAAAGTTTAATGAGATACTGCATTTGTACAAGTTATATGGCTGAGTGTGCTTTAGTGAAGTCTCCCTTGCTACATTAAGCCCCTAGCAAAGTGCGCGTGTGTGCGTGTGTGTCACATGACATGTGTGTGCACTCCCTGCCAATACCATGCAAAGACATCAGCATTTCAAGGCTAAATATGGAGCAGCCAAGCAGCTTCAGAGTGGTTACGTGACCATTGCTGATATGCATTTGACAGACATTTAGATCACGCCAATAACAACTTCCTCTCCCGAATTACAAGTCCATTGTAAACTCCCAAAATGTACTTCAGTTTCAGTCACTTGTGAATGATTTAGTAATATGCACCTAGCATGTGCAAGTGTGGTGTTTTTGTGTGACAAATGTTGATCATGTAAGCAAATTTGATGCAGCCAATTTTTTTACACGTACGGTCTGATTTGTTCCGCTTCACTTCTATCTCACCGCACATATTGGCGCCTGCTTTCCTTGCTGCAGGCAATAACAATGCTACTAAAGTCCATTTTCACATTCGCCTTTGAGCAAATGGTTGCAGAGGTAAAGCTAATAATGGCCACCTTTAATTCTGCTACCGTAGCGTTCTTATCGCTGATGCAATAAATGTTCTACACATCCTTTTCTCTTCACCAATTCCTCTATTGTACTTACTCTCTGTCTGTCTGTCTGTCTCTCTCCCCCACCCCCGAACTCTGCACCCAACTCCATCTCCGTCTGCTTCTCTACTCAACCTTATGGGGAGAGATTTGTGTCAAACTTATTCACACAAATACTACATCCGCAATTTATACTTGTGTTTTGTATCCACACTTAAATTTTTACAGTTTCGGATGCACAAAAAACGTATTCTGTTTTTCCAATCCACAAATACATTTATAATTTTCGCATGTTTTTTTTTGTTGTGTGTGCATTTATCATTTGTAAGCATTCATTTCTGTGTGTGAAATGTCAAATATGCGTTTGTGGATCAGTGGACTCATGCATTTATTTTTGACAGAACCATCACGTCATTTTCACACGTACACACGCACGCACACACACACACGCGCGCACAGACACACACGGAGTCTCAGATATTCACATGTGCTTCCATCCACTGGAAGCAGTGTTGTCTCCATTGAACGGGAGAAAGCCGTCACCTTTTTCCCTTTTAAAGATTGACAATACACGATATACCACTTTTTTTTGCCCGTAACAAGTTTAGCTGTTTTTATAGGTAATATGGTTTGAAATAGTAAATTTGTGAGTGATTTGTAAAGCAAGGTGATATTTACTTGGGTGCAGCAGGCTAGCAGCGTAACTCTGTCATTGCACAACTCTGACAGCTCAAACGTTTTGGGGCGAAATGTTATTTAAGATAAATTGGTCCTTCAGTGAGTGCATTCCAAACAGTTAATGGCAGTCAACTCTTCCTCCTTTAATCTACATGTGGAAGACACGACATGGCCAGTTTGCGCTCAGCAACGCCACATCGGTTGACTGGAGTCACGGTGCCCCACTGAGTCCCTAGTTGCGCTGAGGGCTGAAGTAAACAACAGCATCAGTCTGTCCACGTGAAAAATGGCAAATAATCCCCGTTTTTAATAAATGTACCTGTAATTTGATTACGTGTTTTTTCTGTTACTGGAATACAGTTGTTGGGTTTTTTTGTATTCTGAATACTGCTTTACATATATTCGGTTACTCCCCAAGCCTGTTTATCATTTACTCTTTTTATTTCTGTCTTCCCATTCAAAAGCACACAGACACGTAACATATCAGAGTACTTCATTCTAGACAGGACATTATCATTACTCTTAACTACAAACCGGATTCGGTTGAAGTTGGGAAATTGTGTAAAACGTAAATAAAAACTAAATACAATGATTTGAAAATCCTTTTCAACCTATATTCAATTGAATACACTACAAAGGCAACATATTAATGCTCAAACTCATAAACTTTATTTTATTTTTCAAATAATAATTAACTTGGAATTTCATGGCTCCAAGACGTGCAATAGAAGTTGGGAAAGGGCATGTTTACCACTTCGTGACGTCACCTTTCATTTTAATAACACTGAATACACGTTTTGGAATAGAGGAGACTAATTCTCTTAGCTTCTCATGTGGAATTCTTTCCCATTCTTGCTTGATGAATCACTTCAGTTGTTCAACAGGGGAGAACCTGGACTCTTTTACTTCAAAGCCACGTTGTTGTAACACATGCAGAATGTGGCTTGGCATTATCTTGCTGAAATAAGCAGCGGCGTCCATGAAAAAGTTGTCGCTTGGACGGAAGCATATGTTGCTCCAAAATCTGTATGTACTTTTCAGCATTTATGTTGCCTTCACAGAAATGTAAGTCACCTATGCCATGGGAACTAATGCACCCCCATACCATCTGTCAAGTGGCATGGTGGTACAAGATGGTGTAAAATTGGGTATCGAATTTGGCCCAGGCACATTGGCTATCCCAAAACATGTAGTAGTTCCAAAATTTCACCAGGAGATGGTGTTAAAGCTTGACATAGGAGTGACCTGATGGAAACTAACAAATCTAATAAATTAAATTGTTAGCAATTGGGAGGACACGACCTGTTCAAACACATACCAACGCACAATTTGGAAATATGAGTTTGCTATGCCATAATTTCAAGATGTAGCAGCTTAAATATAAATGTTAAAGTTAGAAGAACCCATTATTATGGCTAAGTATGATTATGTGTGAAAATTGATCTTTACTGGACAAGATATATGATTTTAATGTTGCAATGTTTTATCCAACCTGTATTTAACATTGTTGTTCCATAGATACATGAATGTATTAAGTTGTGGGGAGACAAAAGAGGTTGTTTGTAACACTATTGGAATCGACCAGATATTCACCTCGATATTTTTCTGACCTGGTGCAGGGATTCCGACCTTTCACCTAGATATTCCTATGACCTGGTCCTGGGATTCTGACCTTTCACCTAGATATTCTTATGACCAGGTGCAGGGATTCTGACCTTTCACCTACATATTCCGATGAGGTAATGCCAGAAGCCTATAAATATGTTGTCCTGACACAGAGCGAGGCGGTTCTTCCTAGTCAGGGAGATGGCTGTGACGCTGCCCGGTGTAAAGAACGCCGTTTAGACGAAGATGGATTTTTCATTCTTTTTGAGACTGAACCAAAATCTACTAAGTTGAATTTCCAGAGTCTTCGAATTAGACTTTGTCAAAGTTTAAGCTTCGAATTGGACTTTGTCAAATTTTAAGTTTCGAGGAAGGCAGATGAGACAGCTGCTTCGGGCAGAAAGGGGAAGACGCCAATGTTACGGCATTGGCTAAGCACCTCATGGCCAGACCTTTCCTTCTTTTTTAAACAGAATTTGGATTTTGGAACAAAGGAGAGCCGATCACTCGACTGGTTCAACCAAATAGGATTTTAAACCTTTTGTTTCCTCTTTTGTTCTGAGACGGGTGAGTGTTGTTGTTTTTTCGACTTGTAATTCTTTTTCTTGGTTATTCATTAAATTTCTTCTTAATCCTTAATTTGGTTATCGATTACTTTGTATAAACTATGTTGAACATGGTTTTATATGCAGTAATTAGAACTTTACATTTTCTTTATTTCCCTATTATAGTCATTCTTTAAATCCGTTCAATTATTTTTAAAGTGAAGACAGCTTTAATCCTTAAAATCAGGAATTGTCAGATCTGATTCAAAGTATGTTATCTTGAGCTCAGCTAGGGCGAGTGCGCTCTAGTAAATCAATGAATCCCTTCGGTCTTACCAAAGACATAAATTTATCTGACAAATGCTTCAAATCAAAAATGGGGAAGGAGCCGCTGGTAAAAAGGGCGCGGTCATCTGTATTCCGGGCCTCAAGAGGTTACTCTACACCGGTTTCAGAGTGACTTTAAAGGGATTGGCGTCCTAAATACAATAAATTAATTCTGTCCGAATTGATATCTTAGAGGCGGTTAGACTCGGACGAATCTTTCCTCGCCCCGACCTGGAAACTCTCGTCTCCCTATGAGGGCTGCGTTACAGCAGCGGGGTCGAAGGGGATTTTAACCCTTTAAACGGAAGTTCGGGTCACTTACGGTGGATAAGTGCGGATTTGACACATCACAGATGTTGGCTTTTGAACTTTACGTTGATAACGGTCCAGATGGTCCGCTTCCTCTTTGGTCTGGAGGACACAACGTCCAGTGTTTCCAAAAACAATTCGGAAAGTGGGCTCATCAGACCACAAAACACTTTTCCATTGTCCATCAGTCCATTTTACATGAGCTCGGGCCCAGGGAACCCGGCGGCGTTTCTGGATGTTGTTCATAAACGGCTTTTGCTTTGCATGGTAGAACTTTTAACCCACACTTACTGATGTAGTGACGAATTGTATTTACTGACAGTGGTTTTCTGAAGTTTTCCTGAGCCCATTTGGTGATATCCTTTACACACTCATGTCGGTTTTTAAGGCAGTGCCATCTGAGGGATCGAAGGTCACGGTCATTCAGTCTTGGTTTCCGGCCATGGCGCTTACATGCAGTGATTTCACCTGATTCTCTGAACCTTTTGATGATATTATGGACAGTAGATGTTGAAATCCCTAAATTCCTTGCAATTTTGCTTTGAGAAATGTTCTTAAACTGTTCAACTATATTCTCACACAGTTGTGGGCAAAGTCGTGAACCTCGCACCATCCTTGCTTGTGAATGACTGAGCATGTTCGGGGAGGCTCCTTTTATACCCAATCATGGTACCTACCTCTTCCCAATTAGCCTGGTCACATGTGGGATGTTCCAAATGGGTGTTTGATGAGCTTTTCTCAGCTTTTTCAGTATTTTTTGCCACCTTTCCCAACTTCTACTGGACGTATTGCATCCATGAAATTCTACGTTAATTATTATTTGCCAAAAAACATTTAAGTTTATCAGTTTGAACATTAAATATGTTGTCTTTTTAGTGTTTTCAATTAAATATGGGTTGAGAAGGATTTTCAAATCGTTGTATTTTGATTTTTATTTACATTTTGCACAACTTCCCAACTTCAACCGAATCCGGTTTGTACATTATTAACGAGTGACTTTATTTCTTTAATCTACCTCAACACTGTTGCAACCAGGCATCAAATTGAAAGTTGAAAGGTAAATCAAAACAACCCATTGTTAAGGATGGAGCAAACAGTAAATGATAACTGGGTATGAAGTCCGATATCTAGATATCTACGCATCCATTTCTCTCTATGGTAGATGAATACTGAGGCCCAATGTGGGGAGACTGAGTTTGTTTATACCGGGGACAGATCCAATTTGTCAATCTTTCCTAAAAACTGTCACACATGCTAAAACTTTACCAAGATTGACATGACATTTGTTGTTTAATGCTGAGTTGATATACAAGTCCCCCACCCACATGAATAGGCACACAAGTACCCCCCTCCCACACACACACACACAATGCCATGTATGTATCATGTCTTTCCCCCACTCTGAAACGCATGACCTAAGTACTGCAAAGCTGCTGAAATTTTCATTACGGGGCGTCGGGTAAGATGGCGAGGTAGTGAAGCAAGCAGGCAGGCGGCAGAGGCAGCAGCAGCAGGCCAAGGAAGACCGTGCCAAAGGCAGCCAGTCAGCCAGAGGATGACAAGACGTAAGGGAGGGGATGGGAGTAACAAAAAGAGGCGGATGCCATGAAGCATGGCTGCGTCATCTCATCAGTTACATTCGGACGGCTCATGGTGAATATTCAATGAGCCCTCATCACCCGCTGTCCTATAAAGAGTTTTGAGGTCTTTGAATTACCCAGAATGCACTACTAGCATCCATTTTGGAAGTCTACCTTCACTACAAAGTGTCATTTGTTACTGAAAGCGCTTTGTTACAGCGATTGCGTTGTGAAAGTGCTATACAAATAAAGATCTATTCTATTCTATTCTATTCTATTCTATTCTATTCTATTCTATTCTATTCTATTGTTCAGCAAACCAATAAGGACGTTTGCCCTGCCTTGTACATGTGTCATTGTTGGGTGAAATAGCCAAGACGGAAACGGCACAACATTGCGATGGAAAAATGAAGCTTAAAATTTGAAGAAAATGGCACTCTTTTCACCCAGGGCAAAAGGGCAGGTGATTGAGCAACTCCTATATGTGCAAAAGCCTGTCAACCCATGCTACAAAAATTCTACCCTCAATTCCGATGGAGTTGGGATATATAAAACATAAATTAAAACAACAATATACCTTATTTTCCGCACCATAAGGTGCACTTAAAAGCCTTTAATTTTCTAAAAAAAAAAGAAGGTGCGCCTTTTGTGTCTGTAATCTGTAAAGTGTGATCTGTAATCTGTAAAGTTGTTTTGTGTGGCTTCGCCACACAGATAATATACAGGCTTAATATGTAGATGAACCAATCGGAGGACATTACATTTTACGTAGGTCGGGGCAAAAAAACAATCAGAGCACTGTACGTAAGACGTAGAGTATGTACCTCCGCCACCATTGATAAACAGCATTGGGATCCTATAAAATGCCATTGACAAAGAGACAGGTTTACGAGGCAAAACTCAAGCTTTCTGAAAAGCTGGCCTCATTGTCGAAAAATTACGTGACAACGATGAGACAATGACAAGAGGGACCTCGTCATGTTTAATGGCAAACTTGCCCAACTGTTTAATTAGAAAACCAAAGATATGAACTTTGATGGATTTGCGTATTAATACCGATTAACAATGTGAGTACAATACAGTACACAATTAAATCGTAGAATAAAGTACAATTGAACTCACTGTCTTGCTCCTGTGAGTTTTTTTTTTTTTTTTTTTTTACCGTAAATCATGGCATGCATGCGTCCTATGTGTGGATTAAGTACAGAAAAGACCCCAGAATTAAGTCTGCGCCTTATGGTGCGGAAAATACGGTGATCATTTGCCAACTATATTTAAATGAATAAACAACGAAGAAAATATTTAATGTTCAAACTGATAAACATGGGGGGTTGATTTTACAATTCACTCATTTTGAATTTGATGCCTGCCATTTTTACCATGCTACACCACCTTTCCTTTTAACAACACTTAAGAAGCATTTGCAAAGTGAGGACACTATTAGTTGAAGCTTTGCAAGTGGAATTCTTTCCGTTTCTTGTTTAAGTGCAGCTTTGGTTGCTCAACAGTCCGGGGTTCTAGAATGGGTACTGAGACCCGGTACTAAACTGGCCCAGAGGCTGAATTTGAAAATAAAAATGCAATACGGATAAGCTCCACCCTTAATAGTTTTGAATGTAAAGATGTCTGACCCTCCAGCTTTAAATGTTTTTACTGAGCTCAGATGCATAAGGACGGAGAGAAAGTCACACATCAGCCATTTAATCTACTCATAAACTGACATGCTAAAGCTTCTATGTCCTCATGGTGCCAGCCATTCAGCACTGCACATCATGTTTGACCTGATACGACGTCAAAGAAACACCACTAAAGGAGACCTGATCTAGGCTCATTGGAAAGATGGAGACAGACACAAGTAATGAAGCACAAAGAAGGAGCGGCTGGCTTTGCCTGCTTATCACCTTCTGCGCACTGACGCAAAATGCTATGTTACTAAATATGTGGAAAAAGATGCGCATATAGAATATTTGCTATGTTTTAAGCCTAGTAGTTATCCAAAAGTGCCATCAAAATCAGAGGCTATTGTTGCAGGAAAAGGAAATGACCATGACGAAACAGATTTTTTCTTTCTCCTATACAAACTCCTCACGAGGACACATTTGTAAGGTGATACAGTATGGATGTCGAAACGTTTTATTTTATTTTACTTATTTGTTTGTTGGTTTATTAATTTTGTTGGGACCATGCATAAACGCCATTATTCAGAAAGTAAATATTCTTTGTGCAGGAGCGTTTCCGTTCCTATGATCCCTCAGGTGTCTTAAAATACATTTGAATGTCATGGAAAACTAGATTTCTGTAATAGTTCAATTAAAAAAATGTTGTGTTTTCATTTTTAGAAATTTTGTGAATATAGCATTCTGTGGGCCTTCTGATTTGCTAGCAACTAGTCCAGGCTGAAGTACAATCAAAAGAACTGACCTATTTAAAAGTTAAATGAAATTGTAGTCATTTATCATTATCTTTGTCTATTATCCTCATTTCGTAGGCATTGTGTTGGCTGCCCAGCTTCCACTAGTGTGTGCTAGATTTTTATTGTTATTGGTCCAATCAGATTTCAGCTTCCATGTACAGTGGAGCCTCGGTTTCCGACCACAATCCGTTCCTGAAGGCTGTTTGAGAAGAGAATCATTCGAATTTCGAATCATGTTTCCCCATTACAAATAATGGGGAAAAAAATGTAATATGTTCCAAGCAAAAAAAAATGCTTTTTTAAAGCATTTTTTCATTGTTTTACCACATAAACTGCATAAATAAGTGAGTAGGTAATGTATAAATAAATAATAAACTGAATTAATAGAGTAGGCTAGGCTGGGGAGTGTATTGCCGTATCTGTAGCAACTCACTTGTGTGTTTCATTCTAATAGTAAAAGATAGCTTTTTAAATTGTAAGGGGAAAAAAAGCACATCAAAACATTTATTTTATTTTTACCAATGAAAGACAACATTTTTCTTTTCTTTTCAGTTTTCTTAATTTTAAATCATTTCGTTGTTTGGTAAGCACAGTCGCCCCTCTCGCAACATCACTTCCTTTAAGAGCGTCTTTGTTTTTCAGGATCAAGCTTATTGTCGATTTTGCCATGCAAAACTCCAGCGTCAACTCTGACACACGCACACCGGACTCATATTTTACGATTATTTTTTTTTTTAATCCAACCGTTTTGCGCACTACTTTCCTCTTTTCGCCATGATCAGCTTTACTGCTCCCACTCGCTTCCTTTGGAGGCATGATTAGAGTTGATGCAATCCTCAGAGTAACGAGAATGTAATAACGAACGGAGTCAGTTGGCATGCGGGTCCTCTCGGCTCATCTCGCGAGGTTCGACAACCGAAATTTCGCCCGACATCCGAAGCAAAAAATCTCAACTTTTTGTTCGAATACCGATTTGTTCGAGAACTGGGACGTTCGAAAACCGAGGCTCCACTGTACTGCCATGTCAGTGGAATCTGCCCCCGAGCCTTCATTGCCATAAGTACTGGCTAATCACACATGCACTCTACGACACTTCAGCACTCTTGGCCTTCGTGAAGGCATAAAGTAAAACCGTAATACCTACAGTAAGACCTATAGCGACAACCGCATAGTGAAGTTTGCTGACGACACGACTCTGGTGGGTCTCATCACGAAGGGCGACGAGACTCGGTACAGGTCGGAAGTTGACCTTCTGACCACGTGGTGCAGGGGCAACAACCTCCTGCTGAACGTCAATAAGACCAAGGAAATCATTGTTGACTTCCGGAGGGGTCGCACAACACACCTGCCGCTGATCATCGACGGTGCTGTGGTGGAGAGGGTGAGCTGCACCAAGTTCCTGGGGGTGCACATCAGCGAGGACCTCTCCTGGTCCGCAAACACCTCGTCACTGGCAAAGAAAGCTCAGCGCCGCCTGTACTTCCTGCGGAAGCTCAGGCGTGCATGTGCTCCTCAGGCAGTCCTGTCTACATTCTACCGTGGCACCATTGAGAGCGTCCTCACCAGTTGCATCGCTGTCTGGGGTGGTAACTGCACTGAACAGAACTTGAAGGCCGTGCAGCGCATAGTGAATACGGCTGGTAAGATTATTGGTGCTTCGCTCCCCTCCCTGAAGGACATTTACACCTCCCATCTCACCCGCAAGGCAACCTCGATTGCCAGAGATGTGAGTCACCCGGCTCACTCTTTGTTTGACCTTCTGCCCTCTGGGAAGAGGTACAGGAGCCTGCGCTCCCGCACCACCAGACTCGCCAACAGCTTCTTTCTCCAGGCTGTTAGGGCCCTGAACTCGCTACCCCCTTCTGCGTAGCGTGCGGCACTGTTGTGCTATTTTCGGGAATGTCTGCTGTACGCGCACTTGCTCCTTTTTTTTTTTTCTGCTCCTCTTATTTATTTATTTATTTATTTATTTATTTATTTATTGTTGTGTTATTTATTCATTGTTTATTCAGCACGCTTTTGTTATACTTGTTTACTTGTTTGTCTGTTGTGAGCCATGTCTTGTCACCGTGGGATAGGGGGGAACGAAATTTCGGTTTCTTTGTGTGTCTTTGGCATGTGGAGAAATTGACAATAAAGCTGACTTTGACTTGACTTTTTGACTAATTTTCCATCCTCTGATTGGTTGCAATGCCTACGCAACAGGTTACAGAGGAGTCTGTTTTATTTTTTTCAACCAGGAAAATTCAGTATTCTCCACTGCTTAGGCAGACAGCTAGCATCCAGGAAGAGACAAATAAATATGTTGTTGTATGTTTGTTTTCATTTTTTAAATCTATGAAGGATCAGCATTTCTGGTGAGTAGGTACCGTACCATAAGTCGCAGTTTCATTCATAGTTTGGTCGGGGGTGTGACTCAAGAGCGACTTATGTGTGAAATTATTAACACATCATATCATTTCCCATGTTATTTTCACATTCACAAGCGCCCTCATGTGGTTCAGCATGAGGGCGCTCTAGACCTGTGGAATAATTGGAACTGCAACTGAACAGTCTGACGTAAACCACATAGAAGAGGAAGCGCTGCATCTTCTACTTCCAGAGTTAGCGGAGTTGATTAAAAGGGACACTGAGGATGAAGATTTCATTGGATTTAGTGATTTGGAGTGACACGGATGGTTTGGTAAACTTGTTAGCATGTTATTCATGCTATAGTTATCTGAATAACTCTTGATATGTTATATCAGGCAAGTTCTCAGTTCATTGTTTATGTATCATGTAACGTTTGCATACCGTACATTTATTCAGCCTGTTGTTGCCTTTATTCTATTTTTATTTTAAATTGCCTTTCAAGATGACATGTCTGTGCATCAGTAAAAAAACGTCGATGTCTTGAATTTGAAAAAAGTAATTGTATTTTTCACTAAAGAGGGGTTCGGTGAATGCGCATATGAAACCGGTGGGGTTCGGTACCTCCAACAAGGTTAAGAACCACTGCCCAAGATGCAAAACAACTCACCAAAAACTCCAATCTTGCCCCAGCAAACAAAATTACATTTTACACTGTCCTCCTTATATTTGCCTATTCTCTATTCTATACAATTCCACTCTATGTTTCACACCCCTATTCAACAAGTGAGCAGTGCTCTCAATTTCGTTGTCTATACAATGACAATAAAGGTATTCTATTCTATTCTATTCTATTCTATTCTATTCTATTCTATTCTATTCTATTCGTGTCGTTCTCCTTGCTAGTTAGCTTGAAGCAAACCGGAGTTGTGTAGTTCCCTTTGATAGTCCTAACTGTAAGACAGGCTAGCAGTAAAGTAACTGAAGAAAAAGGTGTTATACGCTGTCTCACAAGGCTAGGATTTTAGTGGGAAGCAGGTTTTCACCTCAACTGACATTTTCTCTACAAGGTGGTCTGTAACAAAACGGTAGTTTATAAAAATAAATATAGGTCCTTTATTAAAGGGGACATCAACCTGAAAATGTTATTTGTAATAATTTTTATTTGTAATAATATTTTCTGTGCAGGCCCATCAATTTTCTGAAGCTGAGTGATGGGTGGCGGAGGTCCATTCTCATAACATTCAAAATGTCATGCAGGAGAGATGAGTTTGTTTCATTCAATATTAAACTCAGTTTTGAATGACCAAAAACACATTGAGTCATTAAACTCCAGCAGCTGACAGCACTGGAACCAAAAGATGTTTCTTTCTGATGTCACAGCCACTCTTCGCTGATTGGTTAATTTCACTGTCTGTTTGCTCAGGTTTGCCTCGCCTTAGAAATTGGCTCAATGAGTATACTCACCAAACTCATTTGCAGGTACAGCATTGAGTCTGGATTTCCATGCTAGGTGTGATGTAGGGCGTGTTGAAAGTAAATCAAGAGCCGAATGGTGCATGCCAGGTGGCCTCAACTGTTTCACTTCAAGATGGACTAAGCAACAATCATTTAGACTCAATGGACCATCAATTGTAACTATCCTTTTCATCTGAATGTAGCATAAAATATTCAGCGATAACTCAGCGAACCCCGAAACACTCCTTATGGATCCCAATATAAGTAGATCCTTGCAACTGTTATCTTCTCACAGTTCTTTTATCTTTAAATGCTCGCTATGCTATAGTGACTACCAAATGACTGCCATTTCTCAGTTGAACTATTTAATGGATGCCAGAAAGATCGATACACAGCTGTGGAGCCTTTTCTGCAAGATTGCGGAAGATCTTATCTATCTAATCATAGGTGCCAAAGAGGCCTAGTCCAACACTACTAGAAAAAAGGTTGGGCAAAGTAGGGCCCACTTCTATTTTAAATCTGGCCCACCAAATATTTCCATTATCAAGAGTCCCATTATATAATATATTATATAATATTATATAATTATATATATTATATACTGTAATTTCCGGACTATAAGTCGCGTTTTTTTCATAGTTTGGGTGGGGGGGCGACTTATACTCAGGAGCGACTTATATCTGTTTTTTTTCACAAATTTTTACTTGATCATTAACACATCACTTACAAGTATAGTTGACCACTTCACGTGTTATTTTTAGTATAGTTGATCACTTCACATGCTTTTATATCTTTATCTTGAACATATTCAAAACATAAAAAATAGAGAAAAAATCAAATAAAGCAATTAATACTTTAAAGCGCCATATCCAAGTCCACTGTCTGCTGTATGCACACTTGCTCCATTTTTGCTCCTCTTATATTTATTATGTTATTTGTTTATGTATCATTTATTCATCACTTTTATTTATTCATTGTTTGTGCCTTCTTGGTTTTTCTTGTGTTGTTTACTTGTATGCATATTGTGTACCATGTCTTGTCACCGTGGGATAGTGGAAACGTGATTTCGATCTCTTTGTGTGTCTTGGCATATGAAGAAATCGACAAGAAAGCACCGTTGGCCGTGACTCATCAACTGGGTGGGCTTAAGAAAAATGGCACCAAAAAGAAACTCATATTTTGCAAGTTACAAACTTCAGTTGTAAAATATGCAGCTGAAAACAGTAATGGAGCAGCAGAAAGAAAGTTTGGAGAACCGTGATGTACCAATGGATTACTATTTCAAGTGACGGTGTGGCGTGGCGGTTGTTTACATAAAGGACAAACGTACCCACGTAAGGACTACCGGCATCATTAGCAGTGATCATTTCTAAGTGACACGGAGGACAAAGAGTTTGAAGGAATTAAGGATTTGGGGTGACATAGAAGGTTTGAAAAACTATTATGCCTTTTACGCACGCCCGGTCCTACTCTACTGAGTCGGGGGCCGGCGCTCGGCCGAGTGGCTGTCCGCGAACGGTGCATGGGGCTCGGACATGGCCATTACGCACGCCCGGTCCTATGCCATGGAGCTCTCGTGTCTGGAAGTCCACGCCGCCACACGCTTGGAAGTTTGTTTTGTTTAATAAAGAGCCGTTTACCAAACCCACGTCTATCCTTGTACTTTGTTAACGCTACAATATAGTTATATGCTAGATCTGTGGAATAAAGACGAGGCTGACGTCAGGGCGCACGCGCGGCGATGTTGACAAAGGACGAGGAATTTGATCGATGGATTTAATGGATTTAAAGTGCACGGATGGTTTGATAATATTATTGGCTTATATTATAGTTACCGTATTTGCCGGTGTATTGGTCGACCTTTTTCGATCCAAAATCGACCGAAAAAAATCGACCTCGACTTATACACCGAGTCATAAAATTTAACTTCGTATTCATCGCTTCAAATGTGATGGTAACCAAGGCCGTTTCTCATGCATCTCATTGTGCGTTGCACTTAGAAAATTTGAACCGGGCGGCGTGCGCGAGTGCGCGGCCCGCTGGAAGTCGAATGAGGCGCCGCCACCACCTCCGCGGTGCTTATAAACAGCCGATCCGCTCGGCGGGGGCTATTTTCGGCCACTTGGCTCGTGCGCACGGCCTCCCGGATGTGCCGGGCGGGTGCGCGAGCTCGCCGGCCGCTGGAAGTCGAATGAGACGCCGCGACCACCTCCGCGGTGCTTATAAACAGCCGATCCGCTCGGCGGGGGCTATTTTCGGCCACTTGGCTCGTGCGCACGGCCTCCCGGATGTGCCGGGCGGGTGCGCGAGCTCGCCGGCCGCTGGAAGTCGAATGAGGCGCCGCCACCACCTCCGCGGTGCTTATAAACAGCCGATCCGCTCGGCGGGGGCTATTTTTGGCCACTTGGCTCGTGCGCACGGCCTCCCGGATGTGCCGGGCGGGTGCGCGAGCTCGCCGGCCGCTGGAAGTCGAATGAGGCGCCGCCACCACCTCCGCGGTGCTTATAAACAGCCGATCCGCTCGGCGGGGGCTATTTTCGGCCACTTGGCTCGTGCGCACGGCCTCCCGGATGTGCCGGGCGGGTGCGCGAGCTCGCCGGCCGCTGGAAGTCGAATGAGACGCCGCGACCACCTCCGCGGTGCTTATAAACAGCCGATCCGCTCGGCGGGGGCTATTTTCGGCCACTTGGCTCGTGCGCACGGCCTCCCGGATGTGCCGGGCGGGTGCGCGAGCTCGCCGGCCGCTGGAAGTCCAATGAGGCGCCGCGATCTCCTCCGCGGTGCTTATAAAGTGCCGATCCGCTCGGCTTGGAGCTATTTCCGGCCTCCCGTTGGTGCCGGGTGGCGTGCGCGAGCTCGCCGGCCGCGATCTCCTCCGCGGTGCTTATAAACAGCCGCATGCGCACGGCCTCCCGGAATTTGAACACATTTCGTCAATAAATTTCGCATATTGAATTTTGAAGTTTAATATAATGCAACAATTGAGCTCGACTTATACAAAGGATATATCATAAAATCGTAAATTTCCGTCGAATTTTAGGGGGTCGACTTATACACCGAGTCGACCTGTACACCGGCAAATACGGTATTTGAAATATAGTTTATCTATCGTTATATGAGCCTGTAGAATATTTTGAAGTCCAAGCGCCCTCAGCCGCGCGCACCCATTGTTGACAAAGAACGATCGATGGATTTAATGAATTGGAGTGACACCGATGGTTTTATAAACATGTTATTCATGTAATAGTTGTCCTTAATCACTCTATATGTTACGTCAGGCCCGTTCTCAGCTCTTTGTTTGTGTTTGTCACGTTAGCATACCTATCGTTCAGCCTGTTGTTGCTATCGTTTAGCCTGTTGTTGCTCGTTCATGACTGTTTTTGGTGTGGGATTTTGTCGAATAAATTGCCCCCAAAATGCGACTTATACTCCGGAGCGACTTATATATGTTTTTTTTCACTTTTTGGGGCATTTTATGGCTGGTGCGACTTATACTCCGGAGCGACTTATAGTCCGGAAAATACGGTAATTCATTTAGCCATTTTTTACCTCAAATTGGTTAATTTTCCAAACTATTTCAACATTCATTCATTCATTATCCGAACCGCTTATCCTCACAAGGGTCTATTACAGCAGTCTTTGGGCGATCGGCGGGGTACACCCTGAACTTGTCGCCAGTCAGTCACAGTGCACACATAAACAGACAACCCATCACAATCACACCTCCGGACAATTTGGAATGATCAATCAGCCTACCATGCATGTTTTTGGAATATGGGAGGAAACCGGAGTACCCAGAAGAAACCCCGGAGAACATACAAACTCCACACAGGAAGGCCAGAGTCATAAATGAACCCTACACCTCCGATCTGTAAGATGGACGTGTTAACCAGTGCACAGTGGAAATAATTTATTGTAAATAATAAAATATAATAAATATTAGTCAAATAAACAGTTAATATAAACATTTACCTAGACTTATTTTGTCACATGGTGAGTGAATCATACATGAATCATAATTTTGTCGTGATCTTGTTTTGTTTAGCTTTGCTTTGATTATATTAGTTTTACTTCATGTTTGATAGTGTTTTCCCTGTGTTCCCTTTATAATGTCAATTCTACTTTTTGGAGTTTCATTACGAACTGTTCTTGTTAGCTTTGTGCCTTGTGTCCGCCAATCAACTCCATTCAGCCACGTGTCTTGTCCTGCTGTTCCTAGTTGTGTCATTGATTAGCTTGAACTTACTTTCCAGTCTGCGTATCGGTGTTGCTGCTAGTGTCATGTATTCCAAATTTTTTCATGTTTCCTAGTGTGGTGAGTGTTTTGTTTTCTGGAGATTTTCTTTCTTTGATACGTGAATCCTGATCATTTAGGGATTTGTTATATTTATTACTTTTTTTTAACCTATTTTCCAGGGTCCGTATTCTTGATAGATGGTGTCAGGGATGCATATAGACAGATTTGTGTGGTGGAGTTGAGGCGAAAACATGACCTAAATGTAGCAAAGCAAGGCAGGATGAATTCCCCAAAATTATTTCTTTAGGAAAAAAATAATGAAATTAATCAAGATTCAAAGGACCAAAGAAGCACAGAAAACAAAATTCTCACCATGACAGGAAACGTGACCAAACCAGGGATACATGACACCAGCAACAACGATAACAAATAAATGAAGACCAAATGAAAACATTGAACTAAATATAATCAAACTAACAATTAAGCGCAGCTGAACAAATCACAGGGGGATAAAAGAATGCTGATTGGTTGACACAAGGACTAGGGCTGATGAAAACACGAATACAAATTTGCCTCAAACTTTATTTGTTTTAGTATCTCATCGACAAATAACCTTGGCCATTCTGTTTTCAAGCATCTGTTTTTCTTTAAAAGCTGAGATGATCATGGTTCAACTCACTTTCTGAGAATTCAGGTAGTACGGGTCTAGATCCTCCAGTGGTACCGCCACCATTCCCTTAGGGATGTCCCCATAGATGTAGGGCAGGCTCTTGCCAGCCTCCAGGTCACTGTTGGGCTTGGGCTTGTTCTCATCATCGTCGTCACGGTAACTGCTGTCCTGCTTTGGCGGCTTCCTGTTCTTCTCCTCGTTGATGCGCTGCTCGAGGGCCACCAATGATTCTGCATTAAATCTCTTGAAGCTGTCAGGTCCTGGCGGTGCGAGAAGGGGTGCAGCCATGTTTTCATCATGCAACTATGTGGTCTTTAGGTTTTGACCATCCAATGTAGGAGATCTGTGGGACGATGAGGCAAAGGGAAAATATGATTGATTGATTGATTGATTGATTGATTGATTGTTTGATTGATTGATTTGATTTACATCCATATACAACACATTACAAGATAAAAATAAAACTTTGCGGAAAAGAGAAAAAATCAGTAGATAAAGTTCAACGCAGTTTACATGTTCAAAGAGAGTGGGAAAAAAACTACAAAAACGTATTTGGTCCCTCCCCCTTGTTTTCTATATATTTTACATATAAAAAAAAATACACTGTCATGTTATTTAAGGCAGGTTTTTAGTGGCCTTGTGGTATAAGTGTCCACCCCGAGACTGGTAGGTTGTGGGTTCGATCCCCGGCCGAGTAATACCAAAAAGACTATTAAAAAAAAATGGATGCCTCCCTGCTTGACACTCAGCATTAAGGGTTGAATTGGGGATGCTGTGAGGAGCTGCGCCCCACAGTCATTACTAATGCGCAATGTATAGGTTCTTCTATTGAAGCTCGTCTGAGGGCGACCACTCTGAAGTGGACCTTAGTTACGTTAATTTAGGTCAGGCATGTTGTTGGGCAGCCAAAAAGGTCAGTTTGCTGTCCGTCTTCACACACATTGAAGTCTGTTGACATTTTATTAAAAGAGACGCAATACGCACATTACAATATCAGGCTGATTGAGTAAATCATTTTGATACTATGTGAATTGGATGGAAGAGAGAATAAAGCAGCCACTTATTCTACTACTGTGTCCGACCACGCTCTTTTGAATTGTGAGTGACGTGTAGATGGGTAGTGGGACAGGTAGTTGGCAGGTAACACCTGTCAACACCTGTCAACAGGAGAAGTAAGACGCCTCCTTCCCTCCACTAGTCTGCGGGAGGCCCTTGGGCAAGGCCGAGTACCCGCTTAGCCTCCCTATCTGGGTTACGTAAAGTCGTGGCAGGCAGGCGACGGATGAAGTGGGGGAGCAGCTGGGGGAGCAGCTGGGGGAGCGCCAGAACTGGTCTCGCATTTCTTTGTGCCGGGCAGAAGATACCAATGTAGGTACAATGGCTGGGACTCCTGTCCAGTATGGTCACTGCTCTGGTAGAAAGCAATGGTAAACTACTACCAGAGCTTGAATCATGAATGCAAATAACGCGAAGAACGATATGGGACTCAGTGGTGAGACCCCCAAGCTAGATGAGTCTCTCCTGTGTATTGGGGAAGAGCCTGACACCGGGAGGTGTACCACCCAAGCTGATGAAGGCAGAACGCCTGATTGTGCTGGAATGAGAAACAACCGGAATAAATGGCTTAAACGGAGACACAAACTGGGAACATGGAACGTAAGAAGTATGCCAGCTGGTAAACTGAACACCATCACAAAGGAAGCAGTTAGAATCGGAGTAGACATCCTAGGGCTGGTCGAGCATCGCTGGCCAGGAAGCGGACATTTTACAACAGATTGCGGTGGTCGCATGGTATATTCAGGCAGGGAAAAGGCAGGCCAGGGAGGAGTGGCAATATATTTGTCAAGAGCAGCAGCTCAAGGTCTCATAGGCTACAAACCAGTGAACGACAGAATTATAACAGTTAGATTGAAGGGCCAGGCAAAAGATATTACATTGATACAAGTATATGCACCAACTTCTGCAGCAACAGATGAAGAATTAGAAGAATTCTACGAGAGTTTACAAAAAGAAGTAGACAACAAAGAACGGCAGGACATCTTAATCATTTCAGGAGATTTCAATGCCAAAGTCGGAAGCAAAAAAAAAACAGTGAGGAAGATGGACTGATCGGAATGTCAGGGCTAGGGGAAAGAAATGAGAGAGGCTCTAGACTTGTTGAATTTGCACTCTGAAATCAATTGGCAATTAAAAACACAATGTTTGAGAAACATCCAAGAAGGCTGTATACATGGACATCACCAGATGGAAAAACAACAAATCAAATTGACTACATCATGGTTGAAAAGCGATGGTCATCTATAATACAAGATGTCACGACAAAACCAAGTGCTGACTGTGACACAGACCATGAACTTCTCGTAGGAACAATGAAACTGAAATTAAAGTGTAAGAAGACAACAACAAGACCTGTCCGTTACGATGTACGAGACATAGATCAGAACTTCACTATAGAAACAAGAAACCGTTTCCAAGCACTGTTGATTGACATTGAAGAAAAAGAACCGGACGACATTGCAAATGAGGCAAAAAACATATTAATGGAAACAGCCCAAAACCATCTAAAGAAAAAGCGAGGCAAAAAACAACCTTGGATGACAGAAGAGACACTAAACATGATCGACGAAAGAAAAGAAGCAAAGAAATCCTATGGACTACATAGCAAACAGTACAAAGCAATAGCAAAAGTTGTGAAGCAAATGTGCAAGGAGGATAAGAAGACATACCTGGTTAAAAAGTGCCAGAAAATTGAGGACCATATGAGAAAAAACAAAAGCAGAGAAATGTATGAAGAAATAAAGAGTCTCACAAAAACTTTTCAACCCGGTCTTGGGGTAATTAAGGATGAAAACGGCAACACACTGACCGAGAATCAGGCAATTGTGGACAGATGGAGGAGGTACTGTGAGGGGATGTACGCACAAAATGATGCAGAAGAAGTATTGGACCAGATAGAACCAGAAACAGAACCACAATTACCACCACTCAGATCAGAAATCGAATGGGCTATCAAATCCCTTAAAGAAGGAAACTGTCCTGGATGCGACAACATACAAGCAGAAATGTTGAAAGCAAGTGAAGAAGTAGAGGTGTACCATAAATTGTGCACAAAGATATGGCAAAAAAAACAGTGGCCGAATGACTGGAAAAGGGCAATTCTCATAACTTTACCAAAAAAGGGAGACTTACAATTGTGTTCCAACTACAGAATAATATCGCTTATCAGCCATGCAAGTAAAATACTACTCAAAGTTATCATGAAAAGACTGGAAAGTAAACTGGAAGAGGAAGTTAGCAAAACACAAGCAGGATTTAGAAAAAACAGAGGAACGAGAGACCACATTTTCAATCTACGAATGATGATTCAGAAACATCGGGAAGTGAATGTAAATTTTCATACATGCTTCATAGACTACTCAAAAGCCTTTGACTGTGTCAATCATAAAAAGCTCTGGCTAACTCTCCAGGAAATGAACTTCCATCCACATCTGATTAACTTGATTAAATCACTCTACAAGGGCCAACAATCAGCTGTACAACTCAAATGTGGAACAAAAGAATGGTTCCCAGTAAAAAAGGGAGTGAGACAAGGGTGCATACTTTCACCACACTTGTTTAGTCTTTACACTGAAGGAATCATGAGGGAAGTGGAACACGACCATAGGAGATGTGAATACAACGAAGCAAGAATGCAGGGGCTGACCATCAGAGACCTAGGGTATGGCGACGACACTGCACTGCTGGCCACTACTCCAAGAGGGCTGGAAAATCTCATCAGGGCGGTCAAACAACACAGCGAAGAGAAAGACCTATATCTGAATGTGAAGAAAACGAAAATTATGGACACGGACAAGTGTGAAGAGAAGGCGGTAATAACGACTGGTGATGAAGAAATAGAAAGGGTCAGTCATTTTGAGTATCTTGAAGCCAGAATAGAAGCAAATGGAAAAACTACCCCAGAAATACGGAGAAGACTGGCAATGGCATTTGCCAAAGTGAAAAAGATGGAGAAGCTCTGGAAAGGACAGTGTATAGACACAAAAATGAGAATTCTAAAAAGTACAATATTTCCAATTGCAACTTACGGTTGTGAGGCGTGGACCATCAACAGTACTGACAGCAAAAAGATCACCGCCTTCGAAATGAAATGCTACAGAAGGATTCTGCGGATATCGTGGATTGATAGGATATCAAATGAGGAGGTGTTGACACGAATGGGAGTTGCATCACCAGTACTGCTGCAGACTGTGAAAAAATTGAAACTGCAATATTTCGGGCATATCAAACGCCATGAGTCACTTGAAAAACACATTCTGGAAACAAAGATCGAGGGTAAAAGAGGAAGAGGAAGACCAACAAGAAGATGGGAGCAAGACATACAGGACTGGTTGGGGACGACAACAACAGAAGCTGGCAGAATAGCAGAAGACAGAGTGCTGTTTCGCAGGAAGGTTCAAGAGGCAACGTCCTACAGCGGGACAAGCTGAAGAAGAGCGAGAGAGATGTGTAGATGAGGTGCTTCCGCAAACTTCCCCCTTTCCGAATCAAAAACAATCCTATCTATCCCTGACACTGTAACAATACATCCATCCATCCATCCATCCATGCATCCATCTATCCATCTTCCGCTTATCCGGGTCGCGGGGGCAACAGCTTTAGGAGGGACTCCCAGACTTCCCTCTCCCCAGCCACTTCCTCCAGCTCATCCCGGGGGATCCCTAGGCATTCCCAGGCCAGCTGAGAGACGTCCCCGGGGTCTCCTACCGGTGGGACATGCCCGGAACACCTGCCCAGGGAGGCGTCCAGGAGGCATCCTGATGAGATGCCCGAGCCACCTCATCTGGCTCCTCTCAACGTGAAGGAGTAGTGACTCTACTCCAAGTCTCTCCCGGATGACCGAGCTTCTCACCCCATCTCCAAGGGAGAGCCCGGACATCCTGGGAGGGTAACTCATTTCGGCCGCTTGTATCCAGGATCTCGTTCTTTCGGTCACGACCCATAGCTCGTGACCATAGGTTTGCGTAAATTGACCGGTACATTGAGAGCTTTGCCTTTTGGCTCAGCTCTCTCTTTACTACGACGGACTGGTACAGAGTCCACATTACTGCCAACGTTGCACCAATCCGCCTGTCGATCTCACGCTCCATCCTCCCCTCACTCATGAACAAGACCCCAAGATACTTGAACTCCTCCACTTGGGGCAGGATCTCATCCCCGATCCGGAGAGGGCATTCCACCCTTTTGCGACCGAGGGCCATGGACTTGGACTTGGAGGTGCTGACCCTCATCCCAACCGCTTCACAATCAGCTGAAAACTGCTCCAGTGAGAGCTGGAGATCACGGCCTGAAGAAGCCAACAGCACCACATCGTCTGCAGAAAGCAGAGACGCGATGTTGAAGTCTCCAAACCGGACCCCCTCAACACCTCGGTTGCGCCTAGAAATGCTGTCCATAAAATTATTGAACAGAATCGGTGACAAAGGGCAGCCTTGGTGGAGTCCAACCCTTACTAGGAATGAATCCCACTCACTGCCGGAAATGCGGACCAAACTCTGGCATCGGTGATAGAGGGACCGAACCGCCCTTATCAGTTGGCTAGGCACTCCGTACTCCCGAAGCACCCTCCACAGAACTTCCCTAGGGACACGGTCGAACGCCTTCTCCAAGTCCACAAAACACATGTGTACTGGTTGGGCGAACTCCCATGCACCCTCGAGGATCCTGCCGAGGGTGTAGACCTGGTCCACTGTTCCACGGCCAGGACGATAGCCACACTGCTCCTCCTGAATCCGAGGTTCGACCTCCCGACGGAGCCTCCTCTCCAGCACCCCTGAATAGACCTTACCGGGGAGACTGAGGAGTGTGATTCCCCTGTAATTGGAACACATCCTCTGATCCCCCTTCTTAAAGAGGGAAACCACCACCCCAGTCTGCCAATCCAGGGGCACTGTCCCCGATATCCACGCAATGTTGCAGAGGCGTGTCAGCCATGACAGCCCCATAACATCCAGAGCCTTTAAGAACTCCGGGCGGATCTCATCCACTCCCGGGGCCCTGCCACCGAGGAATTTTTTAACTACCTGAGTGACTTTGACCCCAGAGATTGGAGAGTCCGCCTCAGAGTCTCCAGGCCCTGCTTCCACAATTGAAGGTGTGTAGGTGGAATTGAGGAGGTCTTCGAAGTATTCTCCCCACTGACTCACGACATCCCGAGTCGAGCTCAGCAGCACGCCATCCCCACTGTAAAGAGTGTTGGCGGTGCACCGCTTCCCCCTCCTGAGACGCCGGATGGTGGACCAGAATTTCCTCGAAGCCGTCCGGAAGTCATTCTCCATGGCCTCGCCAAACTCCACCCACGCCCAGGTTTCTGCCTCAGCAACCGCCGAAGCCGCGTTCCGCTTGGCCATCCGGTACCTGTCAGCTGCCTCTGGAGTCCCGCAGGCCAAAACGGCCAAATAGGACTCCTTCTTCAGCTTGACGGCATCCCTTACCGCTGGTATCCACCAGCGGGTTCGGGGATACCCGCCACGACAGGCACCAACGACCTTACGGCCACAGCTCCGGTCGGCCGCCTCAACAATGGACAAGATTTTTATTAACCTTTATTGTAGTTTTAAACACTTTATTGTTTATTAAACACTTTTTTTACATTTTTAAACACTTTTGCAACGTTTTAAAGTCAAGAAACATTCTTGTTTACTAACTTTAGTAAACACTTTTGTGAACATTTTAAAGACAAGCTGACTTTCAGAAACATTCTTATTCTCTAACTACTTAAACACTTTTGTAAACATTTTCACTAAAGTCTCGAAGTAAAAAAAACTTCGGTGATGAAGCACAAGTCTGATATGTTGACACAGACAGTGCGGTAGGCTGAGATAAATTGTAGTTAGAACTGCTAAGCCAATCAGCTGCAAGGACACAGCTCAACATGTTCCCATTGGCCATTAGTGTCATGTGGTCAGACAAAGCCGCGCGCTCCAAGTGACGCCCGAGGTCGCTGATGGTGGAGGGGTGCATTTGCCTGTCTTGTTGCCTGTCTTGTGTGCTTCATTCCTGCATATGACGATGTGAATGTGTGTGCGTGAGTGAGACATAAAAAAATAAAATAAAAAGTAAATTAAAATAAAAATCTCTATCCGCAACATTTGTTTCGAAAAAAATCTGATAGAGCGAGGCCGCGATAGGTGAAGCGCGAAGTAGCGAGGGATTACTGTATACAACAGACGAAGTCACACATCCCACAATTTACTGCACAAAATGCGAAGCAGTATAGAAAATGTGTCGCTACTTTTGAATAATCCCAAAAGACACACTTAGAAAATGGCAAACAACCAGCCCCAGTACACGCCCCTGGTCCAAAAGCAGCCAGTAACAACTGGGAACATCAGGTGGTGGTAACCTGAGATGGAAAGCGCCCTGTGGGTCTGCTTTAACTCCACAAACTGAGATGTGCCGATCGATCCACATGGTGAGGACATATAGAGACACTGACACTGCCTGACGGACTATCTGTTTCTCCTGTTGAGACCGTCTACTACTACCTAAATCACAATGGAAAGTCAAGGCTGTCCTAAACAGGAAGAAGGCTGCCTTCAAGAGCAGAGACAAAGAGGCCATGAAGGCAGCACAGCAAGAGGTGAAACATTGTAGGAGGGTAGCCAAAGACCCCTACAAGAGAAAGGTGGATCAGAAGCTGAGGGAAAATAACATGAGGGCCGTCTGGGACGGTGTGAGGACCATAACCACAAAACAAAGACCTGGGCCGTTGAGGGACAATGGAGCGGGCAAATGAACTGAATAAGTTCTTTTACAGGTGTGACCAGCCCTTGACCCCCAGCTCTGCTGCAGCCATCTCCCCTTCCCTCCACAACTCATCTCCCCATGGACATAGCTTCACCACCCCTTGCCTCCACATACCCCCCCATCTCAGCTCACGCCCTGCCACCCTCTACCTATTATACTGAGTCCCACCTGGACAAAGGGAGAGCCATGGCAAAGGTTCTCTTCTTGGACTTCTCCAGTGCCTTCAATGCCATCCACCCCCCTTGCCAAACTGAGTAGGATGGGAGTGGACCTCATTCTTGGTGGTATGGATCTCCGACTACCTCACAGGCAGGCCACAGTACGTCAGGCTGAGAGACACCATCTCTGACACTGTGGTCAGCAGCACTGGGGTCCCCAGGATATAACTCCTGAGCTATGCTCAGTCAGTTGGACTATACAGTAGAACGAGGAGTCAAACTCAACCCATCTGTGTACCTGAAGTGAGCTACTTCAGACACAGACTCACAATGTATGGCCTGAAAAAGACCCCAAGCCATCAAAGTTATGCAACCACTATAGAATGAAGCAGATCTCAACACAATTCTCGGCATGGTGACTCATCTTGCCAGTTTTGTTCCCAACCTGTCAGAAGTGACAGCACCATTAAGCCAAATACTAAGCCAGGGAACAGAGGTCGAATGGGCTGGCAGCCATGAAAATGCTTTCAAGTGGATGAAAGAGATCATCTGGACCCTGGATGGCCAATGTTACCCACATGTTAGCAAGTACTGGAACTAATGTGACTAAATCATTGAGGCTGATGGCATCCAAAGTTGAGAGGATAATCATTACACACAGTCTAGAAAATCACATGCTATGCTGGATACACACTGGACATATCAAAGAGGAGAAAAGCAAACACGGGGCAAGGGACAATGTTTTGGCGAGGCAGTAACTATTCTGGGTGTACCCCACCTATTAGGGCTGGAAAAAATATAATGTTTTAATGTATCCCGATACTTTTTGTGCCCATACCAAGTATCGATTCTTTAAGTGAGCATCGATACTTTCAATACCTTTTTACCGTGTCGCACAAGCAACTTTACAAGCAACCAGTCACATGTTAATCTACCAGGTTGATAAAGGGCAGCACTGCACAACCACAGTTTTGTGACAACTCAAAAGAGACAAGACTGTAGCTTCAATGGAGGGGATAGGAAAAAAAACAATTTACACTTGCACCATTTTAGTTCAAAGCCAAGGTTTTAAAGTATTTTGGATTTTACTCCCAGTTGAGAAACAATAAACTGGACAGCTGTGCGTAGATTGATATGGGTGTCAACGGTGCCAAGGAAGAAAACCCTAAATAACAACTTCAGAGGCAGCTTTTAGCAATCATTCTGAAAAGGCGGGAGAGATGGATAACAACCTCGATTGGACAATTTGCAAGGACCTGCGTCCCTACATTGTCATAGAGGTGATTGGATTCCGTACCGTAACATAATTTATACCTTGGAGCCACGGTATGTTTATTATACCATCGCGGACGTTTTTCCAAGACATATACATTGAGACCAACACCCATATCCTTATTTAACAGGTGTAATGTCATGTCGTTTGTCCAATTGGAGTGCCTGTAGCATGACGTCATCGCACATCTCAGATTTTGAATGCAGTGGTACCTCTACTTACGAACTTAATTGGTACCACGATCGGGTTTGTAAGTAGAAACGTTTGTAACTAGAGGCAACGTTTCCCGTAGGAATCAATGTAAAAGCAAATCATGCGTGACGGACTATCCCAGAAGTCATTTTACTCTGTGTAAAAACACAGATAACAGTTTTAGTTTTGCTTTTTCAAAACAAAAAATATCACTTTTTTTCTCGACCTCCTAACTTTGCTTGGGGATAGGGGAACCTGGTCGGGATCGGATGTCAAAAATTGGTTCCTAAGTAGATGCAAAAAATATTGTGAGGCTCCGGTTCGTATCTTGAAAAGTTCGTAAGTATACCGTAATTTCCGGACTATAAGCCGCGACTTTTTTCCAAAATTTTGAACCCTGCGGCTTATAGTCAGGTGCGGCTTATATAAGATTTTTTTCCTAATTTTTGTGATGACTTGATCACTTTTATACACTCGTAAAAAGGCTGTGGACCACTGTTGTGCGGTATCTTGAAGAAAAAAATAACAACAAAAATACTATTTTGAAAGACTACTATGACTGCTACTTATTCTGGCTGTCTTGCTTGTGACTATTATGAGATTTAGTAGGAATGCACACTCGGTGACCTGCGTCAAAGGGCTCTAAACCAGGGGTGTCAAACTCATTTCTTTCACAGGCCGCATTGTAGTCATAGCTTCTTTCGGAGGGCCATTATGACTGTCAACCCAAATAAATGTATGAGCACCTCATATTATATACGGTAAAAGCTACAAAACAAACTGACAAATAACTCATTTTCAAATCAGACGAGTAAACAACTGGTCAAGTATTTTTAAAAAAAGAGTGAAGACAATTTGCAATTCTAGTAATGCAATTTGATGCACAATGTCTTCGCGGGCCACATAGAATGATGTGGCGGGCCGTATCTGGCCCACGGGCCTTGAGTTTGACACCTGTGCTCTAAACCCTTTCTCTTAGTCTGCCATGTGACTCAGAGATTACGCAAAGCAGTGGTGCTGTTTGGACCATCTGCATTGTACTAAAACCCAATCAATCAACATTTCAATTCAATTCTTCTGACATTTTGCTCACCAAAAACAAGTTGTAATGAATGTGAACTTTTAATGCATTTTATTGAGAAGGTTACTTTGAACCCTGAGGCTTAAATGGCGGCGCGGTGTATTTATGGATTTTTACGGCTCTTGCTTCCTGCTAGAGCGAGACGAAGAAGAGATAATGCGCCGAAGAAGACGTGCTAGTTTGTGTTTTGACGCGATCAAGACGGACATTGCTCAAAGGAAGCTTTTATACACAAACCGTCATTATGGGGGACAAAAGAAATGCATATGATGCCGCTTTTAAGCTAAAGGTAGTCGATGTTGATGACATTGTGTTGTCCCGTCTACTCTGGAGCTATACGTGTCGCTCGCTAGTTTAATGTAATTTAGCGCTTCGTGCATGAATAAGATTAGCATGAACAGACCCTCATCACACTCGAAGAAATGCATAAAAGTGACGACAAAAGAGAGACTGAGAAAGTGTGAGGCGAAGGATATCTAACGCTATTCCAATCGGACACTGAGGAAGACTTCGATGGTTTCAGTGCACAGGAGGAAGATGAAGACGATGAAGCTCTTTATTTTACTTTTACTAGTATGATTTTTTAATCAGCCCTGTTAGTGCTGTGCTACCGTGTTGCTGCTGTGTTACCGCCGCGTCTCAGTGACTTTTACCGGTATGTTTTATTTAATCAAACCCTATTAGTGCTGTGTGACTTCCGTGTTACTACGGCATTACTGCCGCGTCACAGGCAGTGTTTGGAAAGAAATGCTAAGGTATGTTATTAAAACTTTAAAAAAGCTTTCTGTGTCCAGTCTTTCTTTGTTAATAACTCGCGTGCACACTTCCGTGTTGCTGCGGTACTACTGCTGCGTCACAGGCAATGTTTAGAAAGACATGTTGAAGTATGTTATTCAAACTGTAAAAAGGCTTTCTGTGTACTGTCTTTCTTTGTAAAAAACTCGTGTGCACGTGCGGCTTATAGTCCGGTGCGGCTTATGTAAGAAAAAAACTAAAATATCCCCGGATTTTAGCTGGTGCGGTTTATAGTCCGATGCGGTTTATAATACGGAAATTACGGTAATCGTTCGTAAGTAGAGGCACCATTATACGTATGTATATGTTTTACATTTTGATTTTATGAAACCATGACTGTGATTAATCTCCGATACAATAACCTCTTTAAGTGTTGTTGCAATGCCGTTAACCCTCTCGCGCTTCTGTAATTCAAGATTCAGGATTCAAGAGTTTTTATTTGCCATGTTTGAGCGTGCCAAACAAGGAATTTGACTTCGGTAAATCACAGCCTCTGTTCAACATTTAGGTGACTAACAACAACACTCAGGACATGTGAAAAATGGCAGATATTCTCAAACATCCCCTGATCTTAAACTCCCAAGAGGGCAAGGGAAAACTCAAAACTCCAGCGTGGGGAAATGAGAAACCTTTGTGAGAGGTACTCTGTGTTGCCAGTTGTGTACAGTAAAATAAGGGACAAAAAGGCAAGCTTGTGGTCTCTCCTGGGTTTGGGACCAGAAAAAGTCCAACATAGGGGTTACAATTTCACAATAAGCAAATGAAAACCTTTTCAAAACAAGAAGCCCAAAGTGACATGGCAATCATGGCTACACGGACCCTCCTACAGTTACAACAACGCGAGAGCATGACTGCCAAGCACAACAGCTATTGGACATAAATTGAAAATGATGTATTATAACAAAAACGTGTGTACAGTAATCCTTCGTTTATTGCGGATAATTGATTACAAAAACCACCCGCGATAAGTGAAATCCGCGAAGTACGGTCACCCTCTCATCTGTGCATTTTTTTGTGTCAATAAATGTATATGAAACCATTTAAGTGCATATTTTATTATTAGAACATTAAATAATTGTTTCAAACATGTAAAAAATACATTAGTATTAGTATAAGTATAAATTAGTATAAATAACATACGTAAAATTGTGTATAAATACTGAAAATATACATATTATACGTGTGTGCGTGTAACATGTTAACAAGACGTACTGGGCAGGCTAACAAGTTAGCGGAAAGATCTAATTCGCGATTGTGCTAACACGCGAAAACGGACCTCTAAAGGAATTTAAACGAACATTTGGAGCAATATTACATTGTCCTAAAGGTTAGACACGTGTGATCGTTCATTTCTCTTGTTAGGAGACCCACTTACATCGTCAATGACTCCTATACTACTGTAACCAACAGGAAGTGGTATCGCTTGAAAACGGCCTTCAAAATAAATTCAAGATTCAAGATTCAAGAGTTTTTTTATTCGCCATGTTTGAGCGTGCCAAACAAGGAATTTGACTTCGGTAAATCACAGCCTCTGTTCAACATTTAGGTGACTAACAGCAACACTCAGGACATGTGAAGAACGAAAGATATTCTCAAACACCCCCTGATCTTAAACTGATCTTAAACTCCCAAGAGGGCAAGGAAAAACTCAAAACTCCAGCTAGGGGAAATGAGAAACCTTGAGAAGAGACCACAGATGGGAAGCTCCCTCTTCTAGGATGACCAGGCTGCAATGGATGCAGAGAGGACACATAGTACAAACAGTGTAGACAAAAATCACCCTACCTCAAATCAAAGCATAGCTGAATAACATAAATAACATGGAGAATTCTTAACACATACTGTAAATATGTTTTTAGAACAACTTTCCATATTTATTTATTTTTAAAACAAGGTACCGTAATTTCCGGGCTGCCATTTCTCAGTTGAACTATTTAATGGATGCCAGAAAGATCGATACACAGCTATCTAATCATAGGTGCCAAAGAGGCTTAGTCCAACACTACTAGAAAAAAGGTTGGGCAAAGTAGGGCCCACTTCTATTTTAAATCTGGCCCACCAAATATTTCCATTATCAAGAGTCCGATTATATAATATATTATATAATACTATATAATTATATATGTTATATATTATATAACATATAATATGTTTTTTGTATACCAATTGTATATATATATATATATATATATATATATATACAATTGGTAAAGGCATCCAGGCCGGTTCGGAGGCGGGTTCGAGTGTGGCCTGAGGGTGCCTCCGATGCACTTCATGACTGCTTCGACACCACTGACTGGGACTTGTTTAAGCAGGCAGCAGCCTACAACGATTGGACGGACATAGAGGAGTATACTGACTCTGTTACCTCTTACATCACGAAGTGCATCGATGACGTGACTTGCTCGAAATCCGTCGTCACTCGCGCGAACTGGAAGCCGTGGCTGACGGGGGCTGTCCTCAGACTGTTGAGGGCCAGGGACAAGGCTTTCAGAGCGGGGGATGAGGCTGGCTTGAAGACAGCGAGGGCCGACCTGTCCCGAGGCATCAAAGAAGCGAAGAAGGCGTTCTCGTGCAAGGTCTCCACCCACTTCAAGGACAGCAAGGACGCACGTAGCCTTTGGCGGGGCATTCAGACCATCACGGCCTACAAGCCCGCGCCGAGGAGCTGTGAGGGCGACGTCCGTCTGCTGAACGATCTAAACCGCTTCTTTGCTCGCTTTGACGCCCAAAACAGCACTTGCCCGCTGAAGACCACTCCCCCCCCACACGAGCAGCCCCTGCGCCTCTCTGCCGACTGTGTGAGGAGGGCGCTTGCCGCTATTGACACCCGTAAGGCGGCGGGCCCTGACAACATCCCGGGTCGAGCGCTGAAGGACTGCGCTGGGGAGCTGTCGGGTGTCTTCACGGACATCTTTAACGTTTCCCTGCAGCAGGCCATCGTCCCCTCGTGTTTCAAGGCTGCCACCATCGTTCCTGTGCCGAAGAAACCTGCACCGTCCTGCTTCAATGACTACCGCCCTGTGGCACTGACGCCCATCATCATGAAGTGCTTTGAGCGGCTGGTCATGGAGCACATCAAGTCCGTTCTCCCCCCCACCATTGACCCTTTCCAGTTTGTGTACCGTGCCAAGCGGTCCTCTGAGGATGCCATCTGCTCTGCCCTCCACTCGGCCCTCACCCACCTGGAGAGAAAGGACTCATATGTGAGGTTGCTGTTTGTGGACTTCAGCTCTGCCTTCAACACCATTGTGCCGCAGCGACTCATCTCCAAACTCGACGAGCTGGGCCTCAGTACCTCCCTCTGCAACTGGCTACTGGACTTCCTCTGTCAGAGGCCTCAGGTGGTGCGTGTTGGCGACAAAATCTCCGCCAGCATCACGCTGAGCACGGGGGCCCCCCAGGGCTGCGTGCTCAGTCCATTGCTCTTCACCCTGCTGACGCATGACTGCTCTGCGACCTACAGCGACAACCGCATAGTGAAGTTTGCTGACGACACGACTCTGGTGGGTCTCATCACGAAGGGCGACGAGACTCGGTACAGGTCGGAAGTTGACCTTCTGACCACGTGGTGCAGGGACAACAACCTCCTGCTGAACGTCAATAAGACCAAGGAAATCATTGTTGACTTCCGGAAGGGTCACACAACACACCTGCCGCTGATCATCGACGGTGCTGTGGTGGAGAGGGTGAGCTGCACCAAGTTCCTGGGGGTGCACATCAGTGAGGACCTCTCCTGGTCCGCAAACACCTCGTCACTGGCAAAGAAAGCTCAGCGCCGCCTGTACTTCCTGCGGAAGCTCAGGCGTGCATGTGCTCCTCAGGCAGTCCTGTCTACATTCTACCGTGGCACCATTGAGAGCGTCCTCACCAGTTGCATCGCTGTCTGGGGTGGTAACTGCACTGAACAGAACTTGAAGGCCCTGCAGCGCATAGTGAATACGGCTAGTAAGATTATTGGTGCTTCGCTCCCCTCCCTGAAGGACATTTACACCTCCCATCTCGCCCGCAAGGCAACCTCGATTGCCAGAGATGTGAGTCACCCGGCTCACTCTTTGTTTGACCTTCTGCCCTCTGGGAAGAGGTACAGGAGCCTGCGCTCCCGCACCACCAGACTCGCCAACAGCTTCTTTCTCCAGGCTGTTAGGGCCCTGAACTCGCTACCCCCTTCTGCGTAGCGTGCGGCACTGTTGCGCTATTTTCGGGAATGTCTGCTGTACGCGCACTTGCTCCTTTTTTTTCTGCTCCTCTTATTTATTTATTTATTGTTGTGTTATTTATTCATTATTTATTCAGCACGCTTTTGTTGTACTTGTTTACTTGTTTGTCTGTTGTGAGCCATGTCTTGTCACCGTGGAATAGGGGGGAACGAAATTTCGGTTTCTTTGTGTGTCTTTGGCATGTAGAGAAATTGACAATAAAGCTGACTTTGACTTTGACTTTATATACCGTAATTTCCGGACTATAAGTCGCGTTTTTTCATAGTTTGGGTGGGGGGGCAACTTATACTCAGGAGCGACTTATATATGTTTTTTTTTTCACAAATTTTTGCTTGATCATTAAGACATCACTGACTTACAAGTATAGTTGACCACTTCCCATGTTATTTTTAATATAGTTGATCACTTCACATGCTTTTATATCTTTATCTTGAACATATTCAAAACATAAAAAATAGAGAAAACATCAAATAAAGCAATTAACACTTTAAAGCACCATATCCAAGTCCACTGTCTGCTGTATGTACACTTGCTCCATTTTTGCTCCTCTTATATTTATTATTATTATTTATTACTATTTATTTATCATTTATTCAACACTCTTATTTATTCATTGTTTGTGCCTTCTTGGGTTTTTTTGTGTTGCTTGTATGCATATGTGTATGTCTCACCGAGGGATAGTGGGAATGTAATTTCAATCTCTTTGTGTGTCTTGGTATATGAAAAAAAAAATCGACAATAAAGCAGACTTTGATTTAACAACCAAATAAACAAAACAAAAAACTACATCTGAAATTTTTTTTATTTTCACACGAAACTGGATGAGGGCGCTCTAAATTTCACCGTTGGCCGTGACTCATCAACTGGGTGGGCTTAAGAAAAATGGCACCAAAAAGGAACTCATATTTTGCAAGTTACAAACTTCAGTTGTAAAATATGCAGCTGAAAACAGTAATCGAGCAGCAGAAAGAAAGTTTGGAGAACCGTGATGTACCAATGGATTACTATTTCAAGGGACGTCAGTGGCACGGCGTGGCGCGGCGGTTGTTTACATAAAGGACAAACGTACCCACGTAAGGGCTACCGGCATCATTAGCGGTGATCATTTCTAAGTGACACAGAGGACAAAGAGTTTGAAGGAATTAAGGATTTGGGGTGACATAGAAGGTTTGAAAAACTATTATGGCTTTTACGCACGCCCGGTCCTACTCTACTGAGTCGGGGGCCGGCGCTCGGCCGACTGGCTGTCCGCGAACGGTGCATGGGGCTCGGACATGGCCATTACGCACGCCCGGTCCTATGCCATGGAGCTCTCGTGTCTGGAAGTCCACGCCGCCACACGCTTGCAAGTTTGTTTTGTTTAATAAAGAGCCGTTTACCAAACCCACGTCTATCCTTTTACTTTGTTAACGCTACAATATAGTTATATACTAGATCTGTGGAATAAAGACGAGGCTGACGTCAGGGCGCACGCGCGGCGATGTTGACAAAGGACGAGGAATTTGATCGATGGATTTAATGGATTTAAAGTGCACGGATGGTTTGATAATATTATTGGCTTATATTATAGTTATTTGAAATATAGTTTATCTATCGTTATATGAGCCTGTGGAATATTTTGAAGTGCAAGCGCCCTCAGCCGTGCGCACCCATTGTTGACAAAGAACGAGCGATGGATTTCATGAATTGGAGTGACACCGATGATTTTATAAACGTGTTATTCATGTAATCATTTTCTTTAATAACTCTATATGTTACGTCAGGCCCGTTCTCAGCTCCTCATTTGTGTTTGTCATGTTAGCATACCTATCATTTAGCTGGTTGCTACCATATCGAACGATGGATGGATTTAATGAATTGGAGTGACACCGATGGTTTTATAAACATGTTATTCATGTAATAGTTGTCCTTAATCACTCTATATGTTACGTCAGGCCCATTCTCAGCGCTTTATTTGTGTTTGTCACGTTAGCATACCTATCGTTTAGCCTGTTGTTCCTATCGTTTAGCCTGTTGTTGCTCGTTCATCACTGTTTTTGGTGTGGGATTTTGTCGAATAAATTGCCCCCCAAAATGCGATTTATACTCCGGAGCGACTTATATATGGTTTTTTTTTCACTTTTTGGGGCATTTTATGGCTGGTGCGCCTTATACTCCGGAGCGACTTATAGTCCGGAAAATACGGTACAAGTGTACATACTATAAATATGTTTTTACAACTATTTCATTGTTATAACAATTTTTCTATAACAAGGTACAACACTGTAAATATGTTTTTAGAACTCTTATTATTTTAACATTTTTTTTTTATAAAAAGGTACAACAGTACGCACTGCAATTGTGTGGGCACTCCTTGCCTTCTGCTGGCGTGTGGGCAAGTTTTGTGCCATAACTCCTCAATTTAGAAGTCTTTTTTTTTTTTTAAATTCTGCGATGTACTGAAACCGCGATAAACAAACCGCGATGTAGCGAGGGTTTACTGTATTGCAGGGGTCACCAACACGGTGCCCGCGGGCACCAGGTCGCCCGTGAGGACCGCATGAGTCGCCCGCAGGACTGTTCTAAAATTAGCTCAAATAACGGCACTTGTCAGTGAGCAGCATCTATTTATTTTACAGTCAAACCTCGGTTTTCGAACGTCCTGGTTCTCGAACTAATCGGATTTCAAACAAAAAATTCAAGATTTTTTATCTTCGGTTGTCGAACAAAATTCGGAGGTCGAACCTCGCGAGATGAGGCGGGAGGACCCGAGAAAACCCGACCGCGCGGCCCGGATGCCGACTGACTCTGTTGTTATTGTATTTTCGTTACTTTGATGATTGTATTAACCCTTAATCATGCCTCCAAAGAAAGCAAGTGGGAGCAGTAAAGCCATCCTTGAACACAAAGACGCTCTTAAAGCAATGCGACAGTGCGCGCCCGGCGCGCTGCGGTTGCGCGATCGGGCCAAATTAAGCTCCCTGCACACTGAGGTCCACTTACATTTTCGAAAGTATATCAGGACTTTAAAAATATTTTCTAAATTTCAGCGACGGCTCTGTCACAATAATGCGACCAGCACGGTGCAGTTGCGCGGTGGGCGACGCGCTACGGTTGCACGTTCGGCGGTGAGCTGCAGTTGCGCGATCGGACAAATATGCGCAAATGAAAAATAATGCTTAAAAAAGGCGGGGTGTTTTGTCTTGAAACGGATTAAATTTTTTCCCATTATTTGTAATGGGAAAAATAGATTCGGAATTCGACCGATTCGCTTCTCAAACCACCTTCTGGAACGGATTGTGGTCAAAAACCAAAGTTTGACTGTATTTTTGCTATTGTTGTTAAAATCACACTTACATGTGAACTGGAAATGACAATAATAACACATAGTGAAAGCCAAATTGAGCAAATTGGCTATTTCAGAAGTGCGTGTCAAACTGGTAGCCCTTTGCCTTAATCAATATCCAGGAAGTAGCTCTCAGTTTAAGAAAGGTTGGTGACACCTGCTGTATTGTCTTGTGTAGAGCGGACCAAACTGTTCAATATTTTGCCTTGTACAGTTGCACTCCAACTAAAAATGCGTTCAATTTTAAATGAAATTGAAAGATAAAGAATAAACATCAAATAATAATACTATGCCAAATTTAGTTTTTTATTTAACTAACATTTGAGGGTCCATCCACAAGGTGACTGTGCGGTAAAATTCTGACTCTGCCAAATATAGTTGTGACCCCTGTCGCTCCAGACATTTCAGTTGAAATGACGTTAACGTAATCATTCTGTAAGACTCGCTTTGAAATAGCTATTGTGTCCCGTTTTGGGAAGAAAAACACCTCAGCCATTTCTCCAGGCTATTGGCACATGCCCTGAACAATACGCCATGGTATATTTTAATGTGTTGCCAACCCTTCCGTAGCAAGACTTAATGTTTTACCAATTGCAGTTGACAAATGTGTCAATTGACAGTGGTTTCTTGCGTGCCTGATTGTGAAGCAGAAAATTTAAGGACAAACATTCACTTCAAACGTTGATAATTTTTTGGGAGGGAAATAAATGAAAGCTTTTGAAAAGTAAGTATACTGAGCAGGATCTTGGGTTTAAGACATTTTCATATACTAGAACACTGCACTGCTCTATTTTAGGCTACTTTATTAGGCTGCTCTTTAACGGCTGCTCTACTCAGGAAGAACCTTTTAGTCAGCGTATGATGGTAACATGACAAGTGCTCAAGCTGCAGGAAATTTCAGGGTCAACTCAACTCATGTGAGCCAGCATTCGGCGGAAAAAAAGGTATACAAGCTATTGGAGAAAAGCCACAAGTTTAGAACGGATGTGCCATTTACTTAGACAGTCGCGGCTTTAGATTTGACTCATTTTGACGCTCACCCAACACATTTACGTGTTACATGTTGGTCGTGAGAAGCTCTCTCTCACACAAACGCACGCGCACACGCACATACAAGCAAACGCTCTGTATCCCCTCATGCAAAAACGTCTGCTTTTATAATGGACCCTGGAATAGAGAGGTACCGAGCCTTCTGCTGCTCTTCTGGCAAACGCGCATGCATACACAATGCGTGCGTGCATGTATAAAATTAAAAGGCTCAGAAAAGAACATAGATCAGGCCTTTGACGGCGGGAAATAAAACAGCCAAAGGGTCGTCCACATACTACACTACAATAGACACGCACATTCAGGGGTTTTCTGCGATTGTGGCGGTGACGACAACCAGAGTGGATGTTTGTGTAACATTGGAGGATACTTCGCGCAAAGCGACACACTAACCGAGGCGGGCAGGCAGTTTGCAGCTGCAGTGGATGGTAACAAAAAATATAAAATAATCCTTGTCACATGCAGCAACCTCACGAACCATTAACATCATTTTTGGTGAGACATGCAAAAGTCTTCCATGCGGCGCGCTCGATTCCAGATCCAATTTTCCCCATCGCGACGCCTTGAAGGGTGTGCACCACACCCGTGGAGTCTCGTCGACGAGCAAATCAATACACGTTGTGTGCGTGTGCATGCATGTGGGGGTGCGTGAACATATTTAAAAACAGAAAGAGATAAACGATTAGACAAAGACGCATTGAAGCTATGAGAAATGAAGGATTGATTACTCACACGCATCCTGTCATCCAAGGTAGAGCCAAGTGTCCCGCAATGTGTTTTTTTTTAGCTAGAGGCAAGTGTCCCGCAATACGATTTTTTTTGGGGGGGGGACCATCTTATGCTCCGCGCCCCTGCCTCCCTTAGTAAATACGACCAGCATTTGACATTTTATGTTCGCGTCCAGTCCGAGGACGACGCTCAAGACACACATTCAGATCTTTAGGAATAACAAGAGGGGGGTGCGGGGCAGCTCTGCGACATTCACGCAAGACGACCCCCCCCCCAAAAAAACAAAAAAAAAAACCCAGCTGTCTCCTGGCATCGCACACAAAACAAGTTCCACATGTAAAGGAAGGTGCGCTTACCTCGTAAGCGTCACAGTGAATCCATGGAGCCGTCGCGGGACTGCAGAGGCGCGAATGATCTGGGAGAGACTGCAGTTGTCGCCATATTGATGCTGCCGTCTTCTCCCCTCCACCACCTCCACCAGCACCTCCACCTCCAGCAGTAGCAGCCCTCCTCAGACCGAGCAGTTTGCCCGCATAATTAATTGATGTCTCTCAGTACAATGTGAGGGAGTGTCGCCCGGTGCCTCCTGCTCCAATCCAAAAGGATATTTAGGCCTGCAGCCTCGCTCTCCTCCTAATGCCCGACGCTAGTGCGCCACCACAGGAGCCCGGATGGTGCGCACACAACACACGTGTATCTCTTGCGTGTGAGGTCAATGCAAGAATTCTGATAGTATCGAATTGCACAGGTAGTATCGAATTGCACACCTGTGCAAACGGGTGCAGAAAGCCAATGACAATGTGTGAACAGCTGTCAAATTTTGTGTTGGTCATATTTCAAAATAAGCAAACACATTTTTTTATTTTTTTCACTAATCATTGTTCTGGGTGATCTTAACAGGGCGAACCTCGCACACGAACTCCCCAGATACAGACAGCACATAACGTGTCCCACCAGAGACAGACACTGGACCACTGCTACACCGTACTTAAGGATGCATACCACTCTGTGGCTCGTGCAGCTTTAGGACTCTCGGACCACTGTCTAGTTCATCTGATCCCGGCATTCAGGCAGAAATTAAAAACCTCTAAGCCTGTGGTGAGGACTGTGAGGAAGTGGACAGTGGAGTCAAGGCAGGACATCCAAGCCTGCTTTGACTGCACCGATTGGGGAGTTTTTGAAGCTGCAACTTCAGACCTGCATGAACTCACTGACACTGTCACATCATACATCAGTTTTTGTGAGGATCTGTGTGTGCAGACTAAGACCTTCTGCACGTACAACAATGACAAACCTTGGTTTACACCGAACCTCAGGAGGCTGCGCAAAGTCAAGGAGGAGGCCTACAGGAGCGGCGACCGGGACCTGTTCAAGCAGACCCGAAACACAATGAACCGAGAGGTCAGGAAAGCCAGGAGGTGTTACGGGGAGTGCCTGGAGAGACATCTCTCTGCCAATCCTGATCCCTCAACAGTGTGGAAAGGTCTGCAGAGCATCATGGGCTTCAAGAAACGAACTCCCCGTCCTGTGGAGAGCCCAAGGCTTGCTAACCAGGTAAACAGGTTTGCAGGTTTAATCAGTCCTCCCACACAACGGAACCTCCTGCAGCACAATCTCCATACTCACCTCCCCCCACAACTGCTCTGTCCACACCTCCATCACCGTTGTCACCGACTCTCTCTCTTGCAGAGGCCGCGCCCGCACTCCAGATCCAAGGAGGAAGTGCGCCAGATGTTCCGGAGACAAAAGATCAGGAAGGCACCGGGCCCAGACGGCGTGTTCCCTTCCTGCTTGAAAATCTGCGCTGAGCAGCTGGCGCCCACCTTTGCACGGATCTTCAACCGTTCCCTGGAGCTGTGTGAGGTGCCCTCGTGCTTCAAGAGCTCGACCATCGTTCCAGTGGCCAAGAAGCCCGCCATCACAGGTTTGAATGACTATAGACCTGTCGCACTGACATCTGTGGTCATGAAATCTTTCGAGAGGTTAGTGCTGAACCACCTGAAGGATGTCACGGGCCCCCTGCTTGACCCCCTCCAGTTTGCCTACCGGGCAAACAGGTCGGTGGATGATGCGGTCAACATGGGACTGCACTACATCCTGCACCACCTGGACACCCCAGGAACGTACGCCAGGATCCTGTTTGTGGACTTCAGCTCGGCGTTCAACACCATCGCTCCTGACATCCTCCAACAGAAGCTCATCCAGCTCGTGGTTCCTGCGTCCACCTGTCGGTGGATCACCAGCTTCCTGACCAACAGGAGACAGCGTGTAAGGCTGGGGAGCATCACATCTGACACCCGGACCACCAATACTGGAGCCCCTCAGGGGTGCGTACTCTCCCCACTGCTCTTCTCTCTCTACACCAACGATTTCTCCTCAGGTGACTCTCCTGTGAAGCTCCTGAAGTATGCAGACGACACCACTCTCATCGGACTGATCCAGGACGGTGATGAGACTGCGTACAGACAGGAGGTGGAGCGGCAGGTCCAGGTGCAGCCAAAACCACCTGCAGCTGAACCCGCTCAAGACCGTGGAGATGACAGTGGACTTCAGGCGAGACCCTTCACCACTTTCACCCCTCACTATCCACAGTAATACTATTCTCTCCACAGACACCTTCAAGTTCCTGGGAACCACAATCTCTCGGGACCTGAAATGGACCGGCCACATAGACTCTGTCCAGAAGAAGGCCCAGCAGCGGCTGTACTTCCTGAGACAGCTCAAGAAGTTCAACCTGCCGCGGGAGCTGCTGAAGACCTTCTACACTGCCATCATCCAGTCTGTCCTCTGCACCCCCATCACTGTCTGGTTTGGATCGGCCTCCAAACAAGACAACCACAGACTGCAACGGACAATCAGGACTGCAGAAAAGATAATTGGAATCAACTTCCCATCTATCCAAGACTTGTACCCGTCCAGGACCAGGAAACGTGCAAGTAACATCTCTACAGACCCTTCTCACCCAGGTTGCAGTCTGTTTGAACTACTCCCCTCCGGACGGCGTTATAGAGCTCTGTACGCCAAAACCAGCAGACACAGAGACAGCTCCTTCCCCCAGGCTGTTGCTCTGATGAACTCACACCACTCTTAGAGTCTCAGAGTCATTACTGTGCAATAACATCCTGCTCTCCACACCTTTTTTGAATTGTCTACACTGTTTGTACTATGTGTCTTCTCTGCATCCATTGCAGCCTGGTCATCCTAGAAGAGGGACCCTCCCATCTGTGGTCTCCTCTCAAGGTTTCTCATTCTCTCGCGTTGTTGTAACTGTAGGAGGGTCCGTGCAGCCATGATTGCCATGTCACTTTGGGCTTCTTGTTTTGAAAAGGTTTTCATTTGCTTATTCTGAAATTCTAACCCCTATGTTGGACTTTTTCTGGTCCCAAACCCAGGAGAGACCACAAGCTTGCCTTTTTGTCCCTTATTTTACTGTACACAACTAGCAACACAGAGTACCTCTCACAAAGGTTTCTCATTTCCCCTAGCTGGAGTTTTGAGTTTTTCCTTACCCTCTTGGGAGTTTAAGATCAGAGGATGTTTGGGAATAGTTGCCATTTTTCACATGTCCTGAGTGTTGTTGTTAGACACCTAAATGTTGAAGGGAGGCTGTGATTTACCGAAATCAAATTCCATGTTTGGCACGCTCAAACATGGCGAATAAAAACTCTTGAATCTTGAATCTTTCTTAGTAATGAATGAAATGTGAATGAATCGATTCCCGAGTAAAACTCTCACCCATTCAACATTTTACATCTTTAACAGTTGATCATTACTGTCAAAAAAAAAAGAAAAGTAGAATGGAGAGACTTCATTGCTTGTATTGCTCTAAGCCTCTTAGTTGGGAACTTTGGAGCGTCATCAGTACCATGAAACTTGCTCACAGACCAATCCTTGACATGCATTGGTTATGTCAAGCAAAGACAGAAAAAAAGGCAAAAAAGCAAGCAAGGTCACCTTAAAAAAAGGAGCTCATAGGTTCATAAAACTACATGGAGATGTCACATTCCTGTGTCACCTGACTTCCAGCCAAGCCCCAATCAAGGAATTGCCAGCACCTGCTACAGCTCGTTAGGTCCCAGACTTAACCTCTGTGTATTCTGCCAGTGGTTGTCAGTTTGTCTGCTTACCCTACCTGTGACACCACTGCTTTTGTGCCCTGAACGAGCTCTGTTGCCAACCGCTTCTGTAAATTGACCGACCACGCTTTGATCGCTGCCTGCCCAAACTACTTGCTCATCCTTTGACCACGCTTCTGATCGCCGCCTGCCTCGACCACCTGCCTGCCTCCGACTACGCGCGGATCAGAGTATTGTACAGTTGATTGAACAAGCAGTAAATAAAGAGAGGCGACGGGCCCGGGAGGGGGACACCTCCCGCGTGGATACATCCCGCGTGGACACCTCCACCCCTGGTCCGAGCCCTCAACCGTCCAATGTGACGAAAGGAGAAAGCTGGCATAGACTTACTGCCGAGAATGAGGAGCTAAAAAAGAAAATTGATCAAGCCGATGAGCAGCGTAGACAGGAAGCGCAGATGTTAAAATGGGCAACAGAGAGAGAGAGAGAGAGACACGGAGAAAATATAATTTGCGGAGTGGTCAGGGACAGATGACACAGGCCGAGGTGCAGAAAAATGAATTGATGTGTCCGCTGGTGACCACATCGGGCGGTCAGCACTACGAGCCCATGGTGCTCCGTGATGTGACCGCGATGATGGAAAAGATGCCCGCACTTCACAGAGGAGGCAAGGTGTGGCTGAACAAATTTTTGGCTCTGATGAGTGGGCAGAGCTGTACACTCGGTGACATGCACCAGATGTTGGCAGGAGCATGCTCCCTAGTGCAATTGCAGGCGATTGAGGAAGCAGCAGGCACAGCGAGACTGGGGAGGGAGGTGCCCTTGCCACAAGTAGCAGCGCCCCTGTTTGAAAACATTAAATTGACTTTCCCACAACCCACCGATCTGGCCCCCACTATGTTTCCTTAAGATGTGAAAATGTCACCTGCACAACATTATGTAACATGTGTGGAGAGTTGGATTGAAGCCACAGGTCGCCATCCGGCTCTCACGCACGAGGAAGAGGTGCTCTTCCGAACGGCGCTGGTGGATGGACTTCCGCCAGATGTGAAGAAGCAGCTAATGTCAGATCCTGACATTCTGGTTTGTGCCGAAGAACGATTTAAACGTCATCTTTTGCATCACTGCAGAATGTTCACTGAGTCACAAGCTAAAGTTGAAAACGAGACAGACGCATTATCTAAACAGTTGTTGAAATTACAGTTGGCAAAAATGCATGGTGAAGCCAAACAGTCTAAATCACAGAAAAAGGAAATGCAAATGTCACAGGCTCTTCAGATGGTGGGGCGCGGAAGGGGCCAGTTCCGGGGCGGATACAGAGGCCGGGGAGGGAGTGCACCTGCTTACCCGGGGAGGGCAACATACAAGCCCCATTCAACAAACGCATGTTTCATCTGCGGCGAAACCGATCACTGGGCAAAAGAATGCCCACAGTATCGACCGCGCGGAGCCACCCGCCCAGCCGGAGGCCCGTCATACTAACCCGGGGCGCCAATGCAACAGGCAGGAACAGCTCCATCAGGTGGACGGCCCTGGCAACAGCCACAAACGCACGGAGGTCAGTACTACCAACATGATGATCTCTGGTGTGGACAATTTGAATAGGGCTGCCCGGGGAGCCAGGAAAGCAGTGGCCCGGCGGAGCCAATGCTTCATGTGACAGTGGAAGGAAAACCTGTGAAGATGCTGGTGGACACGGGAGCAACTTATTCATCAATAAACACTGCCCTTCCTGTATCCTCACTGTCGACGAAAACAACGACTTTAGTCGACTTCTCGGGACAACCACGTACTCTGCCTTTTACCAAACCACTTGAAACTGTGATCACCCGGACAGGGTGTAGACTGTGGCACAAATACATCCATTCCACAGACACTCCGATCAATTTGATGGGAAGGGACTTGCTGTCAGCCGTTCAAGCCAGAATTCTGTGTGGGCCAGAGGGAGTGATTATTTAATTTCCAGATGGCGTCAGCATCCAGTGCTCACAGCAGCTACAACAACATGGTCAGTGGCTGATGGCGCCCCTACCGGCAGAAGCAGAAACTGCAACCATCTACTGGGCCAGGCTGGAGCCAGAGACCCCTGCTGGTGGCGGTGTGTTCTCGACCTACCTACTGTGGAAGCCCTGGATCTGCTCACTGGCGCCATACCACCCACCTGTTGATCCTTTGCATTGCACTCTATATTATGACCAAAAAAGTGATGATTTGTTTGAAGGAATTGAAGGGCACATGTGGGATTTAACTTCATCATCCATTTTGACTGGTAAAGAGGGAGTCGCAGCGGCAACTGAATTGACATATGAACAAATGCAGTGGTTCAAAATGACAGAGAAAGGGGTGCCACACATTTCGCTGGCTCTTGCCGCAGGACACGAGGCCAGACAATTGGGCTCAATGGTCAAGCAGTTGTTGCAACAGACCGATTGGCGGAAAACTCACATTCCTAATTTGTACTGGTCTGAGTCTCAGAATGCATACCAAATTAAACAACCCATGGCAGACACAGGATTGCTGGAGATGATGTTGGTGTCCCGCACACACGGTAGGGAGTTAACTGATCATGAGGACGCTGAAGTAATGCTGGCGGCCTTGCCCAACACACTGTGGTCCCAGGGTCCATTTGATGTCGGGTTTTGTCATTCGGTGGCCCCTATTGATCTCCAAATAGATGAGACGCAGCCTATCAAACGGCCTCAATATCGTTGTCCGAAAGAGGCGGACCAAGGCATGGAAGACACTCTGTGTGGCCTCTGGGACGCAGGGGTGTTGGAAGTGTCCGACGGCCAAATCGCACTCCTTGCTGTGGCGTTACCAAACTGGGTGGAGCTTGGGTCAAGGTGGACAGGAGCTTCATTGTGCACTGAGTTTGACAGAACTGAGGAGATTTGATAAAAAATTGAATAATGCGTAGAGCTACAGAGAAAAGCATCATAGTCAGAGATTGAACAGATTTGGATAAAACAAATAGGCTAAAACGGTAAGAAACAAGAGCGAGATCTGATATTTTGGCTCGTCAGGCTTAAGAAGTAGAAGTTGTGTTAGATACATTTTAGAATAGGACATTTGGACTAAAGTGGATTCAGTCAAGAGGAAGAGGGGCATTTTGGCATTTTAACAGGGATTGACAGCAAGGGAGATTGAGGATAGAAGATCTGGACAGCAATGACGTAAATTACATTAAAAACTGCCCATTCTAGGGAGAGGGCTTGGCGCTCCCTGTGTGCAGCTGCAGCTTTGCAGAGGGGGGCAGACCGCGCGAGGGAGTGGATGAAAGGAGTGGAAATAGGTGACGATTTAAGGAAGCAGGGAGAGGTGCAGGATGGTGTGACAGGCAGGATTTTTAGGAAGAGAAAAAGGGGGGAGTGAGACTCGCCAAGAGGGGCAATAAAGAGAAGCAGACTGAGAAACATATTTGAGCTAGACAACAGGAAAAAGGGGGAGAGCCAAATGATGACGTAAAAATCCAGAGGGAATAGTCGGACCCATCTTTATTGAATTTAATTAGGATAATTAATAGAGATCGAGTTTGTAGGAGCAATCTGAGGTTATGGAGGCTCCCCTGACACGCGGGTCCCACAGTCGTCCCCCCCCAGATAGACATATATGACAATTTGCGATGAATCTGATGGGCGAGTTTATGGAAAATTGAATTGGAGAGTTTACAATAGGTCATGTTGACAAGTATGTCCAAATGTGAAGAGTTACTATTAGGAGTCAATGTTTGCCTGCACACTAACATACTAACTTTGCTTAGTGTGGGAGGAGAGCTGAGTGATAGAGACGGATGTGTGTGTCTGCGAGTGTGTGGATGGGTGCGTGCGCATGTGATCATCTATGACTGTGTGGGCGCAGTATGATTGGCCAGAGAGGTCTGAAGTTGGGGTGATGTGTTTGCAATTGAGGATAAAATTCCTCTCACCTGAAGGGGTGGTACAGACTGGAGGGTCTGGAACTGGTAAGTGATGAGTTCTGACCGGAACCATGGCTCAATGATCAATCAGGGGCACCATCGACAACAAAACGGTGTGATGGAGAAGGCCCATTTCAGTGATATGGTCAGACAAGACAGAACTAGTATCGAACAGCAAGACTTTGGACGATTTGACGTGTGACGACTTTGAGCTCACCCGACGGGGTGACGGACTAGGTGGACAGTGACCAATTGTTTGACGCTTGAACGTGTTTGCGACAATAGCACGCTCTGCTTTGTTTTTCTGTGTGACTTGATTTTTTTTTGCAGCACCAGCCACCAGCCAAGGAGCGGATTGCGCGTTGCTTGCGTAACTTGTTTTCCTTTTTGCAGGTTGTCGATTGCATTCGTGGAAAGTTTGTGTATATGTTAACCCTTGCCCTTTTGGTTTTTATGATGAACTTGTTGATGACGTGGTTTTCAGGACATGATCCGCGGGCGCCAGGATTCATTTTATGACTGTTTTTATTTTGATACTTGATGTCTGTTTTTGTGTGTACAAATGTCCGCTGTCAGCCGGGCTATAAGCTCACTGACAGGAGTGCGATGATTTTTGTTTGTGTTGCCGAGTGTGTGTGGTGGACAGTCAAGTTTCAAGGACTTGGGGTGATGGTCCCGGGGCCCAGATGGTAACTAGAGGTTCCGTGGGCCTGTCTACAATGAGTGTGGTGATGAGAGGGGACGCTTTGCAGGTTCCTTTTGATACGTAATGACACATTGGGTGAATGTGTCAAAGAGGGGGAGTGGTAAAATAGAAATGGGTGAGTAGGTTTCAATTTGTAATTGTGATATACAAAGTTTTTTTCCAAATTCACTTGCTTTCAAGCTTTAACAGGACATGCCAGAATTCACCCAGCAGTGATGGAAGGAGCAGAGGAAGACCAGTGACATCTGGTTGTGGTGTGGAGATGACAAATTATAGGATCGCTTGCCGAAGAATGCATCAGGTATCTGTGCCCTCGGGTCGTTGATAATGCCTGTGGTGGTTGTCCCCATTGAAATACAGAATCTCAATTGGAACCTGGAGTCCCCACTGGCGGGGCTCCTGAAGCAAGCAAAAGAGACGTTTTGCCCCAGTGGTTGAGCGACGACGATCCAACATACATTGACACTATAGGAGTGCCCCGGGGTGTGCCAGATAAGTATAACAACAGCACGTCTATGAGACCGGGCTTCGAGGGGAAAACCCAACCGCCTGACCTCAGCGACACCTGGACGGGGAGGAGATGGCCATCGACCAATCATCTCACAATATTTTGCATGCTTTAATATTCATATTGTCTTTCTTTAAAACTGGGCAACCCGGAAGAATGTGTCGTCTTTTGGTGGTCACAAAAACGCACGAGTTTTAGTGTGAGGGACCCGGGACCCAGGCCTGTATTAGTGCGCTTTGTCAGGAATAAACAATTGGTAAATTTGGTCTGATTGATCTACTGGTCTTCTCTTTGACAGAACGAACTCGCAAAATTGTTAGGTGCGCCAGTGTGTGGATTAGGACATAGCAATTTATGTGTTAAGTGTTGATCGCAATTTGGAGTCAGATCAATAACTAGAATCCGTAACCTAACACCTGTCTCTGATCCGTGACAATGGACACATGGAGGTATGACAGTAAGGCAGGTCAATTAAATATTTCCACACTCATGTCAACAAACTTGGACACATCCTAGTTATCCTAACAGGTTGCTAGGAGTCAACATGAAAAACAAAATCAGTTGATTTTGATGACTGCACTGAGCACATCCCTGTTACGTTTGTGGCAGAATGAAGGACCCAAGTGCAAAGAAGTGAACCAGCAGTGCAGTACTCCCCAGCTAAAAAGAACACATTGGAGAGGATTCAAAGTGAAAAAAGAAAAAAAGGACCCAGACTCTGACCGAGCGTCTTGGTCTCAGATGTGCTAATTTTCATCCCAATGGCTTGATGAACATTGCATTTTAAGGACGCCACCAGTACCACAGCCTCTTCAAAAAGCAGACGTGATACTGAGCTCACTGTACTGGACCCCCTTGAAGGCATCCAGACGACGTTCTCCACGGCCTTGCTAAACTCATGCCAAGCCTGAGTTTTTGCCTCAGTAACCACCAAAGCTGATTTCCGCTTGGCCTACCAGTATCCATCCGTTGCCTCCACAGTTGTACAGACAAAAAAAACTTCATTAGAACTCCATCGGCTTGAGGGCATCCCTCACCAACAGGGTGGGTTAAGGGGATTGCCATGCTACGGTCACCGACATTGAGTGACACTGCCACCGCACACAGGACAGATGCTGTTGTCTCTCATTTACCGTAAATTTCGTACTATAAACTGCTACTTTTTTCTCAAATTTTAAACCCTGCGGCTTATAGCCCGGTGCAGTTTATGTAGGTTTTTTCCGTGATTTTTCTCATGACTAATACACTTATACAATCATAAAAAGGCTGTGGACCGCTGTTATGTTAATAAAAGTTATGCGTCCCTGAATAATCATCTCTTTCCTGACAATCATCTTTGTGTATATTCTCTTACAAATGGTAATTAAACATTAAAAACTTTACGCGATCATGCTGCGACTGTACATGCATTTGTTTCTAACGGCCATCAGGGAAGACTCGAGCAGAAAAGGTAAGAGTGAAAGAGGTGGAGTATATGCGTCGAGGAAGACAGTAGTTGTCAGGATTTTTCAGATTATCCTTATCGTATGATTATGTTGGAATGCAACCGGTAATAAATAAACTAGCTTGTCCCATCCTACACAAGGTCGTAAAACACCCCCTGATATGTTTTGACTAGAGGACAAGGGCTTCCTATTCAGCCTACTCTTACCCCGACTCTGTTTCTCTTAATAAATATGCCCTTGCAGGACGGAGAGTTTCGACTTCATTCCTTCAACGGGTGAACTCTCCACCTGCAGGTGTCTAAAAGGACTTGCTTGTCTCCCGTGTGGTTCTTGCAAAATAAGTTAGAGTGAGCACAACTCTAAAATTTTGGTGCCGAAACCCGGGATCCCTCATACCCGCTATCTGTCTGACGAAGAAGGACGTGCTGCATTGTCGACAAGCCAGCGTCCATTAGGAGGACCTGGAGAAGAAAGTCCTGGGAAGAGAATTCTTTGCTGGGCCAGCATCTTAGGTCTGCCTTCGTCTGACAGAGGTGGATTGACGGGACCCGGCAGTGCAACGAACCAGGGGACAAGTAAGTTAAAGGCCTGAAGTTGTGTGATTGTGTTGTTGTGAAACGCGTAAAACGGAGAGGTGCACGAGAGCCAGTTTGGGTTCAAGTCCCAGTGGAATGAACAGGCTAAGAAAAGCAGAGCTTCTTTTTCGTTCATCGAAGAGGTGCGTAGACTCTTCTTTGTCTGTTCTTCCGAGCTGAGGGATCTGGCTTGGGTTAGAGTCCCAGTGGAAGAAACGTGCCAAGAAAGACAGAGCTTCTTTTTTGTTGTAGATTTTTTTTTGTATGTTTTTCCGGCCAAAGAACAGCTTGGGTTCAAGTCCCAGTGGAAGAAACGGGCTAAGAAAAACAGAGCTTCTTTTTCTTAATTGAAGAAGGGCGTAGATTTTTTCTTTTGTCCGTTTTTCCAAAGCTGTTTGGGAGGGTTTTACACCCATCCCTGGATAGGCCTAAAAAAGCGCTTGAGTTTGTGTGATTGAATGTGTGACTGGTAGGATAAATTGACTAAATAGCAGTTCTAGCATTGATCCACGGCATTAATACAGGCTAGTAATTTGTTGAAAGGTCAATTTAAACCTGCATTGAGGATCCTCAAAGACAAAAAAAAATTGAAAAAAATTTTGTAAAACCTTAAACTACTAAAATTAAGATGGCAAATAAGAACGGTAAATCTCTTGTTCTGCTCTTCCTTGAGATGGGAAGTTCATGGCGAGTAGATTTCTTAATTGTATGCAATACATGCTGAAGTGAAAGAAAATGTATGGAATACAAGGAAATTTGAAATGTGGAAGAAGTGGTAGAAGTGCTAGCGTGGTTGAAATCTTCACAAAGAGATGAGAACGAATTCAAGAGACAAAAGCTAGAAAGATGAAAACTGATGAGGTCACAAGTGTTTGTCAGACCAGGACACAATAAGGCCCCTGTGAGCAGGTGCAAGGCCGCAGCTCAAGCCGCGGCTCAAACAAGGGGCAAGAGGAGTTTCCGGTCCTCTGCAAATCATGTATCGAAATTTAAAAGATCTGAAACCTCTCCCATATGACAGCAAAACATGTTATTGTCAGGTTATCAAAAATCTTTTTAGATTGTTAGAGCTCCTGTCCATACAAGAAGTATGACAATGTTGTTTGTATGCCCAATTACATTACTAGAGATCAAATTGTGTTACACTAAGGTTAAAATATGCAAATCAATTGGTAAAGAAATGCAACTTGCTTCAAGAAGATAAATAAATAAAATTAGAATGTGCTGTCCTCGTGTGCATGGGAGGGACCAGCTCATGATCAACCACAGGAAATGGCCAGCCTGTGACGAATCATTGGTGCTGGGACCTACCTTCCGCACGTGAGAGCTGTGCATGTGTGTGCGTATGTGTTAAATTGATGAAGATTGGCTAAACTTTTAGTATAAAAAAATTTGCTACACTGTTGTCTATTCGATTTACACCGCAGAACAGAAACAATTTTGACAGATAAAACGAGAGGAAAAGAGAGAAATCTGTTTGCGAGCAGAAACTAATCCACACTAGTGCATGTTAAGTGTCGAGCCCACATGAGAAATTCGAAGAAGAAAAAAAAACGACAGAACATGCTTTCAGTATTTGGAAGAAGCTAAATTGTGAATTTAAGATTTTGTAATGCTACATTTAATAGGAATAATTGATTGGTTGTGTTATAAGATTATACAAAATTCTAAATGCAAGCTAAATCTGAGAGATTGAGTTCTTCAATTTTAAAAACAAAGAAAAAATTCAGATTAATTTGCCAGTTGTTTGTTTTAGTTAAGTTTTTTTTGAATTGGTGGATTGTTCTACCAGGAAACTTGAGTTGAAAATGATATATGAATGTTGCGTGGTGAGCTTGGATGAAATGGGACCAATGTAATAGGAAGACTACTTTTTGGAGACTGTGTGAGATGCATATGATGAGCATTGATGAATGATTGCCTGAATGAAAGGTTGAATGGTTGAAGTCGTTGGCGACTACTATAGAAAATTAGTAGAGCGACTTTGATGAAAGAGTGATTTTGAGCAGGTTGAATGCTAAAAAGAAAACGTAGCTTTTGGATTGATAATTAACTAGAGAAAAAACTGGAGAACCAGTAACACATGTAGAAGATTGTGAACTGAGAAATTAAGAAGCGTTTTGGAAAGAAAGTTAAATTAAATGATGATGAAATCATATGTAGTAATACAACACTTTAATACATATGGATTCTCTAAATCATATAATTGAGTAAAATAAAACATACATTTTGATTTGTATTCAAATTTCTAAGATTCTTGTGATAAACAATGAGAAAACAATTGAAAAGTAACTAAAGAAACTACAAGAAGGTGAAAATGTCTAATCATTTGCTAGCTGAGTCGCTCCCCATTCGGGGAAGCCATCCATTTACTTGCTAAGCTAGTTGTGAAAGCAGTCCAATTGCCACGAAAAGTAGCTATATGCACGTGTGCAGTACACACACACACGAGACTGATAAGAGGTAATAAGCTTGCAGACAGAACCACAAAGCTGCAGCGCAAAAGACACTTCAAATTTTATACACACAAGAAGCAGATTAAATCACTGAAACATTTTTAAAGATGTGCAGCGACAAAGTCCATAGAGTGAAGTTCAATTATGAACGAAAAGAGGGGCAAGATTAGAGAATGGCATCTATAAATGACCTACCCTACCAAAGAACCTATGCAAATGGGCAGCAGTATTGAGCCACGGTGCGTGTCACATGGCTCAAGAGGGGGGATAGTGGGGCAGGTCAGTCAGCTTTATACAACATATGGATTTGATTCATATTCAAAACATTTTCAAAACAAAACAATTTTTTTTTTTGTAGAGCTGGTTTCAACAAAAACAAAAACACTGAATGCCTTCAATTTAAAAGATCAATTTGACCTTTGCAGGATGATCTGCTGTGTCGGATCTGGACTGCCATGAAAGTATGATGTTTATATGTGTACTTTGTCAACAACCGCTGTAGATGTTAAAGAATGGGATGAATATCTAGAATGAATGTGGATAATTTGTTTCAGGTAACTAACTATAAAAGTAACTGAAAAAGAAAACAATTGATTGCTTATGGCAAAACAAGCTGCAAAGACAGAAAAAATTGAATATGTCATATGTATGGATTTGCGACCGATTATTTATGTTGTACCGTTGCCATTGACCAAAAATTGTGTGAAATCTGTCACGTCTACTGGATTGTGAAATGTGTGACAGAGCATTCTATATAATATCCATTGAGAGAAAAAAGAAAAAAAAAAGAAGCCATTGCTTTCAGAGAATGTAGTCAAACGAAATTGTATATACATCAACATGCCAAGATCTGGGAAAAAAGCTGGGAAAAAACAAAATATCTTTAAATTTGAGAGGCGACGATGATCTGACCGAAATTGATGCAATTGGAGTCCCTAAAGGAGTTCCTGGTTAATAAGAATTAAATGACCAAATTGCAGCGGGATGGGAGTCCTCCATTTGCTGCTGGTGAACGATGAACAAGAACGTAGACAGGATAAATTGCATCCATTACAACATGCAGAAATTGGGCAAATGGACACAAGCGGGGCTCGAGGCAATGCATGAACAGCAAGCCACGCCTTCCCTAATGTCGATCCAGAACCACAATGCTCATGACATGTTGTTGTCTGAGAAAGGAGGGGTCTGCGCAATGTTTGGAAAACAATGCTGCACCTTCATCCAGAACGACACCGCCCCTGATGGGAGCCTGACGGAGGCGGTTGCAGGCCTGCGATCCCTTAAAACGAGGACGAAAGAGCACTACAAGTGGATGACTGGTTTTGGGAAGTATAACGCCCTTGTGTCCTCAATTTTATCATCAGTCGCAGTGTTTGTTGCTATGCTCACCTTGTATGGATGTTGCATACCATGTCTTCGTGCTCTGTTTAATCGTCTCGTCACTACAGTAATATCGCCCATGGAGGACGAGATTGCTCAGATATACCTAATGTCTGAGCGGCAACGTGATGATGTTGATGGCAAAATTCCTGCATCTGTGTTACCAGACTTTTCCCAGATACGTGGGATTCTGAATGATGACATTGCAACGTTTATCCTTTGGTGTAAACATATTTGTCCTCATGAATGTGATCCGACGACTGAGAGTCGAGAAAAGGGGTTGTTTACGGTGATGTGTGAATTTGAGCAAATATGTGATAAACAGTGGGGAAATGTCAGGATAATTAGTTTTGTAGAAGCGCTGGCCGGCCTGAACCAGAGGTCTCATACCTTCGCTCAAGGCCAACACATCTGCCAGGTTTTAGGGAGTTCTTATACTCCCTTCCTTGTCTTATCTGTGAGAGGCCCTCACTAGTTATGAACAGAACACCTTTGTTCCTTGTTTAGCTAAAGAGAAGTTCTTTCTCTATTATACCTTGTAGTTTCTATTTATGAATTATTGTTGACCGGGACAGTTTTTAAGTTATCCCATATTTACTCAATGTTTGGTTAGGTAGACTTCATGCAAGTTATCTCACATCTACTTAACGTTTGTTGGAGTGTATGCACGAGAGGTATCTGATGATTTACTCATCATTAATATTGTGTGAAACGTAGCAAGAAAGTCTAGAGCATTGTTTTACAGGGACACGGCATCCAGGAGTTGGATATCAACACCGAGCTGTCACAATCAGTGTTGCCGACCCATCCCGCTCTGGACTTGCAGACGGAGGAAACTGGATGGGAGCTTTGGACATCGCCGCTGTGTGCCAGGATGAGAGAGCCGTTTTCAAGGTGTAAGGGCTCTACTACCAACATGGCTGCACCATCGGACGGGACCTACTTCGTCCAGAAGTTCAGAAGCACTGCCTCACCTGCACCCTATGAGTGCACGTGCCTGTTCAGAACGGATCATGGTTTTGTGGTCACAAGAGTTGTCCGATGCTGCCTGCGAACTGGACATGAGTGTGTGCACCAGTGTGAATGACAGACCACACCTACAGACTAGAACATCATCAGCTGACGAAAACACGAGCACATATACAACTTCTTAGATATGACAGATGTGATAATGATAATGAGACGTGGATTGCGTAGATGCTGTTCTGTTGAGCATGTTTTACGGAAACTTGTTGATTTGACCATCAAAAATGCTTCGCAAGTAATGATTACAATGATGTACGGTTTCTCTGTTTTTCTTTTTCTTTTTTTATTGATAGCATTCTGGTCGCCTAAGGCAGAGGGACCGTGTGAGACTTTTCCTGCTAATAACATCTGGCCAGCAGGTTTTTCGCTTACACAGTAAGTTTGATCTGGGGTATTGAGGGAAAACCTCATCTTCACTGGAAATTGTTGCTATCATTGTTTGTTGTTTTTTATTTTTACTATTCTTCTTTCTTCGTTATATTTTCTTGCTTGCCTTTGTTGTTTGGGGTGGCATAATCATATGATAAAACAGGAGGGAGATGTCAGAGTTTTTCTGATTATACTTATCGTATGATTATGTTGGAATGCAACCGGTAATAAATAAACTAGCTTGTCCCATCGTACACAAGGTCGTAAAACACCCCCTGATATGTTTTGACTCGAGGACAAGGGCTTCCTATTCAGCCTACTCTTACCCCCACTCTGTTTCTCTTAATAAATATGCCCTTGCAGGAGGGTGAGTTTAGACTTCATTCCTTCAACGGGTGAACTCTCCACCTGCAGGTGTCTAAAAGGACTTGCTTGTCTCCCGTGTGGTTCTTGCAAAATAAATTAGAGTGAGCACAACTCTTACAGTAGTGGCGCGTTGTGCACGAGGAACGTTAGCGTAAACAGAGCCCAATGATGGAAGACACTGGAAGGTGTGCGCATGACGCAGCTGTCAAGTTAAATTGAGCTGGCTGATAAAGAAGGGAACTGAGCGGTTGCACGTAAACTTGGAATAAATGAATCGATTTAAAGTGCCCCCCCGACTTGAATGGGCGGCTTGGATGACCAGCGGCGAGAAATCGTTTACAAAAACTGGACCCATGCGAAGAGCAACTTTCGCACAAGTCTGCCAGTGGATCATGACAGTGTGGAGCAGGGTGAAAAAAACCACCATCACCAACGGGTTTCGACAAGCCGGTCTGCTGTGTGATGGAGAGGAGAGCACAAGCTCAGGAGTGAATTTGCCTCAGGACGAGAGTGATGATGAAAGCGACAACGAAAGAGCGAATGAGAAAGAGTGTTGCGACGTACATCTGGCGCTATTCCAATCAGACACTGAGGAGGAAGATTTTGCTGGGTTCAGTGGACAGTAGGAAGACAAAGACGGCTCTCAGTGACTGTTGACTGGTATGTTTGTTTTTTTTACCCGCCTAGTTAGTGCTGTTACTTCCGTGTTTACAACAAAATGTTAATGTTATTAAAACTTTAGCCCAGCTAGTGCTGTTAATTCCGTGTTAACAACAAAATGTTAATGCTATTCAAACTTTAGCCCAGCTAGTGCTGTTACTTCTGTGTTTACAATGAAATGTTAATGTGATTAAAACTTTAAAAAGGCTTTCTGTGTACTGTCTTTCTTTGTAAATAACTCGTGCGCACGTGCGGCTTATAGTCCAGTGCGGCTTATATAAGTATAAAACTAAAAAAATCACGAATTTTAGCTGGTGCGGCTTATAATCCGGTGCGGTTTATAGCCCGAAATTTCCGGTATTTATGAAATGTGAGTGAAACGTGGCAAAATGACAGGAGCTTCTGACAAAGCATCTTATTTATTTCACATGAACCACATCCAACGACAGTATGAAATCTTTGTTTTTGCTTGTCAAGACAGCGTTAAAGAAATCACACCATTGATCAAACTACTGCTTGCGGCTCATCGATGCATAGTGAGGCGACAAGTCATTATTGAGGTATACATTGTAGGTACATCAGCCTGTGCTTGGAATTACTTTGGAGATGTGGAATGAATGTTAATGAAGACAATCCCTTGTGGAACATCGTAATGAACAGCAATTTATGAACATCCAGACAGTATAAGAGGACATTTTCACATCTCTAAGAGAATAGCACCGAAAAAGGTTGACGTTAAATTATAAAACTTTATTAAAAACTTGTAAGAGTTACAACAGAAGAATAGTCACGAAGTGACTCAAATGCTTCACTGATGCATGAGTGCTTTTTTAACGTGCCTGTTGCATACATGTGACTTAATGTGTTAACGTGTGACGTTGGTCACACTAAGAAAAAAAAAGCAATTAAAACTCTATAAGATCCTATATTTTAAATTCTATAGTTGGATGGAAAGGGTAACATTACAGTGGCGGTGACATAAAAGACGAAAACAAATCAAATCATTAAAGAAGTTTCAAATTTCTTAAAAAAAAAAAAAATCATCATAAAAGCACGCACGCGCTTTTCCGCACACGCATGTACACACCAGTCTTGTGAAAAGTGTTCCGGCCAAAATAGTCTAATAAATCTGGTGTTTTTTTTCGTTTTGTTTTTCAAATGAAAGCAGAAAAATGCTGTCAAGTATTAAAGACCAGTCAAGTGTAGACTATTTGCATGTACACAATAACACCAGTTGATAACAGTATTTGACCTAACACACAGATTACAAATTGACATCCTTATACCCTCATTGATCCCCTACAACTTTGTTAATGTATCTTGCTATATGACTTGCTTACAACTAGCACTCGGCCATCCTACCTTGCTTTCAAGTGTTTGACATTCATTAAGCCTTGGACTATGTAAAGACGACATGAGCGAGAGATATGAACAGTATGATTGGAGAAGGTTCAAATTAAAAGTTCCAAGAGTTTCAATAAGGCAAAAAGTTGTTTCCTCACTCACTGATTTCTTAATAATACGACTCCTTCATCCATTGTGTCACAATGGAGTTTTTTTGTGAAAAGGCACAACTCTGCCTCCTAACAAGCAACCTATTTGAACAGCATACTCGCGCTGATAGGACAGCTTTTAAGCATCGTCAAAACGACTGCACACAATGCGAACATGTGCTTGCAATGCAGCTGGGGTTAAAAATAAAAAAATTTAAAAAACAAGGGATTTGAGATTGGGACTTATAACTGAAATGTCCAGTAAGTCTGTTTTATAATACAGTGATGATAAAACGTCATTTGATATCCGGGTGTTTTTCAATGGGTCATTTGTTGCATCAAGTATCAGGTCCTGCCTTTCATTATTCATTTAATACATCCAGTTGCCATATTTCTCGCTGGCTAGAGCAATTTGAAGGTCCTTAATAAATTGTCTAGAACATACATTTCCCTTGCTGTTAGACATATTGCATTTTTTGCTAAAAGGGATTACTTGTCATTTATTTGAAGGCTGTTTAATCTCTAATAAAAATTCAATAAAAATTAGTTTTGACTCTAGCAAGAGACCAGTTGAGGTCAAGTCAAGTGGGAGCCCTTAAGGTCCACACATACATTGATATTTAAAATAATACAATAAAAGTATATTTTCCAAACTCCAATTCTTTTACAACATACATCTACAACACACCTATCAAGTGTGAAATTAAACAACCACAGAAATTCTTTGTTAGCTGCCTATTTTCCCAAATGTGAGCAAGCCCTTTTGAATTTTGCGAGACTGTAGCCTAGTAATGCAGTTTATTTGCATAATTTCATCCCCACACTGAGTATCTCCATTCATGACTGGGAAGCTAGGCTGTCTGACAATCCACTATTTTTAAGTCACAGTTGGAGTCCGGCCCCTGGAGTACACAGAACACTACAATGGCCAGCTAAAAGGTAAGCAGAGTGCATCGCTCGTTAGCCTGTGCTAACTGGCACTTACTCGAAAGTTGAGCTAAGTTGTCGACATGGGAGGGGGGGGGGAATTTGTGTTTGCCAATATGGACGCTGCATGCGCCTCATGCAGAGATCCACTGCAATAATTGAAAAATGTAATTAGGCAGCTTGGTGATTAAGTGCTACCTCCACCAGTGGACACACAAATGGTCTTCATGAGGGCTTGCTTTGCTCTTTGACAACAAATAGCTGCTTGTCTTGTCATGATGCACAAGCGAGGCATCAAGGTAACAGAGGCCATACTTGATTGAAGCAGTAGAGTGGAGTGGAAACAGTGGCTCACTTACATGAGACAAGACTGCACCTTGAAAACAGGTTAATATGAACAAGGGAAAATTACGGTGGGTAAAATGTGATGCAAGTTTTTATGCTTTGGTTATTTTGATGAAAACATGTTACTGACATGTTATTGAGACACCTCAGAATCACTTTGAATTGGGGGGCGATGCAAAATATGTCTACTTGAAAGGCATATATATTTTTGTAAATATCCACATGGGTGTGAACATGGCCTTACCATGCAGTGGGCTGTTCAGCTAAAGGCTCGTTTGTGCAAGATTTGTGCAGAAATTCATCCAATTTGTGCTGTCAATTGAAAACCCTGCTCAATTATATATTCAACATAGTGTTGGCTATTACCCGCAGGTTGCAGCAAAAGAAAATTCCATTTTCAGCAGGTAAACAATCATAAAGCAATTGGACCTCAGCCTCAGTGTATTTTCAGAACATTTTGTAACATGCATTGCCAGTGTGCACATATCAGGACCCCCCCGGCTGGCGGCACATGTTAATACTGAAGTGGAGGTTTCGCCCCTGGGAAAGCAAACAATGTGTGTGTCCCCTTCTGGCCAGACAGGAGGTGGACTCGGAGGTGCGAGGACTTAAAGTGCAAGGGGAAGGAGGAAAGTTCCACCTCTTCTTTGTAGTTTCAATCACTGTGCCTCCCTGCCACTGAGAAGTGAGGGTCTTTTATGAGGGTGTAGGGGGAATAACGATAAAGAAAATAAATGTGTTGATGAACTGTTTACATGGAGAGCAATGAATAGATGGAAGAATACAAGCAATTAAACATAGTTTTGTTTGAAAAGATGACTAATGAGGGAGACAAAGGAAGCCCGGTTTGATTTCTCGTAGTGTTCCTCTCTCTCAGATCACATGTTGTAGGCCACATAGATGGGGTCAAGCTGGTCGGCCAGGAAGGAGTCGCGCAGGTGCATGCGCTGCTTCTCTCCTCTGGAGTTGATGGGGATCACGCCCGGGTCCACGATGACCACTACGCCCACAATAAGGTGGTGCTCGTCAAGAACCACGTTGGTGACAAGGGGAACCAGGTCCAATGCCTCTTGCTCGGAGCCGCTCAGCTCGGCCACCACCACCAGTAGGTTAGTCCACGTGAACACGGCGCTGGTGGGAACACATACAAGTCTGATGTCTGGGATTACTTAGTATCTATGCACACTTCACATTCCACCCACAGTTTCTGAAAGAATAAGCCTCAAAACAAGGAATAGTATGCATGTTTACCAGAAGAATAAATACTGGATTTGTTTCTTGCATTGGATACCTGATGACTGACCAAAAAATAGAGCAATCTGTGGGTGCTTTTGTTATTAAAGGGGAAATCAACCCAAACATTTTTCTTACAATATGTGGTATGTGCCCCCACTAGTCTAAACACGGCATTTGGATTAATATATTGTGTTTGTGCAATATAAGTGAAGCAGCAAAATTTGCCCGTTTTTACCCATCTCAGTGGGCGGCTGAAAAGTTACATTACAGTTGCAAGGTCTAAGATCACAACCAATAACGACTCAGCTTCAGAAAACTGGTGAGCCGCGATTGGTTGTGACCTGAGACCTGGCAACTGTGATGTCATTTTCAGTTGACAAGTGGCAAAATGGCCTGAGATGGATTAACAGTTGGATGTTGCCTGCCTTATTCATATTCAACAAACGCAATATTCAAAACACTATGTTTCGACTAATTGGGCTGCACAAAACATATTACAAATATTTTTTGGAGTTGCCTTGAGCATAGGCACCTATAGTGTGTCCTCTATTTATTTAGTCACTGTGTTGCTTGATGACATGGTGCGTACCGGACTCAACATTGACTAGAATGTGAAGGAGAAAGTTGTCTCGGGAAATTACAAACAAATATATTCACGTAAAGGCTATAAACCCATAAATCAAAGCAATGCTTTTTATTGGGTATTTTTTAGTAAATCCTGATTTAATAAATTATAGTATTTCAATTTTACATTCTTCTATCATCTAATAATTTTACACAAAGTTTGACACAACCTGTCTTGCGATCTTTTTAAAGCCCACCACCATATTGTACGTAGTGTCAGAAATGTGGAGTCAACTGTACCATAAAAACAAGCTAAGCACTCACCTCTCTGCAATGCTGCGGTGAGCTCGAGATACGGACGTCTCAATGTCGATGGGGTGGTAACGTAAGCCCCTTAGTTCCAGCGTCTCATCCAGGGACCCCACTACAAATAAGGCATCATGGCGATCTGTAGCAGAAAATCATTGAGTCATTAACAGTTTCCCTCCTTACTCCTTAGTTTACAACTTTTCTCAGTTGCTTTGGTACACTTCCCATGTCAGAATCAGTAGGTCTCTCAAAACTACTTGTCCAATTTTGACATCATTGTGTCAGTTGTACTTTTATGGTCAACAATGCTTCGGAGCTGTTAAATTCTGTTTTGGTGTTAATCAGGTCTCATAGACTTGGTTAAATTGACCCAGATGCCCATTCGGGCAACACAGGAACGCAAGAGTAGACGTATCCTGAACTACCTGAGCCTTTGATGGTGCACAGATGAGCCAGTCATCCACGTCCGGCAACACCGTCATGTCCGCAGACTGTAGGGGCGCAAGTGCAGCCTTCACAAAACGTGTGAAGACCCTTGGGGTGAGGGAGAGCCCAAAAGAGACCATATGGAACTGCCAGTGACAGCAATTGAAGTGCAACTGGGATGTGGAAGAAGGCGTCCTTAAGGTCGACAAATGTAAACCACTCCCCCCGGCTGAGCGTTCGCGAGACGTCAGCAGTAGTTAGCATGTGGAAGTGCACCTTGAAGTGATGGTTGAGCCCTCTCAGGTCCATAGTCAGTCATTATCCACCAGTCTTTTTTGTCACAAGGAAGTAGGTTGATACTGGAACTTGTACCCCTGGGTCAAGACCACCCAGCCAGCAAAGCAGCCAACTAGCTGGGGACCATGCCCACGGTCGGAAACTGCAGCAAAGGGCAGGGGCGCGGAGATATAGAAGGTGCTCTGAGTCTACCCCAAGGGGCAAGGCTCCTATTAAGACTCCAATGCAGTTTCCTATTCTTGTGAGCCCTAATCGTTCTCTCCAGTGCTCCCATTGCAAAAGGCTTCCCCGGTTCCACAGGAAAGCTACAGAGAGCCTTCCTAGAGGCCTCCATCAGGGGTGACTGCACCAGCCACACCTGGCAGGCGGTGCGCCTCGACTGGAAAGGACATCACCCGCCCGTGCTCCCTGGTCATCAGCCCAAAAGCCTGTCGGACTGCGTCACTAAAGAAAACAGCAGCATCCATGCTGCTCTCCCGCAGAGGTCAACCGGTGAAGAAAAAAAAAGGTTACTCTGCGACACATTACTAGTCGGAGGTTAGAGAATGTGACCACACCGGGCCTCAAACAAGTTCAAACGCCACAACGGCGTCAAACAATTACACTCAAAGTTAAATGCCATTGCAGCGTCTAGAGAGGGAAACTTTGCTGCTCTGACCAACAGTCTCAAGGCTCTACAGCAGGGGTGTCCAAGTCCAGTCCTCGAGGGCCGCATTCCTACATGTTTTCCAAGTTTCCCTCGTTAAACACACCTGTGCAGAAGCCTGATCATTAAATCAGGTGTGTTTAACGAGGGAAACTTGGAAAACATGGAGGAATGCGGCCCCGAGGACTGGACTTGGACACCCCTGCTCTACAGCAACGGGGTGAAAATGTTGATAGACAAATACGTGCGTTCTTCAGGGTAGAGAAAGACCCAGCGGTATGCAAAATGTCAATGAGAAGAAAAGAGAAAACGAACGAACCGGGTGACAACAGAACACATCCAGAGGTCACATATGACTAATTTGGTACGCGTACTTAGACTGCGCATGCACAAAGGAAACTGCTTTAAGCACCTTCTCCTGGCGGTCAGCAGAGATTAAATAGAACTGCTCATTTATTCATTGTCCTCAATGGAAATTTACTGAATATCTGTGAAACAGCTGGCATAATTTTCTTTCGTGTGGTGAATATAAGGCAAAAAACTTGGCAAATAAACTTTAGGTCTATACGCTATTGAAAACATTTTTTTCCACATTTTTCACAACCAAATGTTGGCAAATATGCCTATCAACCAGTGAATTAAAAAAATGATGTTTTCAATTAAACCGATTAAAATTGGATTGAACAAATCTCGATCAATAAACAAATGGACAATTTTTGACCACTTGGCAGCTCCACCACGGGTCAGCTGCGTCAGTGGCACCTACTGAAATAGAAGTGAACTCTTGTGAATTAAAATCAAATCGATTGAGAAAATAAAAGGGGATAGCCAGCCATATCATTGCCATACACAGTGACACCAAGACCTGTCATTCTGATAAGTTTGGGGACACAAATATTTGTTTTGAGAGATGCACAAATATTCATTTTGAGAGATGCACGAAGGATTTTGAGACAGAAAATGACCTTTGCAGGGAAACCATTATGTTTTGCTATTTGTAAGTATTGCTTTGAGAAATAGACTGACTGTTATGTAAATGTCAATTCTGATCTTGGAAATGTACCAGAGACTGTAAACTGTAAAACAGTGGCTGACCTCCACTAGCATCCAGTAACTCGGTTCTCTTGATGAAGCCCAGGTACCCTGTTCTAGCCCACAGCGTGTTGGGATCCCCAAAGCTGAGTTTGGTGTTAAAGTGATCCGCCTGCAGGCTCTCCTCGCCATAGATAGTGTAGTAGCCACTCGCACTGTGGAGACTGTTGACCCAGATCTATACACATGTAAGAACACGCATACACAAAGTGGACTTAATTTGGACTCACAGTCACTTTTTGTCACACACCCAACGCGAGTATTAAATAATAGTGAAAGAGTATACAATGGAGTCTCGGTTTTCGACCACAATCCGTTCCAGAAGGCTGTTCGAGAAGTGAATCGTTCGAATTCCAGATCATGTTTTCCCATTACAAATAATGGAAAAAAAAAATTATCCGTTCCAAGCAAAAAAAAAAAACCCAAAAAACAAAAAAACCGCCTTTCTTAAGCATTTTTTTCATTTGCGCATTTTTGCCCGATCGCGCAACCGTAGCGCGTCACTGAACACGCAACTGCACCGCGCTGATCGCATTATTGTGACAGAGCCGTCGCTGAAATTCAGAAAATAGTTTAAAAGTCCTGATGTAATTACCAAAATTTAAGTGGACGTCAGTGCGCAAGGAGCTTAATTTTGTCCGATCGCGCAACTGCAGCGCACCAGCGAACGCGCAACTACACCGCGCTGGTCGCATTATTGTGACAGAGGCGTCGCTGAAATTTAGAAAATATTTTTAATGTCCTGATGTATTTTCCAAAATTTAAGTGGACCTCAGTGCAAAAGGAGCATAATTTTGTACGATCGCACAACCGTAGCGCGCCGGGCGCTCACTGTCGCATTGTTTTAAAAGGGTCTTTGTGTTTTAGGATGGCTTTACTACGGAAGAGGATTAGGGCCAGTGAAGAAAAAAAAAAAAAAAGAGGGGTGACAGGATTCTGACTTTTTTTCTCAGAATTCTGACTCCTCTCGGCTCATCTCGCGAGGTTCGAAACCCGAATTTCGTCCGACATCCAAAGCAAAAAAATCTCGAATTTTTTTTTCGAATACCGATTTGTTCAAGAACCGGGACGTTCGAAAACCGAGGCTCCACTGTAATTGATAATTGGTCAATCAAAACAGATACGATAGATAGCTAGATAAAGAACATGCAACAAAGGAAAAAATATGAATGGCTAGAGAGCGATCCATATTATGTAAGCATTTTACCGTATTTATTCTAATCATCACCCATATTCTAATAATCACCCAGCGTGTGTTAGCGATGACATAAATAAAAAAACAATGATACCTCCAATTATCGCCCATGCTGCTAAAAATTCCCCCCAAAACTTACGTTTTCCTCCGCGACCGCATGCCGACGTCATTGCACAAGTTTAAATATGACTGATTTGACAGCACGTCGAATGGCCCTTTTAAATTGTTTTTCTCCAAACTATGATACAATTACACTCGTGACTCCGCTACAATATCCTCACACAATTACGTTATCAGGGCGTGAGCTCGAACAAGACGATCACGATAACATGACGTGCGCAACATGTGATGTGCGACGGTAACGTGTTGAATCGATGGAGAGTCAATGTACGCACCCCGCTGTTAGAAGTAGGTCAAAACAGCCGCTGTTCTAGCGTTAAGAACACCAGTGAGATGCAGGTATTGCATACTACATAAGGAAAATATACATATTGTCGCCCATTTCAGTGCCCCTTGGCGATCGGACAAAAAGTGTTCTCTATTAATCGCCCACCCCCCCGTTGGACATAAACCTTCTCTAATTATCGCCCTGGGTATTCTTTAAAAACAAAAAACAAAAAACACACAATCTACAGTTCATTAAATTGTAATTCTCCAGTTTCCTTTCACATCCCAAAAACATGCATGGTAGGCTGATTGACCACTCCAAATTGCCCGTAGGTGTGAGTGCGGATGGTTGTTTGTCTCTGTGCCCTGCGAATGTCTGGCAACCACTTCAGGGTGTCCCTCGACAACTGCCCAAAGTCAGCTGGGACAGGATTCAGCACACCCGTGACCCTCGACAAGATAAGCGGTTCTGATAATGGATGGATGTCAATTTTGCATTTTTTATTTTAACAAGCCATGACTTCTTAACAATGTTTTAAGTTTGTTGTTGTTTCAAATACAGAAAACATTTTTGCAGTGATGCAATGTGTTTGTAAATTGCATCAAGAATCCCTAAGAGAGGTAAAAAAAATCCTGTTCACAGTGGTTGGTAAAGAAACTAGCCCATCTTGTAATAGACGCAATGCACTTTATTTCCAGTCAAATTTGTGAGTACTTATTTATTGTAATCCTGAAAATGTAACATGATACAGGACTCAGTAACTGTAAAAATATTACAGAAAATGCTGAATAACGCATCATTTATTAATAAATTATTGTAATGCATTATGGCACGATGTGCTTTTGTCATGTATTAGTTACTGAGTGCTGTAATCCATTACAATTTGGGGATCATTTTGGGGGGAAAAAAGGAGTACAGCTAAGCTTAGAGTTTACACAGACTTTGGGGTCCAGAATTTGGGAATGGCGTTAACCCGAAAGGACTTTATTTAGAAAGTCTTGGAAGGGGAAAAAATACAGAGCCGTGCATGCGAGTGTATCGGGTAATTGCAGTAGGGAAAAACGTTTGCATTTGGGGAATAACTTATCTGAGCTGGGTGAAAATGAATAATTAATTGATTTGTTACATTGTGCTAATGTATATATAACCTGTAAGTTACTGCTGCAGTCTCTTTAAGAAAGATGGACAACGGGTTGACAGGTGTTTTGCAGCGCCATGTTGCTGAGGAATATGGTAGGAGAAAAATAATAATGCGCCGTTGCGTCGTCAAAAGTAGATAATGCCTCTTGTCGTTTCGCACTGTAATTTCTACAATTTCAACCATTTAAAATGCGACAAAAAAAATTGGGGTCCATGACCAAATCGCATTAGACAGAAAATCGCGTAGAATCGAAGCGTTTAAAATTTAGGTTTAACTTAGCCTTACGGGATTTTATGGTAGTTCATTACTTGCGATTTGTAACCTTGAAACACCTTACATTGTAAGTATCGTAAATTGCTGTAAGGACAAATGACCACTGAACAATAAACGTCTATGAACAACTCTTTCTTTTTCTTCTTTTACATCAATTGAAATCAAGGTCATTACCACAATGATACGCAAACGTTTCATCAAAAGTAACAAACATACAGCAGGTACCCAGTCTAGATCTGGCTTTACTCGGTTCTTATTGTCAAACGTCTCAACCTGAAAAACTCAAACGGGTCTAAATCAACATCCTCACAAAAAGCATATGGCTATATGGTCAAAGCCCAGTTAAGCCAATGTGAGTTCCTGCTATCCTCTCTAGCCACTTACCTCACCAAGATGGGAGTCTCCCAGCGGTCCTCGTGTCTCTGGGTTGACGATGATGACTCGCACCCCCGCTAAAATCTTCAAACAGAACACAATCGCTGATAGCTGCTGGATCTGTGTCATGGTGCTAATTTATCAATAATCAACACTCACAGTGCCTGACTCCATGAGTGGAAGACTCTGAGGTGCTCCACGCTCCACCAGCCTCACCCTTAGCAACAGAGACACTCATAACTCTGTTACCCTAAAAATGTCCTAAAGATAGTGTTGAGCATTACCTGTCATGGCGTAACGACTTCATGTCAACGTAGACAGTGGAGGGGTCTGGTCCAGCTGTACCCTGCAACACAGCCAGGAAAACAAAAAAGGAAACATGCAGATGCACTAATGTACTTAAGTGCATGAACCTGGATGACCTGAGTGTCAGAATTCCCACCTGCATACAGATGGCCAGGTTGACCCTGGAGCCAAAAGCAGTGCTGACGGCTCGCGACGACAGACCGACATCCTTGAAAAGCTTGGAGAAAGACTGCGTGAGGGTAAGTCTGGGCCTCTCCTCAGCTATCACCACGCAACTGCGCACGCACGACAGATTTACACCACGTGCCTAGACACATGCACGCACGCACGCACGCACGCACGCACGCACGCACACACACACACACACACACAATTGTAGACTTGTCTTTGACAGAAACATGTTATTTCTGATCTACCAGTGAAACATGGACAATGTACTATGCCCCAGGTAGACAACCATATTTATCGCAACAGGGATCATCCAATTGTTGATAATGCTGTGTATGTCAAATATTTTTCCCATAAGAGTTGTTTAACAGGAACGTTTTGCTTACTTCTTACAGATAAACAGATAAGCCACAACATTCTGATAACCTGCACCATCGTGGTTTACTGCTGTGGGATACAATAGGAATTAAAGCTACAAACATTGATGAATGGGCCCTTATACCTTTTTTTTAAATGGTGAAGGATCCAAATGCATTCAATGTTTCACCAATATAAAAATATTATTTAATAGAGCGTTGTCCATCTTTTTAGGAAACCTACTTCCCACTGGAGCTCATTTGGGCAAATTACCAAGAACAGTTTGTCAAAGTCGGAGCCCTCTAATTTGCCTAAAATTGTCATGACTCGTCCCTGGTTGTTTTATATGTAGGTTGTCATGGTTTCTGAACAGTTTGTCAAAGTCGGAGCCCTCTAATTTGCCTAAAATTGTCATGACTCGTCCCTGGTTGTTTTATATGTCATGGTTTCTGTCCACGTCTGTGTACTCGCCCCTACCCTCCCGTGTTACCTCACAATCATTCTAATCTCAGTCACCTGCCTCTTGTTACCTGTCTTGTATTTAAGTCTTGTCTGTGTGTGACTCCCTATCGGATCATTGTTAATGTCACCCTGTCTTTTGTCTCACGTCTCTGTTCAGTTTCTATTTGTGGTTTTGTTAGTAAGTTACGTCAGTCTGCCGAGTCTGTTAGTTTGTGTTCTCCAATAAACCCTGGTCCAAGCTGCACTTGGTCGCCCTACTCCACTCCGATCCGTGACAAAAATGGCTGCTTCAAGCCAAAATGCTACACTTCCTTAATTTGGGGTGGTTACAGTCACAGTAATCCTTTTTTGTTCTCATTCAAGCTCTTGTTGCTAGCTTGCTGCTTAGCCTGATTCATTCTGCAATGCTACAATACCGTAAATTTTGGACTATAAGCCGCAACTCTTTTCTCAAATTTTCAACCCAGCGGTTTATAGTCCGGTGCGGTTTATATAGGATTATTTCCGTGATTTTTGTGATGACTTGATCACTTTTATACACTCGTAAAAAGGCTGTGGACAGTTGTGCGGCACCACTTTGCTGGGCGGAGGGAAATGTGACAGGGTCACTGGGGAGAAGAGTGGTGTGTTGAGCGCATGTCCATCCCCCAGGCAAATAGTGCCGTATAACTGACACAAAGAAGAGAGAACGAGATCAAGACGGACATTACTGAAGAACGGAAGCTTTTATACACAAACCCTCATTATGGGGGACAAAAGAAATGCATATGATGCCGCTTTTGAGTTAAAGGCAGTCGATTTGGCTCTTAGCGTAAGAACTACAGCAGCTCATACATGCACTGTAGAGGTTTCTTCCGGTCACAAGGGGGCACTGGGCTTTTGTTGATGACATCTTGTTGCATCACCCTTTTCTTTCTTTATTTCCAGGTCACATCTACTCTGGAGCTATACATGTAGCTCGCTAGTGTAATGTAACTTAGCGCTTTGTGCATGAATAAAGTTAGCATGAACATACCCTCATCATGGAAAATGCTAGAAGAAATGCATGAAAGTGACAACAAAAGAGAGACTGAAAAAGTGTGTGGCGAAGTATATCTGACACTATTCCAATCCGACACTGAGGAGGAAGACTTTGATGGTTTCAGTGCACAGGAGGAAGATGAAGACGTTGGCTCTCACTTTTACTAGTATTTTTTTCAACCAACCCTATTAGTGCTGTGTTACTTCCGTGTTGCTGCGGTACTACTGCTGCGTCACAGGCAGCGTTTAGAAAGATATGTTAAAGTATGTTATTAAAACTTTAAAAAGGCTTTCTGTGTACTGTCTTTCTTTGTAAATAACTCGTGTGCACGTGCGGCTTATAGTCCGGTGCGGCTTATATAAGAAAAAAACTAAAATATCCCTGAATTTTAGCTTGTGCGGTTTATAGTCCGGTGCAGTTTATAGTCCGAAAATTACGGTAATTTTAACCTATAAGCCCCTCCTCCTCGCTGAGAAAGGGTGCAGTGTACAGTAATTCATCTTGGGTTTCAAGTTCAGTTTAGGGAGTAGACTTTCAGAATGTCAAAAACAAAACAACCATCCGTGCTCACCCCTCACTGTACTTTATGTACTTCTTTGTACCTATACCGGGATACAACAAAATGGGAGCAGGCATGGGGGATCTTGAGTGAGGAACTTGGCATACCTGGTATCTTTTACTTTTTACTTTGTTCGTTTTTCAGCTGTTGGACTGTCCAAAGACGCAAACATTGATTTTAATTACCATATAGTGAATTGTGCGCCACTCTGTGCCGTAACTTTTTTTTTCTCGTCAGAGTTTTGGTGTAAAAAAATGAAAACGTGTGCAGTGTGGCCGATGTGAACAATTTGGAAGTTGTGTGACAATTTATTTATTTTATGCTTATTTTATATTGTTCAATAAATATTAAGTTAAATGAGGTTCTGAGCTATGCTGTATTAGTTAATGCAACTGTATTGACACCTGCTTAAAAAGTTGATTTCTTTTACATCATTGAACGTTTTTGAAAAAGTAATGCAATACACTGATCCCTCGTTTGTCGCGGGAGATGTGTTCCAGAACCATCCTTTAAATGAAGATCCGCATAGTAGAAACAGTATACCGTATTTGCCGGTGTATTAGTCGACCTTTTTCGATCCAAAATCGACCGAAAAAAATCGACCTCGACTTATACACCGAGTCATAAAATTTAACTTCGTATTCATCGCTTCAAATGTGATGGTAACCAAGGCCGTTTCTCATGCATCTCATTGTGCGTGGGTGTGCGTCCGTCAGGCTCATCAAACAGCGAGAAATTGAATCATTATAAAGCGTTCGTCGCATTAACACGCATCCTCAGCAACAATTTCAAATATTCTCACCTCAATAACGGACATCGAAAGCCAGGCAGCGACGATGACTGCTAGGGGGAAGTACTGGGTATTGAGCGAATGTGCGAGTCATCGCGTGTCAAGCAACGACAATAACTACCGGTACGTAAACATTCAATCGCCATGTCTAAATGAATGTCGTTGGCACTTAGAAAATATTCGCCAAACTTGGCCAGACTTCCAGGGGAAGAGGCCGAATTTTCACTTGTTCTGGCCGACCGGAGGAACCAGCCGAGGCGGACACTTTACGGCGGTTGAGTCATTGGCACTTAGAAAATATTCGCCAAACTTGGCCGGACTTCCAGGGGAAGAGGCCGAATTTTCACTTGTTCTGGCCGACCGGAGGAACCAGCCGAGGCGGACACTTTACGGCGGTTGAGTCGTTGGCACTTAGAAAATATTCGCCAAACTTGGCCGGACTTCCAGGGGAAGAGGCCAAATTTTCACTTGTGGTGGCCGACACGGGGAACCAGCCGAGGCGGACACTTTACGGCGGTTGAGCCGTTCGCACTTTGAAAATATTTGCCAAACTTGGCCAGACTTCCAGGGGAAGAGGCCGAATTTTCACTTGTTCTGGCCGACATGGGGAACCAGCCGAGGCGGACACTTTACGGCGGTTGAGTCGTTGGCATTTAGAAAATATTCGCCAAACTTGGCCAGACTTCCAGGGGAAGAGGCCGAATTTTCACTTGTTCCGGCCGACATGGGGAACCAGCCGAGGCGGACTCTTTATGCCGTTGGCACTTAGAAAATATTCGCCAAACGCTTTTCGGAAATAGCGACGATGAAGACGAATTTTGAACTCTATGTACCGGCAATCACTTTATAATTATAATTTGTTGTTTCTTAACTAAAAATAAACCAGTTTCTAAGAGTGTTCATTGTTGTTAGTCTCTCTCGGCGCGTAATATCACAGGGTCATGAAGTAAATAATATACAAAATGGCGTATAGATCGCTCGCTACAAACTCACGAATTTGAACACATTTCGTCAATAAATTTCGCATATTTCTGATTGAATTTTGAAGTTTAATATAATGCAACAATTGAGCTCGACTTATACAAAGGATATATAATAAAATCGTAAATTTCCGTCGAATTTTAGGGGGTCGACTTATACACTGAGTCGACTTGTACACCGGCAAATACGGTATGTATTAATTAGGAGTTTAATTACCTTTGTATAGAAATTTTAAACATGTCGTGTTTCGTGTTGGCCGCTAGAGGGCATGTATGTATTGCAAGTTTATTTGAAGTCTGGTTTACCTTTTCAAGCAATGCAAAGTGACCACCTTCAGGATTAAGACACTACACCAGGGGTTTTCAAATGGTTTTGTCCAAGGAACCACCATTATACCCAAGAAGCAACTCAGAGACCATTGCTTTGACGGAATATTATTTCATTCTGCACCGAAAGAGGATAGACCTTTACAGGCTATTTATTTGCATCTGTATGTGTATTTTGGAAATGTCAGCTACATTTGACATAATTTGGAGGGGTAAATGATTCACAAAATTATCTGGAAAATGAATGAAGTCTAAATTATAAATCAATTTTATTTTTCAAAATGTTTCAATTGTTTTCCATTTCCAATTTCGTGGACCACGTGCAATACCACTTTGGATCACTAGAGGGCCTCGGACGACCAGTTGACAATTCCTGCACTAACCCAGGGACCTCATGCATAGCAAAACCAAAGAGAGTCACAGTCACGCATGAATCTCCTGTTACATTGTGGTACTATACACAATATTTAGGCTTTGTAAAGCTTCTTTAATACTTTTACATGACATAAAACTTTCCCAATCTCTTAATAACCTTTCCCACACTGTTCTGTGCATGTATTCTACCTTTACAGTAAATAAAAGAACAAACGTAATATTGTCACATGTCCCAACTCCTCCTGCACCGATTGGTGCTGTTGCCTCGCGTCTTCCCGCCTCCCGCGCCTCCTGTGCTTCTACTCTGTCACCTCCACATTGCTCAGAGGCAGAGCACGCTATCAGCGCTCATGCCAGTGCATTAATTTGGTGTGCAGCTGGCTTCCGCGCTTGTCCCAAGTGACGCACATTGCTCAGAGGTACGCCTCACGCTATCAGCGTGTATTCAAACGCTATTCTCCTGTCACTTATTAACCCGTGAAATAGTGAATCCGCAATCAATGACGCGCGAAGTTATGATGGATCACTGTAATTACTTTCCCTAGTAACTAATTACATCTATGAAGGAGTAAATCAATTATAATTCAATTACTTTTTTGGAAAGGTCACTAATAACTGTAACTAAATACATTTTGGAAGTAATTTGCCCAACACTGCCCAGCCCTATTAAAAGTATTTAGTTTAAAAGGGCATCCATCCATCCATCCATCCATCCATCCATCCATCCATCCATCCATCCATCCATCCATCCATCCATCCATCCATCCATCCATCCATCCATCCATCCATCCATCCATCCATCCATCCATCCATCCATCCATCCATCCATCCAGCTACTTAAGCCGTACCTTCCGACTATCCACAGTAGATGTCTTGAGAGATGCGCATGCGTCCTCCCAAACAACTATTTTTAGGACAGCTGTTTTGCTATTCAATGTGTTTGATGAGGCACAAGATGCAAATTTTGCCTCACAAGTTAAGATGCAAAACCGCTTATTTCAAGCCTTAAGTGAATGTGTTTCATAAAGACAGAGAGAACAATTGAGGCATTTCAAGTGTTTTGCACGCCAACCTTCAGCAGCTCTGTCTGGGTTCCAAGGCCTTTGGTACAAAGCTCCATAACTGAGTAGGAGCAGAAGGTGTCTCGGATCTTGTACTGACTGAGGGTGCTCAGCCACAGAGGAAGTGAGCTTTCCAGCTCCAGGGGAGGGATGAGGATTGACTGATGACCTGAGTAAACACTGCACACCCCAATCACTTTTGTAACAATCACACTGCTTATCATCTATGGACCATTTTACATACCTGGAGAGGCACCACAGGACAAAGCCTAGGCCGCAGTATGGGTCCAGGCAGATGGCTATTTGGCGTGAGGAGTACAGTTCACACTGCAACTTGATGGAACGACACAGAGTGCTGACTGCAGCATGAGACATCTGATTAAAAAAAAAATAAAAAATGGGACAGTACCTTTTAAAATACTACTCAGCGTCACTACAAACAACATTGAGTGTGAGATACTACACACAAGTGAATCATTCAGCAACGGTTAGGTGACAAAATGCCGCCTTAAGTTTGGGTCTTTGCAATACTAAGCCAACTTTCATCTGGTTGACTTTTGAAACTACATTTCCAATTGAGAGCAATTACATTTCAAATAAATTCTTTCACAAACATACAAACATAAAGTAATCAAGTAATACTATCGCATGCATGATATGGGCCTTTTTCAAGTTCAAAGCTAAATTGTACGTACAGTATTGGTCACGATTATTTAGATTATCAACAGCAGTGATTTTCAATCACTGCGAGATCATCAGGTGTGCCACAGGGAATTATCCAATGTCAATCATTTTGACAAAATTGTCATTATTTTCTTATACAAAAAGGGTAATTTGTAAATCTATGCCAATCATGTATAGTAACAGGCAAAACAACCAATTGCGATTCACGTTTTGTGAATCATTTTGGTATGTAATGCCATGTGATTTTTTTCCGATGTAACATATACGCCTTGAGTCAGTATAGATAGGTTAGGAAACACTAATCTACAGTATTGAGCTTGGATTTTAATGCAAGGTGCTCAAATCGTTACCTTTACTCCAGTTAACATGCCTGTGGTAGACACACTGAAGTCCAGGTAAGCCAACATCTCAGCTGTTGGGGGCTTGTAGATCTGTGGCGGCCGCTTTCTGGGTAGGTCATCTAAGAGGAGAGTAAACAAACATACAAAATGTGTCCATTTATTTTCAGTGGATCCTCGATTTAATGGAGCCAGAACCAACGGACCCTGGACCCAACAGAGAGAAGAGTGTCCAGTATGGTTGGGCAGGCCCCTCCGTGAGTCGTCACCTTATTGTGGTGGAGGGGTTTGCATGCCCTATGATCCTAGGAGCCATGTTGTCTGGGGCTTCATGCCCCTGGTTCACCCATGGGAAACGGGTCCTAGGTGAGGGGCCAGACAAAGCACGGCTCACAAGCGCCTTATGATGAATAAAATAAATGGATTGCGTTTTCCCTCGCCCGGACGCGGGTCACCGGGGCCCTCCCTCTGGAACCAGGCCTGGAGGCGGGGCTCGAAGGCGAGCGTCTAGTGGCCGGGCCTTCACCCATGGGGCCCGGCCGGGCACAGCCCGAAAAGGAAACGTAGGTCCCCCTTCCCATGGGCTCACCACCTGTGGGAGGGGCCAAAGGGGTCGGGTGCAGTGTAAGCTGGGCGGCGGTGAAAGGCAGGAACCTTGGCGGTCTGATCCCCGGCTGCTGAAGCTGGCTCTTGGGACATGGAATGTCACCTCTCTGGCTGGAAAGGAGCCCGAGCTGGTGTGCGAGGCAGAAAAGTTCCGACTAGACATAGTCGGACTTGCCTCCACGCACAGTTTGGGTTCCGATACAAGCCGTCTCGAGAGGAGCTGGACTCTCTTCCACTCTGGAGTTGCCCACGGTGAGAGGCGTCGAGCAGGTGTGGGTATACTTATTGCCCCCCGGCTGGGCGCCTGCACATTGGGGTTCACCCCGGTGAACGAGAGGGTAGCCTCCCTCGCCTTCGGGTGGGGGGACGGGTCCCGACTGTTGTTTGTGTCTATGCACCAAGCGGCAGCTCAGAGTACCCACCCTTCTTGGAGTCCCTGGAGGAAGTGCTGGAAAGCGCTCGTTTTGGGGACTCCATCGTTCTACTGGGTGACTTCAATGCTCACGTGGGCAATGACAGTGAGACCTGGAAGGGCGTGATTGGGAGGAACGGCTCCGATGGTGGGGGAAGATGCCGGTCCGACCTGGCAGACCCAAACGCTCTGTGAGGGTCTGCTGGGAACATCTGGCAGAATCCCCTATCAGGAAGAGCTTCAACTCCCACCTCCGGCAAAGCTTGTCCCACGTCCCGGGGGAGGCGGGGGACATTGAGTCCAAGTGGACCATGTTCCGCGCCTCCATTGTTGAGGCGGCCGACCGGAGCTGTGGCCATAAGGTCGTTGGTGCCTGTCGTGGCGGCAATCCCCGAACCCGCTGGTGGATACCGGCGGTAAGGGATGCCGTCAAGCTGAAGAAGGAGTCCTATCGGGCCATTTTGGCCTGCGGGACTCCGGAGGCAGCTGACAGGTACCGGATGGCCAAGCGGAACGCGGCTTCGGCGGTTGCTGAGGCAAAAACCCGGGCGTGGGAGGAGTTTGGTGAGGCCATGGAGAATGACTTCCGGACAGCTTCGAGGAAATTCTGGTCCACCATCCGGCGTCTCAGGAGGGGGAAGCAGTACAACGTCAACTCTGTTTACAGTGGGGATGGCGTGCTGCTGACCTCGACTCGGGATGTCGTGAGTTGGTGGGGAGAATACTTCGAAGACCTCCTCAATTCCACCTACACGCCTTCCATTGTGGAAGCAGGGCCTGGAGATTCTGAGGCGGATTCTCCAATCTCTGGGCTCGAAGTCACTGAGGTAGTTAAAAAACTCCTCGGTGGCAAGGCCCCGGGGGTGGATGAGATCCGCCCGGAGTTCTTAAGGGCTCTGGATGTTGTGGGGCTGTCATGGCTGACACGCCTCTATAACATTGAGAGGACATCGGGGACAGTACCTCTGGATTGGCAGACTGGGGTGGTGGTTCCCCTCTTTAAGAAGGGGGACCGGAGGATGTGTTCCAATTACAGGGGAATCACACTCCTCAGCCTCCCCGGTAAGGTCTATTCAGGGGTGCTGGAGAGGAGGGTCCGTTGGGAGGTCGAACCTCAGATTTAGGAGGAGCAGTGTGGCTTTCGTCCCGGCCGTGGAACAGTGGACCAGCTCTACACCCTCAGCAGGATCCTCGAGGGTGCATGGGAGTTCGCCCAACCAGTCCACATGTGTTTTGTGGACTTGGGGAAGGTGTTTGACCGTGTCCCTCGGGGGGTTCTGTGGAGGCTGCTTCGGGAGTACGGGGTGCCGAGCCAACTGATAAGGGCAGTTCGGTCCCTGGATCACCGATGCCAGAGTTTGGTCCGCATTTCCGGCAGTAGTAAGTTGGATTCGTTCGCAGTGAGGGTTGGACTCCGCCAAGGCTGCCCTCTGTCACCGATTCTGTTCATAATTTTTATGGACAGAATTTCTAGGTGCAGCCGAAGCGTTGAGGGGGTCCGGTTTGGGGACCTCAGCATTGTGTCTCTGCTTTTTGCAGACGACGTGGTGCTGTTGGCTTCTTCAGGCCGTGATCTCCAGCTCTCACTGGAGCAGTTCGCAGCAAAGTGTGAAGCGGTCGGGATGAGGGTCAGCACCTCCAATTCCGAGTCCATGGTCCTCGATCGAAAAAGGGTGGAATTCCCTCTCCGGATCGGGGAGGAGATCCTGCCCCAAGTGGAGGAGTTTAAGTATCTTGGGGTCTTGTTCACAAGTGAGGGGAGGATGGAGCATGAGATCGACAGGCGGAACGGTGCAGCGTCGGCAGTAATGCGGACTCTGTACCGGTCCGTCGTGGTAAACAGAGAGCTGAGCCAAAAGGCAAAGCTCTCGATTTACCGGTCGATTTACGCTCCTACCCTCACTTATGGTCACGAGCTATGGGTCGTGACCGAAAGAACGAGATCCCGGATACAAGCGGCCGAAATGAGTTTTCTCCGCAGGATGTCCGGGCTCTCCCTTAGAGATAGGGTGAGAAGCTCGGTCATCCGGGAGAGACTCGGAGTCGAGTCGCTACTCCTCCACGTTGAGAGGAGCCAAATGAGGTGGCTCGGGCATCTCATCAGGATGCCTCCTGGACGCCTCTCTGGGGAGGTGTTCCGGGAATGTCCCACCGGTAGGAGACCCCGGGGACGACCCAGGACGCGCTGGAGAGACTATGTCTCTCAGCTGGCCTGGGAACGCCTTGGGATCCCCCGGGATGAGCTGGATGAAGTGGCTGGGGAGAGGGAAGTCTGGGAGTCCCTCCTATAGCTGCTGCCCCCGCGACCCGACCCCGGATAAGCGGAAGTGGATGGATGGATGGATGGATGGATGGATGGATGGATGGATGGATGGATGGATGGATGGATGGATGGATGGATGGATGGATGGATGGATGGATGGATGGATGGATGGATGGGCAGGATTGCGGTTATACAGTATGCAATGCGGTTTTAGGCAGCTTCGCCACAGAGTGAGGGCGATGAGTGCTATCTTGCTGCCTTAAACTCGGAAATGGATTTTTCATCTCAATGTCTAAATTTCGTCTAAATGTGAAAGCATCTGTGAATTTAATGGGCTGTACTTTTTTGCTGTCACGTCACCCAATGGCAATTCATATTTGAAATTATTATTTGAAATTTCTTTTGGACCTGTTGTCCTTATGAGATATGCAAATGTTTTTTTTTTAAATTTGTATGTTATTTATGTAATATTTTTACAGATGAAAATGTTTAAAAAACAACAAAAAACAATGGCCATTTGCATATGGGCTAAGGACAACAGGTCCAACAGAAGTTAATTTACAGTGGCACCTCGATTTAATGCACTAAGGTTGATAGAACATCAATATTTGTTCTACCTGTGTCGATGATGGTGGGCCATGTTTTGACATTGACACTGGCAGCAGCTTCCCGGGACCTTAGGATCCTCATGAGCGGCTGAGTGGTGAGGATGCAGGCTGCTTTGCTCACCTGGGATATATAGGAAGCAATTACATTCTCAAATAAATATGAACCATTTAACACACATGGTTTGGGATCAAGGTGGCGCACACTCACGTCAATGATCATGCGAACAGTGGGGAGAGTCGCGGCCAGATTTTGTGGGTGGGGCGGCCTCACAGTCACAGGGATGGCGCCGGCGTAAAGGCAGCCATAGAAGGCAGCTATCAGGTCAATGCCTGCATGTAGAGGGAGGAGGCCCTTGATTACAAAAATAGACTATTAACATACACTACCGTTCAAATGTTTGGGGTCACCCAGACAATTTTGTGTTTTCCATGAAAACTAATACAATTGCACAAGGGTTTTCAAGGGTTTTCTCATCATCCATTGGCCTTCTGACACAATTAGCAAACACAATAGACCATTAAGCACACTGGATGTTTGGTTGCTGGAAATGAGCCTTTATACACCTATGTAGATATTGCATCAAGAAGGCGGAGGATCAAGATGGCGCCGCAGATGGCCGCCTCGGTGACTCGCTCTCTGCTTCTTATTGTTATTTTGTGTGATTTTTGCGTCTTCTGCTGCCCATCCTGGAACACTTTTACCAGAGAAGAACTGTTAAACATCAGACAGTCTTCTCCTGATACTTTCTCTCCGGTTTTCACTGACTCAGACTGTTTGACGGAGATTTTAGCCAGAGTGGCGGCACTCTACAAGCTAGCATGCCAAAGACGGCGGCGTGGCAAGCGCGCCGGAGCCCTTGTGAAGTTGAAGCGGAGAGGGTTCCGTGCTCCCCTACCATCAATTCATCTGGCGAATGTCCGCTCTCTGTCTAACAAGATAGATGAACTGCTGCTTCTCATTTCAAGGAACACGGACGTTAACAGATCCGCCGCCCTGTGCTTTGTTGAAACGTGGCTTGACGGACGCAGCCCCCACCACGCCGTAGAGCTAACTGGGTTTCAGCTACTACGCGCAGATCGCAGCGCAGAGCTCACGGGAAAAACAAAGGGAGGTGGTCTATGTTTCTATATTAATGAAGGTTGGTCTACTGATGTCACAGTGTTGAAAGAGTCTTGCAGCCCTCTCCTAGAAACACTTTTCATAAACTGCCGGCCGTTTTACTCACCACGTGAGTTCTCCTCGATCGTTTTGGCAGCTGTTTACATTCCACCACACGCACGTGCGATCGAAGCCACGCAGCTGCTGGCTGACCAGGTAACAGACATGGAGAAAAAATTACCAAACTCACTGATCATTGTTCTGGGTGATTTTAACAGAGCGAACCTCGCACACGAACTCCTCAAATACAGACAGCACATAACGTGTCCCACCAGAGGGACAAAGACACTGGACCACTGCTACACCGTAATAAAGGACGCATTCCGCTCTGTGCCCCATGCAGCTTTAAGACTCTCGGACCACTGTCTAGTTCATCTGATCACAACCTACAAGCAGAAATTAAAAACCTCTAAGCCTGTGGTGAGGACTGTGAGGAAATGGATAGTGGAGTCAAAGCAGGACCTCCAGGCCTGCTTTGACTGCACCGATTGGAGAGTTTTTGAAGCTGCAAATTCAGACTTGCATGAACTCACTGACACTGTCATACATCAGTTTTTGTGAGGATCTGTGTGTGCAGACTAAGACCTTCTGCACCGATTGGGGTGTTTCTGAAGCTGCAGCTTCAGACCTGCATGAACTCACCGATACTGTGACATCATACATTAGCTTTTGTGAGGACTTGTGTGTGCAGACTAAGACTGCGCGTACAACAACAACAAACCTTGGTTTACACCAAACCTCAGGATGCTGCGGAAAGCCAAGGAGGAGGCCTACAGGAGTGGGGACCGGGACTTGTTCAGGCAGATCAGGAACACACTGAACCGAGAGATCAGGAAAGCCAAGAGGTGTTATGGGGAGAGCCTCGCTGCCAATCCTGATCCCTCAACAGTGTGGAAAGGCCTGCAGACCATCACAGGCTTCAAGAAACCAACCTCCTGTAGAGAACCCAAGGCTTGCAAACCAGTTAAACAGGTTTTACTGCAGGTTTGAATGGTCCACTCACACCACAGGACCTCCAGCAGTACAATCAACATACACATCTTCACCCACAACCCCTCTGTCCACACCTCCATCGTCGATATCACCTACTCTCTCTCTTTCAGAAGCCGCGCCTGCACTCCAGATGCACGAGGAGGAGGTGTGTCAGATATTCCGGAGACAAAAGGTCATTAAGGCACCAGGCCCAGACGGCGTGTCCCCCCTCCTGCCTGAAAGTCTGTGCTGAAGAACTGGCACCGACCTTTGCACAGATCTTCAATCGTTCCCTGGAGCTGTGTGAGGTTCCTTCATTGCACCATTGTGGCCAAGAAGCCCGCCATCACAGGTTTGAATGATTACAGACCTGTCGCCCTGACATCTATGGTCATGAAATCCTTTGAGAGGTTGGTGTGGAACCACCTGAAGGACATTACAGGCCCCCTGCTCGACCCCCTGCAGTTTGACTACCGGGCACACAGGTTGGTGGACGATGCGGTCCTCTTAGTTCTCAGGTACATACTGCAACACCTTGACACCCCAGGGACGTATGCCAGGATCCTGTTTGTGGACTTCAGCTCAGCGTTCAACACCATCGCTCCTGACATCCTCCACCAGAAGTTCATCCAGCTCGCTGTACCTGCCTCCACCTGTCAGTGGATCACCAGCTTCCTGACCAACAGGAGACAGCATGTGAGGCTGGGGACCATCACATCAGACACCTGGACCACCAACACTGGCGCCCCCCAGGGGTGCGTCCTCTCCTGTCAGGTCTTCTCTCTCTATACCAGGGGTGGGCAATTAATTTTTACAAGGGGCCACATGAAAAACCTGAGTTGTGTCAGAGGGCCACACCTACGATAACTTAAACCTGGTCAATTTTCTTCTATTGTAAAATGCACTAAATTATTTATTTTAAATAGTTGGTCCTGGTAATTAGAAGAATACAATTATTCTGTTTATATTTAAGCTATGTGAAATTGTGGTGTAAAGGTCAAATAAAAAAACAATTATTAATCAGTACAATTTATTCTTAACTTCTTTAACTTTTCCTCAAATGACAAAGCCGCTCCATCTCTGGGTGTGAAGTTTGATAAAAAGTCCTTGTTGGGCCAATGCATCAGCCTCTGATGCGCCCTGTTTATCAGACAGATGTATTTTTTCTCATGCTTGGTCGTGTAATGGCGACTCAAATTATATTCTTTAAACACAGCGACCAGTGTACCACAAATCAGGCACATGGCTTTACCTTTCATTTCTGTAAAGAAATACTTGGCAGTCCATGTCTTGTTGAAAACACAGCGCTCCTTGTCAACTTTTCTTTTCTTCACGTTAGCACACATTTTGAGGGCAGCATTACTTCGCGCTGTTCACCTACACGCACAGCTCACATGCACGCACGCTACACGAAAGTGCGACGCCTTTCAAAATAAAAGCGATACAGTTGTATTGTACGCACGACACAATTTTTTTTTTTTTTTTTTTTAATTACGATTGGCCTCATGCGGGCCGGACAGGGACGCACTAAGGTGTCTTACCCATTTCAAATCATGCAAATGGATTTTATTGAACTCACACAAAGTGGACCTCACAAATACTGCCTAGTGATGATTGATTCATTTTCCAAATGGGTGGAAATAGTTCCATCTAAACGGGCAGATGCCTTAACAGTGGCAAAAGCCATCTGCAAAGCCATCATACCGGCTCATGGCATCCCCCAAATCATTTACAGTGACAATGGTCCACACTTTGTGAACCAAGTGGTACAGAACATGGCTGTACACCTTGGGATAACGTTTAAAAAACACTGCGCTTGGCACCCTTCGAGTGCTGGGTTGGTTGAACGCGCGAACGCCGCTATCAAAAGCAGGTTGAAAAAATGCATGGAAACAACAGGCAGATCTTGGCCAGTGTTTAGACTTAGTGAAGCTCTATATGAGAATTACTCCCACTTCAGAAGGGTTAACACCTTTTGAAATCATCCACGGGAGACCATATAGATGACCTGTGTTCCCTGCAGATTTACAAAAAGCAAATGAACAGTCCTTGGCAGATTACTTGATCAAAACACTCAGACTGAAAGATGTGTCAAATGCAAATTTACTGCCGCTTGATCTTTCGTCCTCACAGGTCGACAACCCCATCAAGCCAGGAGACTGGGTCTACTTCAAGGTCATCAAAAGAAAGAACTGGGCCAGTCCACGGTCAGAGGGAGCATTCCAAGTCTTGCTGACTACCCCCACCGCAGTGAAAATTGCTGAACGGCCCACCTGGATTCACCTCAGCCACTGCAAGCTGCAGGGAGTGCTGGATCCCTCATTTTGGAGTGGTGGGGAAGTCTGATTGCAAAGGGGCCTCATCATTTAGGGTGGGGCGTCTCAATGTTGGTGAAGTGAACAACGATCCCCACTCCGCTAGGCGAGGGTATGTCTCGGTGTCTCTGCCATCCTAGTAGCAACGGGGCTCCACATGCCAGGTGGAGCCTCTGCTGCGTTGTGGCTGGAGCGTGCTATGGTCTATGGCAGGGGTCACCAACCTTTCTTAAACCGAGAGCTACTTCCTGGGTATTGATTAAGGCAAAGGGCTACCAGTTTGACACACACTTCTGAAATAGCCAATTTGCTCAATTTGGCTTTCACTATGTGTTATTATTGTCATTTCCAGTTCACGTGTAAGTGTGATTTTAACGAGAATAGCAAAAATACAGTCAAAACCTTGGTTTTTGATCACAGTCCATTCCAGAAGGCGGTTCGAGAAGTGAATCGGTCAATTTCCGAATCTATTTTTCCCATTACAAATAATGGAAAACATTTTAATCTGTTTCAAGACAACAACAAAAAACGCCTTTTTTAAGCATTTTTTTCATTTGCGCATATTTGTCCGAGTGTGCAACTGCAGCGCACCGCCGAACGCGCAACCGTAGCGCGTCGCCTACCACCCAACTGCACCGCGCTGGTCGCATTATTGTGACAGAGCGCTCAGTGTCGCATTGCTTTAAGAGCGTCTTTCTGTTTTAGGATGGCTTTACTGCTCCCACTTGCTTTCTTTGGAGGCATGATTAGGGGTTAATACAATCCTCAAAGTAACAAAAATACAATAACAACGGAGTCAGTCGGCATCCGGGCCGTGCGGTCGGGTTTTCTCGGGTTCTCCCGGCTTATCTCGCGAGGTTCGACCTCCAAATTTTGTTCGACAACTGAAGCAAAAAAATATTGAATTTTTTTGTTCAAATTCTGATTTGTTCAAGAACCAGGACGTTCAAAACCCAAGGTTTGACTGTAAAATAAATAGATGCAGCTCACTGACAAGTGCCGCTACTTGAGCTAATTTTAGAACAGTCCTGCGGGCGACTCATGCGGTCCTCACGGGCGACCTGGTGCCCTCGGGCACCGTGTTGGTGACCCCTGTTATACAGTATTTAAGAGGCTGGAGGACGGATCCTTTTAAGACCAAGTTTCAATGAGGGGCCTTTTCAGTAATGAATATCCACGAGATGCAACACACTAGCTCAACATGCGCAATGACACAGTAGGTACGGGTGCCTGTCAATAAATCTTAATTCAATAATTCTGATTCTGTTGTGACTGAACGCGACGGCTTCAATCTTCAACGCTCCTTCTGGAACGAATTAGCGTCAAGATCCACTATATTAGTAAATCAAAGGCCCAGGTAGCATCTTTTCATCAGTTCCCAGTAACAAGCTTGTTATATATGTTTTTGTCTGTAATATATGTGATCAATAGACTTCATTCAAACTTCGTAAAGATTTGACAAATGAAAGCTGTCAGGAGCTATGTTTGTATAGTACACATGGCATGTTCTATCCTCAGGTCTCAGACTCAAACAGAATGTATTGACAGAGCAACAACCTAAACGTTTCTGCTCTGACAGAAGCTCATCATCGATGCACATGTTCACCTGGGGGATAAAGCAGCACCACATTGTCGCCGGTGTTGAGGCCTCCTCGCTCGATTAGGGTGGCTGTGATTTTCTCTGCCCGCTTGTGCAGCTGAGCACACGTGGCCGTGCACACTGCTACGCCCTGCAGCCAAAACAGAACAATAATAACAACCGCCATTTGGCATTATATCTATGGTATTATGTACAACATACTTGTACTTGGTTACTGTTATTCATGTCCAAAGTATGTCAGAAATGTTTTAGGACTGGTATCACAAACAAGTTGAATCCAAACTGAAAACTGAAGGAATTAGTACCCTTGCATAACCCACTTTCCCACAGAACCAGGTTTCTTCTCAGCCAGCAACTGTTAGATTCAGGTGTCATGTTGAAGCAGCCACAAGTTGTCCTGTCCCAACATTTGCCTCTTCTCACTCGTTGAGCAAAGAAAATGCTATGGCATCTTTTTGCAGATGTGCTGTAGATTATATTACTCACAATAAAGGCAAAACTTTGTAGATTCAGCTTCAAAACCTGTAAAACCTTTGTGATAACAGTCCTGGAAAAATGTCCAGGACACCTATTCAGAACAATATTACTAAGATTTATCATAGTACTGCTACAATTTTGAGTTACCTTTGCCAAAACAATCACAGTATTTTCAAGTATGGCATACACTGGTAGTCTTTAAGACGAATTTGTCAAAATAAATCATTACGTATGAGAAAAAAAAAAAATTAATCGGCATACTTTCAATTCAAATTTTGCACCTTTACACAAAGTTTGAGTACTAATATGGCATTTGAATTAAATCTAAGTCGGTTGCTTTCAGTCTTATTCAAAGGCACTTACAAAATATTCTATTTAGTCATATTTTTGTACATTCAATCAACTCCGTGCCTGAACAATTTAAAGAATTAAGTAAAAATTACACTGGTCATCACAGGCTGTCGAAGACCTCTCGGTCCCACTGAAGGTGATATTGTCCCAAAATGTTTTCATTTGAGCATCCTGTGTGTGCGTGTGTGTGCGTGTGTGTGTGTGTGTGTGTGTGTGTATGTGTGTCTTATTTTTAACTATTTGGCTATGTGTCAGCGTTTACGCTAATACATTGAGTACATTCTTGATACCGATTGACTGTTGGCAATGCAATGCCATAAAATGGGAAAAGGAGCAAAAATATTTTCCTCCGAGCCTCCTTCGTGCCTGACCGAGCAAACTGCATTGATACATATATACATTGTCCCCTCACTTTTCGTGGGTAACACTTTAATGAGTCACGAATACAAATCTGCGTTAAAGTGAATCCACAAGAAGCGAACCGCAAAATGTCAAGGTAACACTATATGGAAACGTGCCATCAGAAAACACTCAGCTCGTGTTTGGTCTGACTGCAGCAAAAAGCCAGCTGATAACGCTGCAGACATAATATCCATGGTGACTAAAAATGAATGGAATCCCGGACGATTTTAAAATTGACACTTTATATTTCATAAATTTATATGCAATTGTACAAGTGGTTCAAATGCACTGCAGCCTATTATACTGAGATTTTAAGGGGTTTAAGATTAGCACAACCTGCATTTGTAATGTCTTAGGCGACAATGCTGCATTACAGCAAAAAGATATGCTGTTAGAACATTGCCATGTACAGATCCCATTCATTCATTCATTCTTAGTACGACCTTATTCTACAGATGACTAGGATGGTTGTGCACTTGTTTGCTCTACCTTTGCATTCAGTAGGACATAGAGAATATGGTCCGGGTCAGTCTGGGCTCTTGATTGGAGTGCGTCAGATAAGAACTGGTGCTGAAAGGGAGAGGAATAGACTTTTATACACATGAATTATTAGTCGATCCGAGCCCATTTAAAAACAGACACACATACCATCTGCACCTGCTAACAAGCAATATACTGTAGGCTTTGAAAAATTGTTACGGCTACATGTTGAAAAAAGATGCACACTGCAGAATGACCATCCATAACCCAGCACACATCCAGGATTTTGGCATATTCGGCTCAATCAGCACACAGGATTTGTAGTACCGTATTGGCCGGTATAATATAAGACAGTTTTTTGCATTAAAATAAGTGAAAAAGTGGGGATCGTCTTACATTCGGGGTCTAGACATTATACCAATTTACAACGCTAGATGGCACCATATTTCTAAAGCGAATGCTGAACTTAACTCCCCAGGCCAAAGCAAACCCCTGTCACGAAGAATGAAAAAAAAAATAGTGGGAGCACGATGAAGAAGAAGAAAAAATTGCGGTAAGAAAAAAAAGAAGAAAATAAGAGAAGAGATAACAGAAAATGTGAGGACTGACACTGAGCACAGCGAGGCAGAGGATGTTTGTGAAGAGTAATGTTCTGACATGACAGATCTCAGCTACTCTCAAGGTTAAACCAGTTTGCATTATTTTATTGCAATGTTTTTCCTTATTCAGATTTGTTTCAAGACTACAGTTACAGTTAGACTTCCCTTGGATGGTTAATGCAGTTATTGCAATTTAGTTGTTTTATCACAGTAGATTGGTTTATTTACATTTCAAAAACCGGAAGCCATTCATTTACAAATGTGATTGCACTTTAGTTTACATATTTAAATGTTCAGATATTAAGATGTGATAGACAGTTTTTGCATGATTTGAATGAGGCAAAATAACATGCTTTTTCTCTTGAATATATTGTTATAATCATTTGTTTCAGATGTAATTATTTTCTGTATAAAAATTAAATTTGGTGTTCAAAAAGTCTTTTTTCAAACCTAAGTCTTGAAAAAGAGGGGGTCATCTTATAATCAGGGTCGCCTTATATTCGGGCCAATACGGTAATATTATTGTACAGTATGTTTAAATATGACGGAAGTACAGCATATTTTCTAACTTTCACTATTACACATTTTTTGGTCTTTGCGAGACCTGGTTAAAACCTAATGAATTGCTGCCACTTAACGAGGCCTCGCCTCCAAATTTTGTGAGCTCGCATGTGGCACGTCCTCGAAAAAAGGGTGGGGGTGTCGCCCTCATCTCAAATTCTGAGCTTAGATTTAGGCCTCGCTCAATTCACGTATTTAAAACATTTGAAGTTCTCATTGTGCGATCCACTGCGTTACCGTCATTCTATCTTGTTGTTATTTACCGCCCACCCGGGGCTTACTCTGGCTTCCTGGATGAATTTTCAGAATTTGTGGCTGATCTAGTGACAAATGCAGATAATATAGTTATCATGGGTGATTTCAACATCCACATGAATTCACCGTGAGAACCACTGACTTCGGCATTTCAAACTTTAATCGATACGTGTGGTTTTACGCAAGCTGTACAAGCAGCAACGCATAAGAATGGAAATACCTTAGATCTGGTATTATCCCGGGGACTAGCAACCTCAAATATAGCAGTACTGCCCTACACTACTGTTCTGTCTGATCATTTCTTAATAAAATTTGAAATTTTAGTTCCTTGTCAAAGACAAGAGAGCAATCGGAATTATAGCAGCCGTAATCTTAACTCCATGACTGCAACTGCGCTGTCTGAGTTACTGTCGCCGGCAACCGCCATGTTTCCCGCATACAGCGGCTCTATCGATAATCTTACAAATGAATTCAATGCGACATTATTAAAAGCCATCGACTCTGTGGCACCGCTACGTCTGAAAACTCGCCGTAGATGGCCAACTCCGTGGTTCACAGATGAAACACGTACGTTTAAACAATTATGTAGAAAGCATGAGCGCAGATGGCGTTTAACCAAACTTGAGGTTTTCCATCAGGCATGGAAGGACAGCCTCCTGAAATATAAAGATGCGCTAATTTTAGCAAAAACTCATTATTTTTCGCAAGTCATTAATCTTAATAAAAACAATCCTAAATACCTATTTGATACAGTGGCAAAGCTAACTCTGCGCCAGCCGACCCCCGATAGCTCCTTCCACTCAGCTGACGAGTTTATGAAATTTTTTGCTCAAAAGATTGAGTCCATTCGGGACGAGATCAAGAATACCATGCCAATCGCTCCGCTGGTTACTAGCGCTGGGGATCATGCAATAACCCTCTCAAATTTTGATAGCGTGTCCCTTGAAATGCTTACAAAATTGGTTAGTACGGCTAAACAAACAACATGTTTACTCGACCCGCTTCCAGCCAAACTACTTAAAGAATTATTTCCAATTTTAGGACCGTCCGTCTTAAATATAATCAATCTGTCTGTTTCCTCTGGGATAGTGCCAATAGCCTTTAAAACCGCTATTATCAAACCACTACTTAAGCGAGCAAATCTTGACCCGGACTGTCTCAGTAATTATAGGCCAGTTTCAAACCTCCCATTCATAGCAAAACTTCTCGAAAAAGTAGTAGCGCAGCAGCTTATTGATTACATGGTCGCTAAAAATCGATATGACTCCTTTCAGTCTGGTTTTAGAGCTAATCATTCTACAGAGACAGCACTTGCTAAAGTGACTAATGATCTCCTCATAGCTATGGATTCAAATACGTCGTCTGTATTGTTACTACTCGATCTTAGTGCTGCCTTTGACACTGTAGACTTTGATATTTTATTAGGGCGTCTTAAAAGTTGTGTTGGTATCTCAGGGTCAGCACTCAGCTGGTTCAATTCCTATCTATCAGGCAGGACGCACCGAGTGGTCCATGGTAATACGTCCTCTGAGCTTTATAATGTTACGTGTGGTGTTCCACAGGGATCGGTACTCGGACCGATTTTATTTAATATTTATATGATTCCGCTTGGGGACATAATACGTAAATATAATATTAGCTTTCAATGCTACGCGGATGACACCCAATTATATATGCCGTTATCGATGACAGATCCACGGGACTGTTGTAATCTCGAGGCGTGCCTTGCGGAGATCAAGCAATGGATGTCTCTCAACTTCCTTCGTCTTAACCCAGATAAAACTGAGATGTTGATAATTGGTCCTACTCGTTATCAACACTTATTTAAGGAAACCACTATAACTATAGATAACCGGACTATCACTCAGAGTGATACGGTAACTAATCTCGGGGTAATATTTGACCAAACGCTCTCCTTTCAAAAACACATTAAGAATATAACCAGGATTGCGTTTTTTCACCTTCGTAATATTGCTAAGATTCGTCCTATCCTCTCGACCGGGGATGCGGAAACCATTATACATGCGTTCGTTACGTCGCGCCTGGACTACTGTAATGTATTATTCTCTGGTCTTCCTAAGTCCAGTATCAAAAGTCTACAGTTAGTGCAAAATGCCGCTGCGAGGATGCTCTCACGGTCAAGAAAATTTGATCACATTACCCCAATATTAGCCAAATTACATTGGCTCCCGGTCCATTTAAGATGTGACTTCAAGGTTCTTCTACTAACCTATAAATCACTGCATGGCTTAGCGCCTTCATATCTCGTCGACCTAGTCGTTCCTTATGTTCCGTCTCGTAACCTTCGTTCGCAAAACGCTAGTCTTTTAGTTATACCGAGGGCCAAGAAAATGTCTGCCGGGTCTAGAGCATTCTCTATTCGGGCTCCAGAGCTTTGGAATGCCCTACCAATGGATATTAGAACTACTACCTCAGTAGAAACATTTAAGACACGTTTAAAGACACATTTCTATGAGATGGCCTTTAACTAACTTGTGATGGCCGATTTGGCCGGAGTTTGTTTTGTTCTCTCTGCCCACCCCCTCCCCGGCTGGGGGAGGTTAGGTGGCTCAAAAGCTGATCGCGGCTAGCTGGATTCTCGGGGACCAATTCAAGATGAAGGAACTGCAGCTCAACCCCCTTGAAGACACGGCCAGGACAACTGAGGGCACCTCCGACATCCATTTTTTCATTGATTTTCATATTATGTATTACTTGTGCACTCTCTGCATCCATTATAACCTGGTGATCCTGAAAGGGGGATCCTTCCATCTGTGGTCCCTTCTCAAGGTTTCTCATTTTCCCCTGCCAGGGGTTTTTTGAGTTTTTCCTTGCCCTTTTGGGAGCTTATGATCAGGGGATGCTTTGAGAATAATTGTCAATTTTTTGGCTATGTGAAGCCCTTTGAGACTGTTTGTGATTTAGGGCTATACAAATAAACTTGACTTGACTTGACTTGACACATTAAGTAGTCAGACATGGCGACACATTGTAATTCATCATACTGAATGACCATGTCAATCATGACAACTCCTCACCACAAATGTAAAAAAATATTTATTTTGTCACTTTCGGGCCACCGTACTTTCCTTGTGTGAACCAAAAAAAGACAAGTGCCATCTACTGTATTTGCAAACATATTAGGTAAAAGTCACCCTGAGATGGGGTAAAATACATTGGTATTTTTGGGCCTGTGATCTTTGGCCACCTATATGCAGCGAACATGGATAGGTTGCCCACTAGCATAGATACATTTCTGATTAGTAAAAATATGTAAATAGTGCTACAATAACAATTAATGTTTATCAATAATTCTGTGAGAAATCCATGACCGCAAACTCAAGTTTTGAATGTGGATTAAGTGAACCGTTCCACCCCTGGTTAGAACATATCAAACATTGTGCAACAGATGTGAACTTGGTCAATGTAGTGTGCTCTATCGTACCTTACGAATCAGATCCTGGTCCTCTAACACACCCAGTTCTCTGCCTGTCGCCTGTGCAATACGTTTTCCCGCCACTAGGTTGCCCACTAGCATAGACGCTGGACCAACGTCTACTGCAAAGATCAGATGGCACATCAGTCATTTTAAGCAACACCATTCACTTGAGGAGTAAAACAACTTAATTCAACAAACTCACCAGGCTGTTTCTGCCGTGGTTTGGGCATGTTGGTGACGCAGGTGTGTGGGCACATCAGGATGTTGCAAGGGTGTAGGTTTCCCTCTAGAAAGTTCTGTTTGGTTTCACAGATGTGGATGCCACCGAGAGGCGTCTTTGGGAGGGTGTTGGCAGGCACCAGTGAAAGGCAGTATAAACCCACTTGGTGTATACTGTCAATGGCCTGTGGTGAGAATGTTCGTGATGACTTACACTGCAGTATTAATCCACAAAATAAAACAGTAAAACATTGTTTAAACCATGGGTCACCAACCTTTCTTAAACCGAGAGCTACTTCCTGGGTACTGATTAAGGCAAAGGGCTACCAGTTTGACACACACTTCTGAAATAGCCAATTTGCTCAATTTGGCTTTCACGATGTTTTAGTATTGTCATTTCCAGTTCACGTGTAAGTGTGATTTTAACAAGAATAGCAAAAATACAGTCAAACCTTGTTTTTTTTTACCATAATCCGTTCCAGAAGGCGGTTCGAGAAGTGAATCGGTCGATTTCCGAATCTATTTTTCCCATTACAAATAATGGATTTTTTTTTTTAATCCGTTTCAAGACAAAAAAAAAAAACGCCTTTTGAAAGCATTTTTTCATTTGCGCATATTTGTCCGATCGCGCAACTGCAGCGCACCGCCAAACGTGCAACCGTAGCGCGTCGGCCACCACGCAACTGCACCGCGCTGGTCGCATTATTGTGACAGAGCCGTCGCTGTAATTCAGGGTGTTTTCACACTTGGTCCCTTTCAGCCCTCTAAACAAACTCAGATCGATGACTCAGCATTTTTTGTGCATATGTGAACACGCCAACCGTACTCAGACCCCTTTGAGGGTGTTTTCACACTTGGTCCCTTTCAGCCCTCTAAACGAACTCAGATCGATGACTCAGCATTTTTTGTGCATATGTGAACACGCCAACCGTACTCAGACCCCTTTAAAACGAACCGTACTGAGACCACCTCAGGAGGTGGTCTCAGTACGGTTCGCTAAAAAGTCAACGGTACGGTTCACCTAATCTGTGCATTGTGAACACAAAGCGCACTGGGTTCACTTCGCCTTTTTGCACTGTATTGTAACCTCCTTGGCTTGCCGTAGATTGGTCACGTGACTGCAGGCGCAAAAACAAAACTGTAGAGAACAGAGAATCCAAAGTATGGCAGCAGCAAGTCGTGGTCGTGACCGTGGTTCTAATAGTAAACGTAGAGAAACATGTGCCGTTCAAAGTTCTGCCACGGCACCTGGACGCGGCATAGGTGGGGAGAAGACGAAACGGAATGTCTTTTGGAAATTTGGAACGACGACAGCATTAAATCACAACTATCTACGCCCCACAACCCAGTGTGAACAGAAAGAGGACTGAGGCCCCATCAAGGCTGAAGTGAACCAGAAAGAGAACTCGGTCCTCTTTGAAATACACTCACAATGTGAACACAGAAAGAACTGAGTTTGTTTTCTCTTGGTCCACTTTTTGGTCCACTTAAAGGGTGTTTTCACACCTGGACCCTTTTAAAAGAACCAAAGTCAGGCCTCTTTAAGTGGACCAAATAGTGGACCAAGAGAAAACAAACTCAGCTCTTTTTGTGTTCACATTGTGAGTGTATTTCAAAGAGGACCGAGTTCTCTTTCTGGTTCAGTTCAGCCTTGATGGGGCCTCAGTCCTCTTTCTGTTCACACTAGGTCCTCTAGAGCTCTCACACTCCCACTGCACTGCATTCTGGGTAGTTTTCAGTTGTTGTTTTTCACTTTTATTCTGCATTGTATAGAAGTTCTATCAAAACCGGCTGCTTTGATTCTCTCAGAAAATTCTTGAAATACTTTCGCATTACGGTGGGTCGTAGATAGTTGTGATTTAATGCTGTCGTCATTCCAAATTTCCAAAAGCCATTCCGTTTCATCTTCTCCCCAAACTATGCCGCGTCCAGGTGCCGTGGCAGAACTTTGAACGGCACATGCTTCTCTACGTTTACTATTAGAACCACGGTCACGACCACGACTTGATGCTGCCATACTTTGGATTCTCTGTTCTCTACAGTTTTGTTTTTGCGCCTGCAGTCACGTGACCAATCTACGGCAAGCCAAGGAGGTTACAATACAGTGCAAAAAGGCGAAGTGAACCCAGTGCGCTTTGTGTTCACAATGCACAGATTAGGTGAACCGTACCATTGACTTTTTAGCGAACCGTACTGAGACCACCTCGTGAAAACACCCAAAGAGGCCTGACTTTGGTTCTTTTAAAAGGGTCCAGGTGTGAAAACATCATAAAATTCACATCATTCAGCACATTCAAATCACATTTGGAGTGATTCTCGACATTCCCAACATTGCCAAACTCAAAAATTTCACGTTTTCACGTTAAATTTCGACAAAATTTCACAAAATTTCGTTTTTCACCTCTAATTTCTACATTTTTCGACCGATTCAACCCATTCTAACTTTCAAGTGTTCATTGTTTGCCTACCTATTCCACAACTTCCCACTTACCAAAAATTCCAAACTTTCAAATTTGAAATTCAACCAAATTGTCCAAAATTTCATTTATCTACTCTAATTTCTACATTGTTCAACCGACTCAACCCATTCCAACTTTCAACTGTTCATCTTTTGCCTACCTATTCCACAACTTCCCACTTACCAAAAATTCCAAATTTGAAATTCAACAAAATTCTCCAAATTTTCATTATTCTACTCTAATTTCTACATTTTTCAACTGATTCAACCTATTCCAACTTTCAACTCTTCATCTTTTGCCTACCTATTCCACAACTTCCCACTTACCAAAAATTCCAAACTTTCAAATTTGAAATTCAACCAAATTCTCCAAAATTTCATTTTTCAACTCTAATTTCAACATTTTTCAACCGATTCAACCCGTTCAAACTTTCAACTGTTCATCATTTTCCTACGTATTCCACAACTTCCCACTTACCAAAAATTACACATTTTCACCACAAGTTCTCCAAAATTTCGTTTTACACTTCTATTTTCCACATTTCCCAAGTCATTCAACTCATTTCAACATCATTCTGCATCATTCCCGAAGAAGTGATTCAAAGTCTTCGCCTTCACACGCAATTTCTCCAGAAATTGCATTTTCTAGTTTAGTAGGTGTTAACAATATTGTTGAATTTCCAGTAGCACAGACTTTAGAAGGAGTGCTTCTAAAATTGCCCTTAGATTTTAGAGGCGTGTTTTGCAAAGCACTTTCAGCCGTAATGGGTTAAACAAAGCCACTAGCGTCATTTGAGTAGAATATTCAAGCGACATGTCCATCATATGGCAGCTAGCTAGTCAGTGGCTGAATAAGAGCTAGTGTGATAAGCTACATATGCATATCAGTCTACATATGCACGTAGTGCTCCTCAGAATCAATGCATGGCAATAAGCTGTTCAATTCAATCTAATCAAGCCAACAGCAATGGAACAAAAAGGGCAAGTGTAAACCTGACAAATAAAAACCAGTAACAGCACTACAATGACAGCGGATCCTCGTATCCGAAGCAGGTCTGCTTACTTCATACAATTTTCCTATGGATATCTTCTCTCATCTTTTATTTAAAAATGTGCCACAAAAACACAAGAAGAAAGGTAAAACACATAAGCAGAGTTCCTCATGTGATACTGGATACAACGAGGTCTAGAATACTGATGGTTTGTGTCATACACACTATAACACACAACCTTTGGAGCTTATATTTCACATAGGTTTTGTTAGATCACTAAACGTCTGAGGCTTTCCCATTGTAAGAGAGAGGCTGCAACATACCTGCAGAACTCGACTCATCCACTGGAAGCTGTCTTCCTCACTGGCATCTGGCCGTTGCTCTGCCACGATCACAATTCTCTCATCATAAAAAACAGTCACTGAAAACACAGTGATCCTAGAGGGATCAAAACACACGCATGCACAAATGCACACACATTATTAAGTATTTCACATTTAATATTACTAAGCAGGCAGTGTCTCACCTCCCCCTGTAAACTGTTTTGACAGGCTCGACGGCAAGAGCGGTTGCCACCAAGTCGTCAGCATTGTGGCGTCGCCTGCTCACCATTAGTAACCCTTCAATTTTGCCCACAACAAATACCAAGCTGGCCTACGCAAAGAACAAAGGGAGGGCCTCAGCCCCGACTACAAGCATGCTAAATGTCAGCTCTTGATTTCTGGGTGCATGGGACTTACTGGGCCAACAAATCCAAGCAAACCAGTTCTGGTAAAGGGAACTTCTCCTAAAGGTGCTCCAGATTGGTTGACAGGGATCACCTACAGAGGGCAAAACATTAGATTGTTATAGACAACACAACATCGAACAGAACACCCTGCAGTTGCCATTTTCTGTTTCTTATATGAGCAGCATTTTGAAACAGAACTGCTAGATTGAGTTGAAATGAAATTGTGTTTTGAGTGACATACAAATCTAAAGGTTATAACATCATCAAACATGACTAAAGAGCACCTATTGCAGTTGCCCTTATTTATGTTGTGCATTTTACTTATACTCAGTTTTATTTAATGCCTTCAAAATTAACTTTTTCATGTATAGTTTGATGTGTATTAGCAATTATATGTTTAAAAGGGTATATCTGCAATTAAATGTGCTTGGTTTTAGTATTTTTGGAGGACAAAAAGAAAATTTTATCTTGAAAGCATCACTTCAACCTGGGCTTTGACAGACCTCAAAAGTGTTCTTGGTGACCCCAGGAAGACCGTAGTACATAGTGCCCCCCGCTCGGGAACTGATAACAATCTCTCCTATCTCGTCCGTTTTGCACAGCTGAGGCGAGCCATCTGGTTTCACGATGCACATCAGAGCTGAAATACATATTATTGTCACATCAACTCTGGGTATGTTAACGTTTTGTGTTGCTGTATTTCCAAGAGTTAGCACTGGCAACGAACCTCCAGGCATAATGTGTCCGACGTCTTGGACAGTGAGAGCCGAATTCTTGTCCTCTGTGTTCACTCTGATCACACCGTGGCTCAGCCCGCCCATGGAGAGGATAGCTCTGGCTGGTAGAGGAGCTCCTCGCGCCCCAGGTCTGTAGTGGAGGCAGTGGGGAAAGATAGTGCTCGTGTGAGCTAAAGGCTTGACAGGTCTAAGTCAATTCATTCTTGGCGCATTGAATTGATTGCAACTGGAATTTTCTGGTTACATTATAAGACCTTTCGCTGCTCATCCAAGAGGACCTCTACAACAGTCTAGATCGGGGGTGCCCAAGTCCGGTCTAGCTCCGATCCATCATTAATTATTAACAACATCCATCCGTCCGTCCGTCCGTCTATCCATCAATCCTCTACTGCTTATCAAGGGTCTGGCCGCAGAGGCAGCAGCTTTAGGAGGGACGCCCAGACTTCCCTCTCCCCAGCCACTTTGCCCAGCTCATTCTAGGGCAGGAGTGTCAAAGTCAAATGGACGGAGGGCCAAATAAAAAAATTAGCTACAAGCCGAGGGCCGGACTGATCGAATGTTCATTGAAATTTTTTTAAATGACGCATATAGTCTAGTGAACCTAATTGAACCTACTGAAAACTTAACATATATTCCAATATGATCAGATAAATAAAGCAATATTTTCTTATGGCTCTGTCAATAATCTTTAATTTTCAACAGACACAAACGACAAATTTCCTTTATATAAAAATCCCCATAACATGAACATTAAATGAAAGAAACCTTTATTGTTTAAGGCACCATCAGTAACCTATATTTTATATTTTAGCAAAAGTGGGCTAAATTTACTTCAAAGAAAAAAATAATAGCAATTTTCTATCATCCACGCAACTGAAATATTTTTAAAATGTAATTGGATTGAAATCCAAATCCTGTGTGCCCTGCGATTGGCTGGCAACCGGTTCAGGGTGTCCCCCGCCTACTGCCCGTTGATGGCTGGGATAGGCTCCAGCACGCCCGCGACCCCCGTGGGGACTAAGCGGTTCAGAAAATGGACGGATGGATGGATGGATGGATGGATTGAAATACAATAAAATAAAGTGCAAAAATCTATTAATCAAAAGTAACATGCAGTGAAAACAAATATTAAACTTTAACTTTTAAACTTTCTATTTTAGCAAAAGTGGGCTAAATTTACTTCAAAGAAAAAAATAATCCGCGGTTTTCGTTTCATAATGTCGTCTCAGATTATACTCTTTCAGTACCGCCACACTTTCTCCACACAGAAGACACAGGTTTTCCTGCTACCTCCGTGAACATATACTCCGACTCCCACCTTGTTTGAAACCCCCGGTTCTCAGTGTCCACCTTCCTTTTTGCCATTTTTGATGGGTATCTGAAAGTTAATTTTACAGTTATGCTGACGACTGCTGTGCTAATAATAAACACTGAAATGAAGCAGCGTACTGCTCGGTGCGTCACCGTTGCATTGTGGGAAATGTAGATCTAAATGGGAAAAAGATCTGCGGGTTGCCGGCTTGCTGCGGTCTGCGGGCCGGTTCTAATAATGAATCAAGATCATCCCAGGGGCCCTAAAAAACCTTCTCGCGGGCCGGATGTGGCCCGCGGGCCTTGACTCTGACATATGTGTTCTAGGGGATCCCAAGTCGTTCCCATGCCAGGCGAGAGACAGTTTCTCTAGCGTGTCCTGAGCACCCCCCCACATAACTCCCCAAGGGACACGGTCGAACGCCTTCTCCAGGTCCACAAAACATGTGGACTGGTTGACGAACTCCCTTGCATTCTCGAGGATCCTGCCGAGGGTATAGAGCTGGTCCACGGCCAGGGCGACAACTACACTGCTCCTCCTGAATCCAAGATTCAACCTCCAGACAGGCACTCCTCTCCAGCACCCCTTAATAGACCTTAACAGGTAGGCTGAGGAGTGTGATTCCTCTGTAGTTGTAGCTCTTAAAAAGTATGCCCAGAGGAAACCCACACAGGCACGAGGAGAACATGCAAACTCCACACAGGTAGGGCCGGAACCTGCACCCTCTGAACTGTGAGGCGGACGTGCTAACTAGAGCGCCATCGTGCTGCCTATATTTTTATAAATATAATTATTATATTAACGTTAACATTAACATACACACATACACGCATGTACGCACGCACGCAAACACATACACGCACACACACACACACACACACACACACACACACACACACACACACACACACACACGCACACATACACACACGCACACATACACACATACATACATACATATGCATATATATTTGATTGGACTCTCCCAGGGATTGTGTATCCTGGCCAAACAATAAGCAACGGCCTCAATATTACTTTACGACCGTTTTTTTTTTTTTTAAATAAGGAGCCCATCTAACAAATGCTGCAGCAATGTTAGGTTGAAACTTTTGTTAACATTTACGTTCAACACCACAAGCTTTTTTCATGTCCTCCTCACGTCTTTATCTTGGGTTTAAGATGCTGGTTGTTTCTTCTTAACCTTAGTGACAACAGTTTAATTGTATAATTTTTAAAGGATTGCATTTTGCAATATATCTGACCCCTTTCACCTTAACCAACGCCTCATTTGAGGACGAAGACGGTGCAAAGCCGCTCACGCTCTCCGACATTGGGAAGAGCACATACAATAATGTACGATGTTGCGTTAACGTAATCACGTCTCTACAGTGTCAATTACATGATCTTCCAAAATTGTATCACCTCCAAAAAAAATACCCTGATAATATTGTATGTGCATTGTGAACTATGTCTTGTCACCGTGGGATAGTGGAAACGTAATTTCGACCTCTTTGTGTGTCTTGGCATGTGAAGAAATTGACAATAAAGCAGACTTTGACTTTATGACTTTGACGATATATGGCAAACCATTACTACAGCCTTTGATGTGCATAAGAGAAAAAGTGCTTAAATCCACCATGGAATGCATGTAAGGCCAGATTTAACTGCATGCCTTTATGCATGTGAAAGACTACTGTACCTGCGAATGGCCACCGTCAAGGCTTCTGGCGAGGTGGCACAAGGACAGATGACCTCAGGCTTTAGACCGTGAGACTGGAACACATTCAGGAAGGCATCACATGATGACACTGACCCTAATCACACAAAAAAGGAAAAAGGGTCAATTATACCAGACCAAACAAAGGTCTATATAATGTTAAAAAAGGGATGTGATTCACATGGGTTTGCTCCATCAGCCACTATAAGCATTCGTATGGAGGACAGGTTGGTGTCCCTCTGATCTTTGTGGGCCATCATTGCCCAGTGAAGGTCACGGCACTTAACCAAGGCCACACGAGCTGTGAGATGACAAGTAACATAATGCATACTGAAAAACAATAGACAAAGGATCATCATAATAAGAGCAATGAAGGCAAACCTTTATGAATGTGCACCCTCTGCACCCAGGACATGGGACAGGCTTTCATGACGGAATACGGCACAGTAATAGTATGAATTCTATTCATGACACTCTGGAAGGAGAAGAAAGACATCCTGGTTGAGACCACCAGTCAATTGGCTGTGGAGGACAAATTTATCTTACCGTTAAGACGCCATGCCACAAGCCCATATCCTTTTTGCAGTCCAATACATTGACCAAAGTCTCACCTGAGACAAAAAACAGAAACACATTAGCAAACAGGAGAGACACACAAAGACTGGTAATGCTTTTTCCACTGTCCACTGTTACATGGTGCCTAACCCGGCGCCTATGAACAAAATTGTCATTTTTTATCCAGCTGTCTTTAGCCAAAATATTAACTCAACAGTAATTCCTAACTTTTGCAGTTCCCATTTTGTGCAGGCAGTGCATTATAAACAGTTTTTATTGTTCTTATGTATATCGACTGTTGTAGTAACAAGTGAAAACAAGGAGTTAAGAGGTGAGAAACAAAATGTTCAAAGTTTGGGATACTTTCAGCATCTTATAGAATAAGCTCAAGCGCAATGTGCCTATTGAAAAGTACATATGGCTTGGATTACACAACTGCATGTCTACATAAAATTAAGATTAGCAAATTCAAAACAGCCTACAACCAGAAATTAGAATGAAATGTAATTCATAAAGGTGAATAAGAGGAAGGATGGAAAGAGCCCCTTGTACTCTTTCAATAGGTGACAAAATATAGTAAACGTGTATTCTTAGCCAACCTGTCAATCGCCTCAACTGACGCATCGCTCTGGACATGCAGTAACCAATGCTAAAGCCAGTAAACAATTGTAAGTTCTCATTGGCTCATTTCCATGTTGTTAGATAGGACAGGCCTGCCTTTTAAAAGCAGGTACACATTCAACATCATTCATACTGCCGTTGTCAAATGTGATTACGACCCCAAGTGGAAAAAAACACCTGCACCCCACATAGATAAATTAATATATTATCTATATTACAGTATAAGCATAGAGCAAAAAAAATAAAAATAAAATCATAATACAATACAATACATAATACAATAAATACTAGTTTAGTTTAGTTTATTGTTTACCACATACGTATTATTACTGCAATAACAGTGCAAGGAGGGAGACGAAGCCTAGGGCTTGTAGAGAGCTCCACTTCTGTTATATGTGCTGTGTAGGCAAATGTCTCTCAAGTGTTTGAAAAAATAAATAAATAAACAAAAGCATAACAAGCTAAATATTAATTCATCATATTCACATAAATAGATACACCACACAAAATAAGAAACAAGCGAAATAAAATAAACACTTAGCGATGTTTAAGCAATCGAAGAGACACCAGGTAGGAATAACTAAAAGGGAACAGAAGAACTGCGAACAGAAAATAACAAAGATAAAGAAGAATCAGAGTGTGAAATTGTAGTTTAGGTTGATAATAATAATAATAATAATAATAATAATAATAATAATAATAATAATAATAATAGATCGGTTTTATACAGCGCTTTTTTAAACACTCAAAGCCGCTTTACATAGAAAATTCACATGCACACACACGCACACACACACACACACACACACACACACACACACGAAGAGTTAGGGGTTGTATGCAAAGTTGAAGAGGTGGGTCTTGAGATGGTGTTTGAAGGAGTGCAGGGAATCAGCATTATGGATGGTCAGGGGGAGAGAGTTCCAGAGAGTGGAGGCAGCAATGGCAAAGTCTCTATCCCCAATAGTCCGGTATTTGGTCGAGGCAATGGGGTGACCAAGTTGGCGTCAGCAGAGCGGAGTCGGCGGGTGGGGGTTTAGCGGCGCAGGAGTTCAGAAAGGTAGGGGGGAACAAGGTTGTTTAGGGCCTTATATGCGGTGACAAGAATCTTGAAATGTATGCGGTGTTTTGTGGGGAGCCAGTGAAGATGACGGAGGACAGGGGTGATGTGCTGTCTGCTGGGTGAGCGGGTGAGCAGTCGGGCAGCAGAGTTTTGAACATATTGCAGTTTGTGAAGGACAGTTGAGGGGAGACCATACAGGATGCTGTTGCAGTAATCCAGTCTGGAGGTAATAAATGCATGAACTTCTTAGTATGGATCAGCTGAGTACAGTGGAGTAATTATGGACTGGTAGGATCATGAGTGGAGAAGGTGGTGTTTCAGGTGCTTTCTAAAAGCAGCCTGTGAAGATATGGATTGGATATGGACTGGTAGCTCATTCCAGAGTGCGGGCCCTCTAAAGTGGATATTGTATTGATGGCGTGATGTTCGACAGAAAGGTGGGTGGAGATTGTCCCTCTGTCTTGGTGGATATGAATGAATGTCTGATACAAATGTGAAGAAATTATGAAAAGTGGCTGGAAGATGGTGTTTCCTATGTACTATGTATTTATGGATGAGTAGACAGGTTTGATAAATATTTACTTTATTAATTGACAGTAGTGAGTAAGTTGTCTACACTGTTTGTACTATGTGTCCTCTCTGTATCCACTGCAGCCTGGTCATCCTAGGAGAGGGACCGTCCCATCTGTGGTCTCTTCTCAAGGTTTCTCATTTCCCCTAGCTGGAGTTTTGAGTTTTTCCTTGCCCTCTTGGGAGTTTAAGATCAGGGGATGTTTGAGAATATTTGCCATTTTTCACATGTCCTGAGTGTTGTTGTTAGTCACCTAAAATGTTGAACAGAGGATGTGATTTACCGAAGTCAAATTCCTTGTTTGGCACGCTCAAACATGGCGAATATATATATATTGATATATTCAACATTCCGTGGGAGAAAATCAGCCAGGTGATTGTTCTGAAAGATCGTCGCTCTTCGGACACAAAGTATGGCAGCGGACCAAGTGGTATGTACGGCTTCGTGCACCAGCTGCACCCTTCTCTTAGAGAGGTTGTCTCTGCTAGAGGGACGTGTCCGCCAGTTAGAGCAGAATAGTGCGATAACAGTAGTTGCGGCGGACACAGACGCGGGCTGTAGTCAGCCCGCTAGCCCGGTTAGCATTAGCCCCAAGCGGCTTGCTAATCGCGATGAGCCAGGTAAGACGCATAGCCGTCCAAAGTCATCTCGGTCTACTGGCCCTCGCACTTTGGTCATAGACGACTCCATTACCCGAAACATTACGCTTAAAAATCCAGCCACGGTAATGTGTATTCCTGGGGCCAGAGCACCCGACATAGAAGCTAATCTTAGGGAGCTGACTCGCAATAGGCCTAGTCAACAGCGTAGTTCCACCAACACTAGCTACTCGGACATAGTGATACACGTCGGCTCCAATGATGTTAGGATGAGACAATCAGAGATCACAAAGAAAAACATAGCGAGGACTTGTGATCTTGCCAGAAAGATGAGTCGGCATCGAGTATTTGTCTCTGGCCCCCTGCCTGGGAGAGGCACTGATGAGAGGTTTAGTAGATTAGTCTCCCTTAATCGATGGATGGCTGGGTTCTGTAAAAAGCAGGGACTGTATTTTATAGATAACTGGTCATCCTTCTGGGGCCGCCCCGACCTGCTGAGGAAGGACGGCCTTCACCCTAACCGTGAAGGCGCCTTCACTCTTTCTAGGAATATAGATTACTGTTTGAGCCTCTCATGACAGGTCACTCTAGAGCAGGCCAGGGCACAGGTGATTAGACCACCTGTGAGGATGGGTTTGGAGTCTGTTAAGTTAAAGTTAACTAGCGCTAGGCTAGACTTTCAGCATACACATAGCTCCTCGTGTAGACTAGAGCGCGACAGTTTAAATAGTGCTGCAGTACACATAAACACACTTTCTACTGGGGTAGTAGACAAATCCAATCACTCCGTCCCGACCGGTCTTGCTGATGAAACGGTGCCTGTTTTAGATAACTTCACATGTGTAACAAATATTCATCATCAAATTCCCACGGTCGTTTCATCCCACCGCCCTAATAAACTTTTGAGAGGTGATATTAGGCCTAGAGAACACAATTTTACTCGCATCCCGTTTAAAAATCCTTCGATAGATACGCACCCTGATCAACCGATTACACTTAAATTCGGTTTTATGAATATTAGATCACTTCATACAAAAGCAGTTCTCGTTAATGACCTTATCACGGAACATAATCTAAACGTTTTTGGTCTTTGCGAGACCTGGTTAAAACCTAATGAACTGCTGCCACTTAACGAGGCCTCGCCTCCAAATTTTGTGAGCTCGCATGTGGCACGTCCTCGAAAAAAGGGTGGGGGTGTCGACCTCATCTCAAATTCTGAGCTTAGATTTAGGCCTCGCTCAATTCACGTATTTAAAACATTTGAAGTTCTCATTGTTCGATCCACTGCGTTACCGTCATTCTATCTTGTTGTTATTTACCGCCCACCCGGGGCTTACTCTGGCTTCCTGGATGAATTTTCAGAATTTGTGGCTGATCTAGTGACAAATGCAGATAATATAGTTATCATGGGTGATTTCAACATCCACATGAATTCACCGTCAGAACCACTGACTTCGGCATTTCAAACTTTAATCGATACGTTTGGTTTTACGCAAGCTGTACAGGCAGCAACGCATAAGAATGGAAATACCTTAGATCTGGTATTATCCCGGGGACTAGCAACCTCAAATATAGCAGTACTGCCATACACTACTGTTCTGTCTGATCATTTCTTAATAAAATTTGAAATTTTAGTTCCTTGTCAAAGACAAGAGAGCAATAAGAATTATAGCAGCCGTAATTTTAACTCCATGACTGCACATGCGCTATCTGAGTTACTGTTGCCGGCAACCGCCATGTTTCCCACATACAGCGGCTCTATTGATAATCTTACAAATGAATTCAATGCGACATTATTAAAAGCCATCGACTCTGTGGCACCGCTACGTCTGAAAACTCGCCGTAGATGGCCAACTCCGTGGTTCACAGATGAAACACGTATGTTTAAACAATTATGTAGAAAGCATGAGCGCAGATGGCGTTTAACCAAACTTGAGGTTTTCCATCAGGCATGGAAGGACAGCCTCCTGAAATATAAAGATGCGCTTATTTTAGCAAAAACTCGTTATTTTTCGCAAGTCATTAATCTTAATAAAAACAATCCTAAATACCTATTTGATACAGTGGCAAAGCTAACTCTGCGCCAGCCGACCCCCGATAGCTCCTTCCACTCAGCTGACGAGTTTATGAAATTTTTTGCTCAAAAGATTGAGTCCATTAGGGACGAGATCAAGAATACCATTCCAATCGCTCCGCCGGTTACTAGCGCTGGGGATCATGCAATAACCCTCTCAAATTTTAAAAGCGTGTCCCTTGAAATGCTTATAAAATTGGTTAGTACGGCTAAACAAACAACATGTTTACTCGACCCGCTTCCAGCCAAACTACTTAAAGAATTATTTCCAATTTTAAGACCGTCCGTCTTAAATATAATCAATCTGTCTGTTTCCTCTGGGATAGTGCCAACAGCCTTTAAAACCGCTATTATTAAACCGCTACTTAAGCGAGCAAATCTTGACCCGGACTGTCTCAGTAATTATAGGCCAGTTTCAAACCTCCCATTCATAGCAAAACTTCTCGAAAAAGTAGTAGCGCAGCATCTTATTGATTACATGGTCGCTAATAATCGATATGACTCTTTTCAGTCTGGTTTTAGAGCTAATCATTCTACAGAGACAGCACTTGCTAAAGTGACTAATGATCTCCTCATAGCTATGGATTCAAATACGTCGTCTGTATTGTTACTACTCGATCTTAGTGCTGCCTTTGACACTGTAGACTTCGATATTTTATTAGGGCGTCTTAAAAGTTGTGTTGGTATCTCAGGGTCAGCACTAAGCTGGTTCAATTCCTATCTATCAGACAGGACGCACCGAGTGGTCCATGGCAATACGTCCTCTGAGCTTTATAATGTTACGTGTGGTGTCCCACAGGGATCGGTACTCGGACCGATTTTATTTAATATTTATATGATTCCGCTTGGGGACATAATACGTAAATATAATATTAGCTTTCAATGCTACGTGGATTACACCCAATTATATATGCCGTTATCGATGACAGATCCACGGGACTGTTGTAATCTCGAGGCGTGCCTTGCGGAGATCAAGCAATGGATGTCTCTCAACTTCCTTCGTCTTAACCCAGATAAAACTGAGATGTTGATAATTGGTCCTACTTGTTATCAACACTTATTTAAGGAAACCACTATAACTATAGATAACCGTACTATCACTCAGAGTGATACGGTAACTAATCGAGGGGTAATATTTGACCAAACGCTCTCCTTTCAAAAACACATTAAGAATATAACCAGGATTGCGTTTTTTCACCTTCGTAATATTGCTAAGATTCGTCCTATCCTCTCGACCGGGGATGCGGAAACTATTATACATGCGTTCGTCACGTCGCGCCTGGACTACTGTAATGTATTATTCTCTGGTCTTCCTAAGTCCAGTATCAAAAGTCTACAGTTAGTGCAAAATGCCGCTGCGAGGCTGCTCTCACGGTCAAGAAAATTTGATCACATTACCCCAATATTAGCCAAATTACATTGGCTCCCGGTCCATTTAAGATGTGACTTCAAGGTTCTTCTACTAACCTATAATTCACTGCATGGCTTAGCGCCTTCATATCTCGTCGACCTAGTCGTTCCTTATGTTCCGTCTCGTAACCTTCGTTCGCAAAACGCTAGTCTTTTAGTTACACCGAGGGCCAAGAAAATGTCTGCAGGGTCTAGAGCATTCTCTATTCGGGCTCCAGAGCTTTGGAATGCCCTACCAATGGATATTAGAACTACTACCTCAGTAGAAACATTTAAGACACGTTTAAAGACACATTTCTATGAGATGGCCTTTAACTAACTTGTAGTGGCCGATTTGGCCGGAGTTTGTTTTATTCTCTCTGCCCACCCCCTCCCCGGCTGGGGAGGGGGTTAGGTGGCTCAAAAGCTGATAGCGGCTAGCTGGATTCTCGGGGACCAATTCAAGATGAAGAAACTGCAGCTCAACCCCCTTGAAGACACTGCCAGGACAATCGAGGGCACCTCCGACATCCATTTTTTCATTGATTTTCATATTATGTATTACTTGTGCCCTCTCTGCATCCATTACAACCTGGTGATCCTGAAAGGGGGATCCTTCCATCTGTGGTCCCTTCTCAAGGTTTCTCATTTTCCCCTGGCAGGGTTTTTTTTGAGTTTTTCCTTGCCCTTTTGGGAGCTTAAGATCAGGGGATGCTTTGAGAATAATTGTCAATTTTGGCTATGTGAAGCCCTTTGAGACTGTTTGTGATTTAGGGCTATACAAATAAACTTGACTTGACTTGACTTGACTTGAATAAAAACTCTTGAATCTTGAATTTCTAAACAGTGGTGCCGATGGTTCATATCTATTTGAAACTGAGATAATTCTTAGGAACTTCTTTTGTATGATGAGTAGTTTGTTGAGGTATGTTGGATATGTGGCTGCCCAGATTATATTGCAGTAATTGAGAAAAGGAAAAAGGAAGCTATAATACAGAGTGAGATGAGCAGAAGGATGGACCAGGGGACAAACTTTTCGTGAAATACGTAGCATTTTCATAGATCTTTTGCAAATCAAATCAATATGTTCGGACCAGTTTAAAGATTCGTCTACTATAACACCTAGGAATTTGGTGCTAGTTATTGTTTATGTAAATTTTGGTCTGTTCTTTGGGGTAAGATTTATTTATATTGCAGAAGATCATGAAGTTACATTTTTTTTTATATTGAATGTCAACTTGTTTGTTTTGAACCATTTTGTAACAGAGGACAACTCAGCATTGATGCTTGCAATGAGGGAATTAAAATCATCATGGGTGGCAATGAGGTTGGTATCGTCCATAAATAACACAGGGAGAAAATTAGAACAAGACATGGAGAAATCATTTATGTGCACCAAAATCAATAGAGGACCCAATATTGAGCCCTGCGGGACCCCAAATAGTATTTTAGATCTGTTAGATGAACAACCATTTATACATACTGTTGGCGAGGTAGTTTGTGAACCATTTCAGGGCAGAATCGTTCACTCCATATCTCTCTAGCTTAGGAATGAGAATCTAATGGTCGACAGTATCAAAGGCTTTGCTTAGATCTAGAAAGACACCAAGAGTGAATTTCTTATTGTCAAGAGCTGTTGAGATATGGTTGACAAGCTGAAGCAGTGCATGCTCAGTCGAAAACTTTTTGCGGAAACCACATTGATGCTTGTAGAGAATATTGTTTGTTTCTAGGTGCTTTGACAACCTTGAATAAACCAATTTTTCTAGAATCTTGGAGAAACATGGAAGAGTGGATATAGGGCAATAATTACCATAACCATTTGTCTCACCAGCTTTGAAAATAGGAATGACTTTAGCAATTTTTGGTTCTTGGGGTACGATGCCAGATTTTAAAGATAAGGAGAAAATGTGTGTTAGTGGAATTATTGTTGAATTAATGGTTTTCTTAATAAGTATGCTTCTGATCTCGTCATGGCCAAGAGCCGAGTTTTTCAAGCTCATGACGATGCTGTAGACTTCCTCAACTCTAGGAGGGTCAAGAATGGAGAGTGAAAGAAACTACCCTTTAATTAGGCAACAGGGGCTTGCATCAGAGGTTGAGAAGCTAGATGCCAAGGTAGTGCCAACATTTACAAAGAAATCCTTGAAACCATTAGAAATATCTGTTAGGTTAGAATTGGCTCCATTCTTCCCCAGCATCTCACTTGGGGTAGATGCTTTAGATTTTTGGCAATGTAATAAATGGTTGATAAGATTCCATGTTGTTTTGATGTCACCAGAGACTTGAGTAAATTTATCAGCATACCGTAATTTCCGGACTATAAGTCGCGTTTTTTTTCATAGTTTGGGTGAGGGGGCGACTTATACTCAGAGCGACTTATATATGTTTTTTTTCACAAATTTTTACTTGATCATTAAGACATCACTTACTTACAAGTATAGTTGACCACTTCCCATGTTATTTTTAGTATAGTTGATCACTTCACATGCTTTTATATCTTTGTCTTGAACATATTCAAAACATAAAAAATAGAGAAAACATCAAATAAAGCAATTAAAACTTTAAAGCACGATATCCAAGTCCACTGTCTGCTGTATGTACACTTGCTCCATTTTTGCTCCTCTTATATTTATTATTATTATTATTTATTATTATTTGTTTATTTATCATTTATTCAACACTCTTATTTATTCATTGTTTGTGCCTTCTTGGGTTTTTTGTGTTGCTTGTATGCATATGTGTAATATCTCACCGAGGGATAGTGGGAACATAATTTCAATCTCTTTGTGTGTCTTGGTATATGAAAAGAAAAATCGACAATAAAGGAGACTTTGACTTTGATAAAACAACCAAATAAACAAAACAAAAAACTACATCTGAAAAAAATTATATTTTCAGATGAAACTGGATGAGGGCGCTCTAAATTTCACCGTTGGCCGTGACTCATCAACTGGGTGGGCTTAAGAAAAATGGCACCAAAAAGAAACTCATATTTTGCAGGTTACAAACTTCAAGTTGTAAAATATGCAGCTGAAAACAGTAATCGAGCAGCAGAAAGAAAGTTTGGAGAACCGTGATGTACCAATGGATTACTATTTCAAGTGACATCAGTAGCACGGCGCGGCGGTTGTTTACATAATGGAGAAACGTATCCACGTAAGGACTACCGGCATCATTAGCGGTGATCATTTCTAAGTGACACGGAGGACAAAGAGTTTGAAGGAATTAAGGATTTGGAGTGACATAGAAGGTTTGAAAAACTATTATGGCTTCTACGCACGCCCGGTCCGACTCTACTGAGTCGGGGGCCGGCGCTCGGCTGAGTGGCTGTCCACAAACGGTGCATGGGGCTCGGACATGGCCATTACGCACGCCCGGTCCTATGCCATGGAGCTCTCGTGTCTGGAAGTCCACGCCGCCACACACTTGGAAGTTTGTTTTGTTTAATAAAGAGGCGTTTACCAAACCCACGTCTATCCTTGTACTTTGTTAACGCTACAATATAGTTATATACTAGATCTTTGGAATAAAGACGAGGCTGACGTCAGGGCGCACGCGCGGCGATGTTGACAAAGGACGAGGAATTTGATCGATGGATTTCATGGATTTAAAGTGCACGGATGGTTTAAATAATATTATTGGCTTATATTATAGTTATTTGAAATATAGTTTATCTATCGTTATATGAGCCTGTGGAATATTTTGAAGTGCAAGCGCCCTCAGCTACGTGCACCCATTGTTGACAAAGAACGATCGATGGATTTAATGAATTGGAGTGACACCGATGGTTTTATAAACATGTTATTCATGTAATAGTTGTCCTTAATCACTCTATATGTTACGTCAGGCCCGTTCTCAGCTCTTTGTTTGTGTTTGTCATGTTAGCATACCTATCGTTTAGCCTGTTGTTGCTATTCAATGAATTGGAGTGACACCGATGGTTTTATAAACATGTTATTCATGTAATAGTTGTCCTTAATCACTCTATATGTTACGTCAGGCCCGTTCTCAGCTCTTTGTTTGTGTTTGTCACGTTAGCATACCTATCGTTTAGCCTGTTGTTGCTATTCAATGAATTGGAGTGACACCGATGGTTTTATAAACATGTTATTCATGTAATAGTTGTCCTTAATCACTCTATATGTTACGTCAGGCCCGTTCTCAGCTCTTTGTTTGTGTTTGTCACGTTAGCATACCTATCGTTTAGCCTGTTGTTGGTATTGTTTAGCCTGTTGTTGCTCGTTCATGACTGTTTTTGGTGTGGGATTTTGTCGAGTAAATTGTCCCCAAAATGCGACTTATACTCCGGAGCGACTTATATATGTTTTTTTTCACATTTTGGGGCATTTTATGGCTGGTGCGACTTATACTCCGGAGCGACTTATAGTCCGGAAAATACAGTAGTAAGTTTGTTTGGTTTTCCTTAGTAATACTGTAAATGTATTTTCATATTTCTTGTATGTTTCTATATTTATAGGGGTGGGATTTGCAATAGAATATCTATAAAGTTTATTTTTTTTACGTGAACATTTTTTTAGTTCATTCGTTATCCATGGTTTCCCCTTAGAGTAATTATTTTTACGACTAGAAATTAAAGCAGGGGTGGGCAATTAATTTTTACAAGGGGCCACATGAAAAACCTGAGTTGTGTCAGAGGGCCACACCTACGATAACTTAAACCTGCTCAATTTTCTTCCATTGTAAAATGCACAAAATTATTTATTTTAAATAGTTGGTACTGGTAATTAGAAGAATACAATTATTATGTTTATATTTATATTAAGCTATGTGAAATTGTGTTGTATAGGTCAAATAAAAAAACAATCATTAATCAGTACAATTTATTCTTAACTTCTTTAACTTTTCCTCAAATGACAAAGCCGCTGCATCTCTGGGTGTGAAGTTTGATAAAAAGTCCTTGTTGGGCCAATGCATCAGCCTCTGATGCGCCCTGTTTATCAGACAGATGTATTTTTTCTCATGCTTGGTCGTGTCGACAAGTGGCGACTCAAATTATATTCCTTAAACACAGCGACCTGTGTACCACAAATCAGGCACACGGCTTTACCTTTCATTTCTGTAAAGAAATACTTGGCAGTCCATGTCTTGTTGAAAACACGGCGCTCCTTGTCAACTTTTCTTTTCTGAGGGTCAGCACACATTTCTCGGGCAGCATTACTTCGCACTGTTCACCTTCACGCACAGCTCACATACACGTACGTTACACGGAAGTGCGACGCCTTTCAAAATAAAAGCAAAACAGTTGTATTGCATGCACGACATAAATTTATTATTATTTTTTTAATTAAGTAGTAATCAAATATAATTTACAATTGGCCTCATGCGGGCCGGACAGGGACGCACAAAGGGCCGGATGTGGCCCGCGGGCCGTAATTTGCCCAGGTCTGAATTAAAGGAAATGATGACTCTAATGCATTTGTGAATAGTGACAGAAAGGAGTGATAGGCTTTGTTGACATCTTGCAACAGGATCACCTCATCCCATGACAGAGCTGATGATAGATATAAAGGATTCCATGTTTTTCTCAGTAAATTTGCGGAATTTCACTTGATCACCAGTAATGCTATGACCTTTGATTTTTGGAACACTATCATTGTGGATGAAATGGAAGACAGGAAGATGATCAGACCCATCACAGATCAACAGGCCAGATGTTATTTTGTAGTCCAGAGAATTAAATAAGATGTTGTCAATGAGAGTGGCCGTTGAGCTTGTGATCCTGGAGGGTTTGTTAATAAGGGGGGAAATGTTGCCAGAGTATAATGTATTAAGGAAGTCTGCTGTATGTGACTGCTTAGTTTCAAGGAAATTAATATTATAGTCACCAAGTAGTCAAATCCTACTATCCCACGGTGACAAGAAATAGTACATATTATATTATATTATATTATATTATATTATATTATATTATATTATATTATATTATATTATATTATATTATATCATATTATATAGGTCCACGAAAAACAAAACATTCAGTTAAACAATACAAAAAGTAAAAACAAAAAGGCACATACAATGAATAATAAGAGCAATGAATAAATAATAAATAATAGCAACATAGTTGAAATGGAGCAATTGTGCATACAGCAGACAGTCAGAATATAGCGCAAAAGTACAGGAGGAGTAGTGCAAGTGGAGCAAGGCAGCCATCGTGGCCCAAAAGGCCAGGACGTCATGTAGCCTAGAGTGGAGGGGGGGGGAGAGAGTTCAGGATCCTAACAGCCTGGAGTATGAAGCTGTTGGTGAGTCTGGTGGTGCAGGAGTGCAGGCTTCTGTACCTCTTCCCAGAGGGCAATAGATCAAACAAAGTGTGAGCGGGGTGACTCACATCACTCACAATCGTGGTCGCCTTGCGCGTGAGATGGGAGGTATAAATGTCCTTCAGAGAGGGGAGTGAAGCACCAATAATCCTACCAGCTGTGTTCACTATGCGCTGCAGGGCCTTCATGTTGTAGTCAGTGCAGCTTCCACCCCACACAGTGATACGACTGTAGAGGATGCTCTCAATGGTGCCACGGCAGAATGTGGTCATGATGGCTGGTGGAGCACTTGTTCGCCTGAGTTTCCGCAGGAAGTACAGGCGGCGCTGAGCTTTCTTCACTAGTGATGCGGTGTTGGTGGTCCAGGAGAGGTCTTCACTGATGTGGACCCCCAGGAATCTGGTGCTGCTCACTCTCTCCACGACAGCACCGTTGATGGTCAGTGGCAGATGTTGGGTGTGACCCTTCCGGAAGTCAACAACAATCTCCTTCGTCTTGCTGACGTTCAACAGGAGGTTGCTGTCCCTGCACCATGTGGTCAGAAGGTCGACCTCCGACCTGTAATGAGTCTCGTCGCCCTTGGTGATGAGACCCACCAGAGTCGTGTCGTCAGCAAATTTCATTATGTGGTTGTTGCTGTAGGTTGCAGTGCAGTCATGCGTCAGCAGGGTGAAGAGCAGCGGAATGAGCACGCAGCCTGGTTGAGTGACAACATTCCGGACTCTGCGGTGCATCTGGAGCGGCTAGCGTGCTATCGGGCGGACCGTGCCATTGTACGAGGGGGGAAGTCGCGAGGAGGTGGAATATGCGTCTACATCCGAGAAGAATGGTGCCGGGACTCTGTGATGGTATGTAAGCACTGCTCGCCGCTTGTGGAGTTTGTGATCATTAAGTGCCGTCCTTTTTATCTGCCGAGGGAATTTACCGCGATTCTGCTAGTCGCGGTATACATCCCGCCTTCCAACATCGAAGGAGACAGGACCGCGGCGCTTGGCGAACTGTACCAGGCCGTCAGTGAACAGCAAACGGCGCACCCTGACGGTTTCACCATCTTCGCTGGAGACTTCAATCATGCCAACCTGAAGTCTGTTTTCCCGAGCCTTCACCAGCATGTTCCTTTTCCGACACGTGGAGACAGCTTCCTGGACCTGGTCTACTCGGCACAAAAGGGAGCCTTCAAAGCCACCCCCCTCCCCCATCTGGGGCTTTCTGACCATCTCACCGTTTTGCTTTTGCCCGCATACAGACAATTGGTAAAGGCATCCAGGCCGGTTCGGAGGCAGGTTCGGGTGTGGCCTGAGGGTGCCTCCGATGCACTTTGTGACTGCTTCGACACCACTGACTGGGACTTGTTTAAGCAGGCGGCCACCTACAACGATTGGACGGACATAGAGGAATATACTGACTCTGTTACCTCTTACATCACGAAGTGCATCGATGATGTGACTTGCTCGAAATCCGTCGTCACTCGCGCGAACTGGAAGCCGTGGCTGACGGGGGCTGTCCTCAGACTGTTGAGGGCCAGGGACAAGGCTTTCAGAGCAGGGGATGAGGCTGGCTTGAGGACAGCGAGGGCCGACCTGTCCCGAGGCATCAAAGAAGCGAAGAAGGCGTTCTCGTGCAAGGTCTCCACCCATTTCAAGGACAGCAAGGACGCACGTAGCCTTTGGCGGGGCATTCAGACCATCACAGACTACAAGCCCGCGCCGAGGAGCTGTGAGGGCGACGTCCGCCTGCTGAACGATCTGAACCGCTTCTTTGCTCGCTTCGACGCCCAGAACAGCACTTGCCCGCTGAAGACCACTCCCCCCCCACACGAGCAGCCCCTGCGCCTCTCTGCCGACGGTGTGAGGAGGGCGCTTGCCGCTATTGACACCCGTAAGGCGGCGGGCCCTGACAACATCCCGGGTCGAGCGCTGAAGGACTGCGCTGGGGAGCTGTCGGGTGTCTTCACAGACATCTTTAACGTTTCCCTGCAGCAGGCCATCGTCCCCTCGTGTTTCAAGGCTGCCACCATCGTTCCTGTGCCGAAGAAACCTGCACCGTCCTGCTTCAATGACTACCGCCCTGTGGCACTGACGCCCATCATCATGAAGTGCTTTGAGCGGCTGGTCTTGGAGCACATCAAGTCCGTTCTCCCCCCCACCATTGACCCTTTCCAGTTTGCGTACCGTGCCAAGCGGTCCTCTGAGGATGCCATCTGCTCTGCCCTCCACTCGGCCCTCACCCACCTGGAGAGAAAGGACTCATATGTGAGGTTGCTGTTTGTGGACTTCAGCTCTGCCTTCAACACCATTGTGCCGCAGCGACTCATCTCCAAACTCGACGAGCTGGGCCTCAGTACCTCCCTCTGCAACTGGATACTGGACTTCCTCTGTCAGAGGCCTCAGGTGGTGCGTGTTGGCGACAAAATCTCCGCCAGCATCACGCTGAGCACGGGGGCCCCCCAGGGCTGCGTGCTCAGTCCATTGCTCTTCACCCTGCTGACGCATGACTGCACTGCGACCTACAGCGACAACCGCATAGTGAAGTTTGCTGACGACACGACTCTGGTGGGTCTCATCACGAAGGGCGACGAGACTCGGTACAGGTCGGAAGTTGACCTTCTGACCACGTGGTGCAGGGACAACAACCTCCTGCTGAACGTCAGTAAGACCAAGGAAATCATTGTGGACTTCCGGAAGGGTCACACAATACACCTGCCGCTGATCATCGACGGTGCTGTGGTGGAGAGGGTGAGCTGCACCAAGTTCCTGGGGGTGCACATCAGTGAGGACCTCTCCTGGTCCGCGAACACCTCGTCACTGGCAAAGAAAGCTCAGCGCCGCCTGTATTTCCTGCGGAAGCTCAGGCGTGCATGTGCTCCTCAGGCAGTCCTGTCTACATTCTACCGTGGCACCATTGAGAGCGTCCTCATCAGTTGCATCGCTGTCTGGGGTGGTAACTGCACTGAACAGAACTTGAAGGCCCTGCAGCGCATAGTGAATACGGCTGGTAAGATTATTGGTGCTTCGCTTCCCTCCCTGAAGGACATTTACACCTCCCATCTCGCCCGCAAGGCGACCTCGATTGCCAGAGATGTGAGTCACCCGGCTCACTCCTTGTTTGACCTTCTGCCCTCTGGGAAGAGGTACAGGAGCCTGCGCTCCCGCACCACCAGACTCGCCAACAGCTTCTTTCTCCAGGCTGTTAGGGCCCTGAACTCGCTACCCCCTTCTGCGTAGCGTGCGGCACTGTTGCGCTATTTTCGGGAATGTCTGCTGTACGCGTTTTTATTTATTTATTGTTGTGTTATTTATTCATTATTTATTCAGCACGCTTTTGTTATACTTGTTTACTGTTTGTCTGTTGTGAGCCATGTCTTGTCACCGTGGGATAGGGGGGAACGAAATTTCGGTTTCTTTGTGTGTCTTTGGCATGTGGAGAAATTGACAATAAAGCTGACTTTGACTTTGACTTGATTTGTTTTTTTTGTTTATGATTTCTAGAGTAGAGACGAGGGCCTCATTGAAAGTGATTTTATCAGAGTCTGGTGGTCTATATATATGTCCAATTATCACATTTTTATTGTTGATGTGTGAACAAGATGAGAGTTCTATAAACACTGATTCTGCTACAGTCATATCAAAGTGAACACTTAGTTCCTTTCTGGCAGAGAAATTTAAGTTATCAGTCACATACAGTGAGACTCGTCCACCTTGCTTTTTTGGTCTACAGGAGTGTATAGGAGTGTAGTGAGAGAGACAGAGGATAGCTAGATGTATCATCAACCATCCAGATTTCAGTAAGAGCTATTACTGAAAAAGAATGTGTCAGAGTTGATAAATAGAGTATTGCACAGATTGTTAAACATATCTTTATGTTTAGTATGGTGGGATACTGAATATATACAGAATACTGGGTCACTAAGTCATGTATTACGTGTGTGGTCTAGAACAGAACCCTCACAATAATCAAAGGTTGACTCGTCCGAAATTACTAAATTATACTGTTACATACTGACCTTCACAGTAGTTACAGGCCTGTGTCAGGGCTTGACAGTGAGTCAGCATGGAGATCTTGGACACAGCCACACCCATCACGGTCCCCTCCTTACTGGCTTTGTACTGCAATGAGTAGAAATGCACACAAATGACCTAAGACAAGAAGCAGAGGTCGACCAGTATTTTCCAGAGTTAAGTTACACATTTGTGAGATATCAGAAGCTCCACGATAAGTAAAATACATTCGCCTTAAGTGAGTACCTCAATGTAGGCAGTGTCTGTGTTGGCGGTGGGAATATGAGGCTGCCAGTCTTTGGAAGGTTTGGTCAGGTACTTGGTGTCCGTCACCACCCATTTCATTCTGGGCCATCCTGAAGAAGGTGAACAAGTTTTAGCTGCCTGACAAGGGGTGGGGAAGAACCCATGACGAGTAACATTAAAACAAGTTTTCATTTTGCAATCTCAGCTCCGACTGCACATGCAGAGAGGCCATCCAAACAAATCTTAACACAACAAGTACTTCTATGCTGGTTCCACTTTGGTTCCACTGGATTTACTTAATTTGGACATGCCATTGATTAAAGATTAGAAAATGACGTCAGTTGATGACATATTAATCATGTACAGTTTTTATTCAGTGTAATGATGACCTCTAAAAGGTCCCCAGGAGGAGCAAATGACAAACACAGAGCTAGTGGTAGATAGTGATGACTGAGCCATAGGGCTGTGTGACCTTTGAACTGGATGATTTCTCCATTTTGTGTCTTGGGCAGCCCTTTGAGACACACTTCACTGGTCAGCGCCAGACTGACGCAACAGCTGCCCAAGAGGAAACCAATCTGCTGGCTGCCTGCATCCTATGGAGAGAGACAACATCCGATCAATATAATGGATTCTTAATCTGTACAAATCTATAAAACACACTTTAGCATTATAATGCCCTGATGACAGAAGTTCGTTGATGCGCCCACCACTGCTAAACACTACTACTCCTACTAAATAGCGTGCAAATACTTAGTAAGATTCCTCCATCCACTTCTCCTCACAAGGGTCACGGTCGTGCCTATCCCAGTTGACAATTAAGAGTGCTCAATCAGCCTAACCATGCATGTTTTTGGAATGTGGTATGAAACCGGAGTTCCTGGAGGCACAGGGAGAACAAGCAAACGCCACACAGGAAGGTCGGAGCCGGAATTGAACCCACAACCTCTGCAGTGTGAGGAAAACGTGCTAGCCAAGTGCCCCATTGAACCGTCCTTATAAGAATCATTGTAAATATATTATTTTGCCATCAAAATCACATTTTCAATTTTCGTGTTGGTATTTTATCTCACAATACAAAACCTCATTTCCAATGTTCCTGTTGGTATTTTATCTCACAACGTTCTGAGTAAAATAAGGCAGTGTCACAAACAAAAAAATGTGTCCTTCAATGTTCGATCGCATTGTCCTTACTTGTTTTGAAAGTGGTACTTCAATAGGCACAGGGATGACCTCAGCCAACAAACAGCCATAGAATGCAACCCAGAACATAATGGGGTCACTGTTTGGGTAAACCAGTGCCACCTAGGAGACAAGAGATGATACATTTCACTGTCAGCTGTTAATATGTGCACCCTATGTGCAGTGATTAACATGCTCCTACTCTATCTCCAGGTTGTAACACAGGTTCCGTCTTTGTGCCCAGTTTATTAAGCAGCGTGTAAGCCAGTTTCAGACTGCGACTCCACAGTTTGCCTACAAGAAAGAAATCAAAATGTTGGTGAAAAATGCTCCCCGAGGTTCACACAATTTCTGTGATTGAAGCCATTCTCAAACGTGAAGTCATATGACATCAACCGCAATGTACGAGATCTCATTTCAGGAAGCATGAAAGGAATAATTGTGCTTGTGGGTTTTGCCTTTTCCTTTGGCTTTTTGCAACAATTTTCTCATGATTAACATGAAGTAAGCAGGTGTGCTTTGAAAGCAGAAAACAAGCTGACACTGTAAGTGCTTTTATGCAGAATATTTCAGCGTCATGATAGTTAGATATGGACAGTAATCACATATGGGTGATTTAGCGCAAGTGCTGATTCTGTTAAGATATACTGAGCAATTATACCGCTTTGTTTTTGCTCACTTGCACTAAATTGATAGGACTGTCAGCTGGCAGCTTTTTGTGAGCAAAATATTTTGATTTGGATCTTCTGTGGCCAGAATTACACAAAGGGAGGCGGGTTGAAGCAATTTTGCTTATCTAGTCCTGTCCCGATTTCAACCAAGGCTTTACACTGCCAGACACAGTCTATATCTCCACAGTATTACCTAAGTACCACCATAACAAAAAAAAGGAAGAAACAAAGAATCAGAAAAATTACACAAGATAACATTTGATTTGAATACAGCAATGACAAGACAACTGAGTTATAACATCCATCCATCCATCCATCCATCCATCCATCCATCCATCCATCCATCCATCCATCCATCCATCCATCCATCCATCCATCCATCCATCCATCCATCCATCCATCCATCCATCCATCCATCCATTTTGTATACAGCTTGTCCCCATGGGGGTCACGGGTGTGCTGGAGCCTATCCCAGCAAATTATGACAATTTGCTTTGAATAAAACAATCAATATAGAGAGAGTTGGAGTCACAATCTCGGCAGCACCCCGGGGCACTACCCCCAGCACCAGGCAGCACCTGCACCGATCGATCACAGCCAGTCATCTCCCACGCTGGCCTCCTGTACCTTGACCATTTTCCCATTAAGTTCCGATATCTCGTGACAGAGCCTTCTCATCATCTCTCTGGTCTCTCAGCCCTCAGGTTGTTTTCCAAAGCAGGAAGTCCCTCATTTCCAAGGGCACTAGACTTTTGCATTGTACATGTGCAATGCTTTTGGTACATGTGCAACCCTACGGTGGTCAGAGAAAGCCAACCGATGATCACAATGTACACAACTTCCCCATCTTCCGTGTGCAACACGTTGAGGCACAAGACGCGCCACTTGTTCCAGTCCGTTTGTGTACCCTGCGAGAGAAGTACTGTGGGGTCATTGCGGCTCCCAAGTTCCTGGACGTCGAGTGGAGATTGTCTGGTCGATTGCACTTAGGCCGAGCTTAGGAGATCCATAGCATATGATATAGCTGATGAAGCGCCTGTTCCTGTCTCTAGGAGGCCTGCACCTGATGCGCCCACAAGACTCACTGCAACTCCCCTCTTATGTGTCACAAGTTCAAAAAATTTAACATTCAACAGCATTGTTTATGAATTTCAATGTCAACAACCTTAGACACAAGGGTTGGTGAGTTTTTGTGTCAACCTTTGCACACATCAGCATCACAGTCACCAGCCTGTACTGTAGACATAATACAAAAATATTTAAAGCAAAAGTCACAGTGATTTAATATGGAATGCGTCTCAAAGCCTCTTATAATTTTGGTGAAGTCATATGATGAATTGTGTTTTTGTATCAAAAAGCTCTTGACTGTTTTTTTGAAAGTCTTACGATTTGCAGACGTCTTAGTTTCTGTATTTAATTTATTGCAATATACACCAGTAACTGCTGGCGTGTGGCTCCTTGATGTTGTGCTCATCTGCAGGTGCTCAAATATCAACAGTCCTCTGAGTCCAAGGGTGTCTTTTCCCAGTCTGAATAGATTTAGTATAGTAGAAGGTATGTAAAATCCAGATACTCCATAAATGCTTACCAAAGAAATGCATACAATAATATCTTGTAACTTGAGTATTTCTGTTTTCATAGTCACAGATAGTTACACATGCACAAACATTTTCAATCACCATTCTGTAGCGTTTCAAAAACAATATTGTTTTCAATATAGATTGCGACTCCACCACCTGTTTTGTTGCCTCTACATCTATGGACTGGTTTATATCCGTCGAGGTCGAGACTCGACTGTAGTTTCTTTGTTCCACATTTCCGATATTGCAATGACGTTGAAAGGTTTGTCCAATGTCTGAAGGTAGTCCTATATTTTTCAAAGTTGGAATTTAAACCCCTGATGTTGAAGTGAGTTATGGACAGTTTTCTTTCATATTTATGCAGTTGTTGAATTTATCTTCCAAGTAGTATCCACATTTCTCTAATCCATTTCCATAGTAGTGACAGTCTGGGTTAGTATCCACATTTGGAACATTTGTTGTTGGATAATTTTTAATTTCCGTTTAAATTTTCTCATATCTTGCAGCCAAGTCCATTAGTTCTTGTTTGTTGACATTTTTGTTATGATTTAATAGAATGACGTACCTCCGTTTGCATATTTCTCTAGCTCTTCCATCAGCACAGGTTTGGTGCTTTCTAGGGATGATCCATTCAGCTTTATGTAGATTTTGCAATTCGTCATCCAAGTGCTTTGTATTTTTCCTTGCTTTTTCAGCTGGCGAGCTCTCCATGCAATGGTTGCATTTTGCTTGTTGAGATTTTTGTTAATGTAGACATTCGATCTTCTTAGAATCTTTCCCTGTTGCAGTCAAGCAACTTTGTGCTTGATATTTATATTTATATGATATTTATAAATCTCAGTAGTCAGTTGATCCCAAAGATAATGACGTTGTTCATTTTATATTGTTGGTCGATATCATCTACTTTGTTGGTGAGAATTTTATCTGTTAGTCTTTCTTGGCATTCTCAGCTTTGAGACATGCTATTTCTTTCATCTTGGTTTTTAATCCAGTCAATTGAGTCTTAATTTCGTTAATACTCTTCTTAATGTCGCTAATCTCCCCTCTTGTCCCTTGAAGAATGTCCATTGTTCTCTGCAGATTTGTTCACCGAGTTCTCATCTGATTTCTCATTTCTTCCAAAGTATCGCCGTTGCCTGATCCTTTTTTGGCTGCATCACTCCAAAATGTCCTTTCTTTTGCTCGTTCATTGTACAAGTAAAGCTATTTCATATTAAGTTGTTTGTATTTTGAATGCCGTTATCTCTTAGTTTGCAGCTGTAACCTTGAGAGCAGAACAAAAAGGCGCCCTACTCCCTCGGCAACCTGAATTGAACTGATGTGATGTGATCTACTCCGACCTGCCACTTACACGCTCTACGAATTAATCAGAACAGCCATTTTACAGCCATGTGACATGCACAGACATGCAAACATCATGCAAATTATCAAGATGGACTTCCATCATCTAAAATACTATAGTTGCGACTCTATTAAGCAAATTACAAGTAGTCTTAAAACAAGCTCTTCTGTTGCAGACCAGCATTGGTTGGATGCAACCATTTTCAAATGTGTAAGCAACTCTGACAAGAAGGAACATTGACTGAAGAGACACACAAGACTTTCCTAACCAAGGTTATGTGAGTACATTGCAGGGGCTATGCCTAAATATTTTATGTTTTATTTACAAGATGATAAGTACATATTCTTAGTCCTTTCATAAGTCTGTGAATGAAATGGTGTGCACAACATCTTGTTTCCTTGGGGAAATGTGTTTCATTCTTACAAAAACAAAAGTTAAAATGCCTGTTTGAAAGGGACTATAAAATGAGCTCTAGATTTTGTGGTAAATGTTCGAAAAGTTATACATACAAAACAAAGGTTTATTTACTTTATTCATATTGCATATGTATTTTCGAGGCAACATTTTTTTTTAATTTTGATGTTTAATTTGAGTTAAAAAGAAGACAGTGCCCAGTAATTAAATGTTGAAATTTAGGAGACGAAAAAAAAAGATTTTCTGTTCATAATCAGTGTTACATTCTACTCTTGGAATATCATCAACAACTTTGAGTATAACAAATGCGTTTGGGAGTACACAAGACAAAAAAAAAGGTTAAGAATCACTGATGCAGACCACAACTTAATCTTCTGACAAAAAAAAAAAAAAAAAACACTGGTAGGCTGCCGTATAACACCATTTTTGAACCAACAAAAGTTTTTTAGGAAATCGCAAGGCACACATCATTCACATGGACAGTCACACCTATTGACAATTTTGAGTCTTCAAAGTTCAAACAACCTACCATGCATGTTTTTGGACTGTGGGAGGAAAACAGTGTAACCGGAGAAAACCCACACAGGGATGGGAAGAACATGCAAACCCCACACAGGAAGGCAGTAGGTAGCTAGTACGAGTATGATGATTAAAATGTTAATTACGATCAATAACGACCTGTACTGTTATCAAAGGTTTTCTTAAAACTTCGACTCTGGCCCAGCATCTTAGAACAGATTGTGAACTAACTTTGAGCTATCGCTTCATTTAAAATTTGCAACAAATTGTTACTCACCATATGTGAGAGTGTAGAGGGGTTTTCCAGTGATGTCTAGCACCGTGAGTGCAGGGCTCTTGGCCTGGGTGGCCCCCCAGCGGGCTAGAGCTGCTTGCAGGGCAGGGGGCCAATTACTGACAACACCGAGGGGCTCCCCCTTTACTGGGATGATTTGACGACCCTCTGGCTTTGGGGTATTGAGGTCTAGCTGGGGAACTGGATTAAACAGAGGATTGCGACAAATGAAATGGGTGTCCCTTGTTGTAATGAATGCGATGAATTCATCTTTTCACCTTCAACTATTTCCTCAGAGTCGTCGAGGAAGAATTCGCTGAGTGGTGGTCTTTTAGGCCGTTTGAGCGTGTTTAGCAACTGCTGAATCTTAGTGGACACTCTGCTGTTGACAGGCACACCTGCATAAACAACCACCACCATCAAACAAACATACAGTATTACCAATTAAGAAAATCATGATCTACACGTGCAACTCTAACACACATTGCTATTGTAGTATACACAATCACACAGTCAGGGTCAAGATCAGCAACAGGAAAGATTTGAAATGAGTTGTATGAACACAGTTTTGAAAATTCAGGGAAAAAGAGCGCAGGAGGTTGTCTAAATCTAAGCTTAAGTCACAAGACACACAGAGACTGACAGGCCGGGAAGCAAGCTGACACGGGCGTCTTCAGAATCACTCCCCAGGATCCCCGTGCCACTCGTATTACCTTTTCGCTTTCCTTTTTAAATGAAAGTCAAGATGGATTAATGGACCCAAAAGAAAGAAGAAAGATACGGATAATTAGCGTCATGTGCCTTGACTTTATCGAACAGAGTGTCATCACCACAGAGGCCTACCAATAAAAAATAGACCACGGGAGAAACAAAAACTTTTAGTATTTTAGTAGTAAATTTTAGCAAATTTTAGTAGCTTAATTCAAAGTGTAAAACTCACTTTTGACACTGTGTCAAGTAGTTCAGGACTTTATTTTTGAAAGTTTTGATGGTAACAACTCTCACTAGCGAAAAACTAATATTTGGTATCTCAAGAAATTAAAATGTTACATCAACAATAAAAAAATTACTCGTTGAATTATTGAAACATTATTGAAAGAATTTGAACTCAACTACTGGACCCAATTAACATTTTTGACAATATAATTAATTTATCAAGAACGCCCAGCATGACTGGAATGATTAGGAGGTCATTGCTGGGTTTTACTTTGTATTTCGTACACAGTAAAGCACACAGGCACACATACCTGATATTACCAACAGTTTTGTGTGATTGTATGCATGTGTGTGTGTGTATCTACCATCAGCAGTATCAAGCATGCTAGAACGGCTCTGTCCACGGCTCATGCCCCTGACAGCTGGAGGCAGGTCCATTCTCGAGCCTCTGTCCTGGGCAGTGGCAGATGATGTCACATCTGGAGAAACACTGTTCTCTAATGGGGAACCACAAAGTGAGCCATGCTAAGGGTCTGCAGAGCACAAACACATTCATATGTGCTGTTGATAAAGGGAATTTACCAATGTGCATGTGGGCTAGTACATCGGCCAGCACTGAAGCAGCGGGCTGAGGCTGGGGCTGGCTTTTCAGCTCTCCGTGGGACAGTGTAGAGGACGCCGATGAGGAAGTGGAGGAGCTTTGGACGGAATGGTTGATCCAGTAATCAGGACTTTGCAGCCCCTGGGCCAGCGCCACACTGAAGGCGGCCTTTCTGCGCAGTGAGCCCTCATCCTCTGATGCAGAAGATGTGTCTGGTGGAAAGAACAAACATTTAAAATCTGTAATCTTGATCAAAACTCATTCACAGATATACCATAAATAAATGAATGCTCCAAATATTTTACAATTCGCAGTTCCACCAAACTACAAATGAACAATATGCCACAAAGTTGGATTTTTTTTTTTTAAGTTTGCACCATCAACGTATCACATTTACATGAATTGTAATTCGGTCACTTGTTCGATTGACATGATGAATATCAATTTATAATTTTATGCACTCTGTTGAGACAGTGTGATGTCACCACAACTGCCGTATTGCTGTTGCCGCTAGTCAGACAGTTACAAACCATCTTGCTGCAGTAAGAGCGAGGGCATTTTTCTGCAGCTCTGCATCACTTGCACTTATGCCGCGCCTGTCACAGCCGCTCGTGTTGAGGTGAAAACCTGCTACCTACTAAGGAATCCTGGTTCCTTGTACAGTGGTACCTCTACTTACGAACTTAATTGGTTCCGCGATCAGGTTTGTAAGTAGAAAAGTTTGTACATAGAAGCAAGGTTTCCCATAGGAATCAATATAAAAGCAAATATTGTTTGCTGCACTATCCCAAAAGTAACACTTATTGCCCTATTACTCTGTGTAAAACACACAGATAGCAACAGTTTTATTTTTGCTTTTTCAAACCTTTATAACGAAAAATAAATGTCACTTTATTCTTGACCTCCTAACTTTGCTTGGGAAGGGGCTGTTCTAATTTTCTGCAATTGCTAAAAAATACCCCCGAGAAGATGCTCGTACTCGTACTCGTCATTAATTTTTGGTGCAATTAATGAGTTTTATGACAGTGTGAGTGGTGAGTGGTCATTAAACACAACTCGTACAGAACGCAAGTGAGAATTTAAAAAAAGAAAAGAAAAGAAAAGAAAAGAAAAGGAACCGAGCTTCTAAAGATGGAAAATGACAAACACAAAAGGGTGTTCTTCATGTTTTTATTGAAAACCAGCTGGTACAAGCTTTCATTCAATGCGTGTGCGTTCCTGCAGCAGGGGATACCGATTTTCACAGGGGTACCTACTTTGGCACAACACCTTTATGAGTTCGAGTTTCATGGTCTTAGGAGACATACTCAACTACACTACTTGTCTTTTGCACCGTCGGTTCGGAAGGTTGAAAATTGGTTCCTAAGTAGATATAAAAAAATATTGCGAAGTATGGTAAGTATAGGCATAAGTAGAGGTACCACTGTAATGGTGCGAGGAAGAGGATGAGCCTTTCACACAGATAAATAGAAAACTGCAGGTTGTGAGAGATGCCTGCTCTGCCCTCCGGCAGCGGATTAATATGATGTTGGCTGATAAAAACCTGAAAGTTCAGAATGTGGGCCACTTGAAGGTACTTCTGCTGAAGCATATTAAAGCAAAAAAGTTACTGGCAATTATTTGTACCTGGAGGTGTGCAAGCATCACCAGGAGACTGGACCAAAGCTGAGCGTCGCTTCGTTGGCATGGGTAGGGCCATCTTCTGCTCTTTGTGTTTGGCTAGTGCTGCCTGCACAGCTTCTGTGTGAATGTCTAAACAAATTAACATAGAAAATGAGAACAGCAGTAAGCAAAATGTAACAAATATTACATTTCAAAAGCTTTGTGATTTGTTATTACCTGATCTATACCGTTCATCTCTGGCCCCTCCACTTCGGTGTGTACGATGGTGTTTGGAGGCTGAAGATATGGAGTTCCCCGAGGCCTCAGGACTAGTCGTGGGCTCACCACTGTGGCCCCCAGAAAGCTGCACATCTGGCAGAGTCACATCCTCATCTAGAGCAAGAATATTACAGTAAACATAATTTAATGAAATAACTAAAAGAGAGAAAAATGTCCTTAATTAAATTTAAAAAAGAAAGAAAAACACATGTGCTTCTGAAAAAAGAACTATACTAACTATAAACTAACTATAACTACAATTACTGAGGGGGAAAAAACTAATGTTTTTGTCTTTGCGCATTTATACCATATGTGTGCTTTTGAGGTTCATTTTAAATGTTTTTATTTTGGTATTGCTGTATGTTTGGACATAAAAAAAGAATAGCCAACAGGTCATTTCAGAATTGCAGTTTGCTTTGTTACACAATACTTGGTAAGCATTTTTTTTAATCTTGCACTCGGCTACTCTAAATTTAGGAAGAAAACTAAAACTACCGTAATTTTCAGACAATAAGTCGCACCGGAGTATAAGTCGCACCAGCCATAAAATGCACAATACAGTGAAAAAAAACATATATAAGTCGCACCGGAGTATAAGTCGCACTTTTGGGGCAAATTTATTTGTCAAAATCCAACACCAAGAACAGACATGAACCAGCAACAACAGGCTAAACGATACGATCTGCTAACGTGACATATACACAAACGAGGATCTGAGAACGGGCCTGAGTAACATTCAGAGTTACCGTATTTGCCGGTGTATAAGTCGACTCGGTGTATAAGTCGACCCCCTAAAATTCGACGGAAATTTACGATTTTATGATATATCCTTTGTATAAGTCGAGCTCAATTGTTGCATTATATTAAACTTCAAAATTCAATCAGAAATATGCGAAATTTATTGACGAAATGTGTTTAAATTCCGGGAGGCCGTGCGCATGCGCAGTGGCCGGAAATAGCTCCAGCCGAGCGGATCGGCACTTTATAAGCACCGCGGAGGAGATCGCGGAGCCTCATTCGACTTCCAGCGGCCAGCGCACTCGCGCACGCCGCCTGGCACCACCGGGAGGCCGTGCGCACCGTGCGCACGCGCCAAGTGGCCGGAAAAAGCTCCCGCCGAGCGGATCGGCTCTTTATAAGCACCGCGGAGGAGATCGCGGAGCCTCATTCGACTTCCAGCGGCCGGCAAGCTCGCGCACGCCGCCCGGCACATCCGGGAGGCCGTGCGCACGCGCCAAGTGGCCGAAAATAGCTCCCGCCGAGCGGATCGGCTGTTTATAAGCACCGCGGAGGAGATCGCGGAGCCTCATTCGACTTCCAGCGGCCGGCGAGCTTGCGCACGCCGCCCGGCACATCCGGGAGGGCGTGCGCACGTGCCAAGTGGCCGAAAATAGCTCCCGCCGAGCGGATCGGCTGTTTATAAGCACCGCGGAGGAGATCGCGGAGCCTCATTCGACTTCCAGCGGCCGGCGAGCTCGCGCACGCCGCCCGGCACATCCTGGAGGCCGTGCGCACGCGCCAAGTGGCCGAAAATAGCTCCCGCCGAGCGGATCGGCACTTTACAAGCACCGCGGATGAAATCGCGGAGCCTCATTCGTTTTCCAGCGGGCCGCGCACTCGCGCACGCCGCCCGGATCAAATTTTCTAAGTGCCAACGGCTCTTGCGCCATAAAGAGTCCGCCTCGGCTGGTCCCCCATGTCGGCCAGAACAAGTGAAAATTCGTCCTCTTCCCCTGGAAGTCTGGCCAAGTTTGGCAAATATTTTCTAACTGCCAACGACTCAACCGCCGTAAAGTTAAAGTTAAAGTTAAAGTCCCAATGATCATCGTCACACACACATCTGGGTGTGGTGAAATTTGTCCTCTGCATTTAACCCATCCCCATGTGATTTTGATCCATCCCCTGGGGGAGAGGGGAGCAGTGAGCAGCAGCGGTGCCGCGCTCGGGAATCATTTGGTGATCTAACCCCCCAATTCCAACCCTTAATGCTGAGTGCCAAGCAGGGAGGTAATGGGTCCCATTTTTATAGTCTTTGGTATGACCCGGCCGGGGTTTGAACCCACAACCTTCCAGTCTCAGGGCGGACACTCTACTACTAAGCCACTGAGCTGTGGCTTAAAGTGTCCGCCTTGGCTGGTTCCCCATGTCGGCCACCACAAGTGAAAATTCGGCCTCTTCCCCTGGAAGTCTGGCCAAGTTTGGCAAATATTTTCAAAGTGCGAACGACTCAACCGCCGTAAAGTGTCCGCCTCGGCTGGTTCCCCATGTCGGCCATAACAAGTGAAAATTCGGCCTCTTCCCCTGGAAGTCCGGCCAAGTTTAGCGAATATTTTCTAAGTGCCAACGACTCAACCGCCGTAAAGTGTCCGCCTCGGCTGGTTCCTCCGGTCGGCCAGAACAAGTGAAAATTCGGCCTCTTCCCCTGGAAGTCTGGCCAAGTTTGGCGAATATTTTCTAAGTGCCAACAACATTCATTTAGACATGGCGATTGAATGTTTACGTACCGGTAGTTATTGTCGTTGCTTGACGCGCGATGACTCGCACATTCGCTCAATACCCAGTAATTCCCCCTAGCATTCATCGTCGCTGTCTGGCTTTCCATGTCCGTTATTGAGGTGAGAATATTTGAAATTGTTGCTGAGGATGCGTGTTAATGCGACGGACGCTTTATAATGATTCAGTTTCTCGCTGTTTGATGAGCCTGACGGACGCACACCCACGCACAATGAGATGCATGAGAAACGGCCTTGGTTACCATCACATTTGAAGCGATGAATACAAAGTTAAATTTTATGACTCGGTGTATAAGTCGAGGTCGATTTTTTTCGGTCGATTTTGGATCGAAAAAGGTCCACCAATACACCGGCAAATACGGTATTCAAATAAGTATTACATAAATAACACGTTTATCAAACCATCTGTGTCACTCCAATTCATTAAATCCATCGATCGTCCTTTATGTAAACAATGCCGCAGATGCGCCACATATGCGCCACTGACGTCGGACTGGTAAGTTGCATTTCTAATTATTCCACGGACCCATATAACGATATATAAAGTATATTTCAAATAACTATCATATAACAACAATATTATCAAACCATCTGTGTCACTCCTAATCATTAAATCCATCGATCCAATTCCTCGTCCTTTATGTCAACAATGCCGCGTGCGCGCCGCACAGATCTAGTATACAACAATATTGTAGCGTTAACAAAGTACCAGGAAACACGTGGGTTTGGTAAACGGCTCTTTATTTAACAAAACAAGAGTTCAACGAGCCAAAAACTACTGAACTGTAATGATAAAAACATATACAAGTTGCTACACGAAATAAAATATATCAAATAACTATAACATAAATACGTTTTTCAAACCTTGTGTCACTCCAAATCATTAAATCCTTCAAACGTGGGGCCCTTCGTCATCTTTGTCATCCCGTGATAGAATCCTTTGTCCTTATGTAAACAACCGCTGCGCTGCTAACGTCACTTGCAGGTCAAATGACAGTAATCCCTTGCTACATCGCGGTTCGTTTACCGCGCTTTCACTACATCACGGATCTTTGAATTTTGAAAATTTGCGAAAAAATTCACATATAAGTCGCTCCTGAGTATAAGTCGCCCCCCCAAACTATGAAAAAAAAACGCGACTTATAGTCCGAAAATTACGGTAAAGCTAAAACTAAGAAAAACAACAAGTATGATGCTTTTCAGAAAAGTAAAAACTGAAAATAATGAGCGAACATGCTCTAAGAAATAATCTAAATTAACAGAATTGTCTAAAAAAAAAACTCCATGAGTCATCACTTTAGCGTGGTGGAGGGGTTTGCGTGTCCTAATGATCCTAGGAGCCAAGTTGTCCGGAGCTTTATGCCCCTGACAGGGTCACCCATGGCAAAAGGGTCCTAGGTGAGAGGCCAGACAAAGCACGGCTCATTAACCCCATATGATCATAAACAAAAATGGACTTTGTTTTCCCTTGTCCGGACTCGGGTCACCGGGGCCCCCCTTTGGAACCAGGCCTGGAGTTGGGGCTCAATGGCGAGCGTCTGGTGGCCGGGCCTTAACCCATGGGGTCCTGCCGGGTACAGCCCGAAAAGACAACGTGGGTTCCCCTTCCCATGGGCTCACCACTTGAAGGAGGGGCCAAAGGGGTCAGGTGAAAATCAATCTGGGCGGCGGCCAAAGGCAGGGACCTTGGCGGTCTGATCCCCGGCTACAGAAGTTGGCTCTTGGGACATGGAACGTCACCACTCTGGCAGGAAAGGACCCCGAGCTTGTGTGCGAGGCAGAAAAGTTCCAACTAGACATAGTCGGACTTGCTTCGGCACACAGTTTTGGTTTCTGGTAAGTCCTCTTGAGAGGGGCTGGACTCTCTTCCACTCTAGAGTTGTGTGGGGCATACTTATTGCCCCCCGCCTGGGCACCTGCACATTGGGGTTCACCCCGGTGAACAAGAGGGTAGGGTTCCTCCGCCTTCGGGTGGGGTGACGGGTCCTGACTGTTGTTTGTGTCTATGCACCAAGCGGCAGCTCAGAGTACCCACCCTTTCTGGAAGTGCTGGAGAGGGCTGCTTCTGGGGATTCCATCGTTCTACTGGGTAACTTCAATGCTCACGTGGGCAATGACAGTGAGACCTGGAAGGGCGTGATTATGAGGAACTGCACCCCCGATCAGAACCCAAGTGGTGTGCTTTATTGCACTTCTGTGCTCAACATGGATTGTCCATAATGAACACCATGTTAAAACATAAGGGTGTCTATGTGTGCACCTGGCACCAGGACACCCTCGGCCGCAGTTCGAAGATCGACTTTGTAGTCGTGTTGACGGATTTGCGACCGCATGTTTTGGACAGCCGGGTGGAGAGAGGGGCGGAGCTGTCAACTGATCACCACCTGTTGGTGGGTTGGATCCGATGGTGGGGGAAGATGTCGGTCCAACATGGCAGACCCAAACGTACTGTGAGGGTCTGCTGGGAGCGTCTGGCAGAATCCCCTGTCAGAAAGAGTTTCAACTTCCACCTCCGGCAGAGCTTTTCCCACATCCCAGGGGAGGCGGGGAACATTGAGTCTGAGTGGACCATGTTCCATGCCTCCATTGTTGAGGCGGTCGACCGGAGCTGTGGACGTAAGGTCGTCGGTGCCAGTCTGGTGGACAACGGTAGTAAAGGATGCCGTCAAGCTGAAGAAGCAGTCCTATCGGGCCGTTTTGGCCTGTGGGACTCCGGAGGCAGCCGACAGAAATGACGGCCAAACACGAATGAGCAGCACCCCTAGCCATATTTGAGTCAGCTGTGTGGAGACATTTTGGATTTCTAATTGAGACGACAGAGGATGGTGGTCTTGCCTTCTACCTAATTATTAGTCGTTTGTGTTACATGAAACTGTCTGTGGGAGAGAACGGTAACATGTCAAACATGCTAGCCTATATGAGGAGGTATCACGTAGACACCGAGCTCACTCAGGCGGAGCAGTGAAACCACAACAGCAGCCAAATATTCATGAGGCCAAATATCCCGACCCTTCATAGTGAAACTTGGTCCAAAATCACAGTGGGCAAAAGCAATAACTAATGCCAGCCAATTTCCAACTTGCTAAATTGGCTAAAAGCTATCTTGGCGTCCCAGCAACAATTGTTGCTTGTGAGACGGTTTTCTATTCAGCACTTCACAATGTAATGACAGCACAGAGATCCAGCCTCTTACCTGAGAATAAAGACTGGTCTTTAAAGACTTGATATTTATTCATCCTTATTCTACTTCAGACCAGTGTCAGATTTTTATTTTACTTTAAACAATATAGAGGTTTTTCCATTTATATTTTATTTACTTAAACAATGTTGGCTGCTCCTAAGATAAGTGTTTTTTTTTCTTTTTATTATACCTCAGACTGGTTCAAGAACAGTTTCACTGATTTTATTATGACAAAGTAAACTGATCATTAAACAAATGTTTATTTTATTATTCTTGGTTCAGTTAATTAGAAGTACCGCATTTTTCGGAGTATAAGTCGCGTTTTTTTTCATAGTTTGGGTGGGGGGGGCGATTTATACTCAGGAGCGACTTATATGTGAAATTATTCACGAATTTTTACTTGATCGTTAACACATTACTTACTTACTTGTATAGTTGATCACTTCACATGATATTTTCACTTTAAACCGCATGAGGGCGCACTATGGCTGTAGAATAATTGTAGCATCACTGACAATGAGTTCTATTCAATGACTTCCGGAGTTAGGAGATTTAATCATTTGAAATGGTATCGGCTGAAAACGGCCTTCAAAATAAAGCACCCTACTTCAAATTGTGTGTGCTGCTGCCTTGTGTGTATCGTCTGGAACGAAAAGGCTAAGGGAGCAAACCCCGACAGAAAACCCGGCTCAGACTCCGTTAGGCAGACTCATGCTTCAAAAAAGCATTGTTCTGGCAACTCCTGCAGCCAACCTGATGCCAAATGTATCGGTTCACCGTTCCTTTGGATGACAACAGGAAGGCCGAAAGGGGAGCCCTGATGCCTGGGAAACTCAAGGCTTCCAAAAAACTTGCCCAGGCTTCTTGTGCACCGGAGAGGAAACTTCAGCTCCACTAACCAGTGGAGACACAACACGGGAGGTTAGCAGTTACCGGTTATAAGCCCTTTCTTATTGGTGTAGAGTATGGGTGCCAGGGGCTACCTCCGACGATGGGAGAGATGTTCGGTCTCATTGGACAGCTACCGCTCCCCTCAAGCTGGGCCGCCCCAGCCAATAAGGTGCTTTCCCGCCACAGCCTGCCTGCTTCATTGGGTGCTTGGAGCTCAGGGATCTATCCTAACAAGTGGGCTGTAAATTTACGCACCAAGCAACACAAGGAAATTACTGAAGATTCCAGCACTACGCCTGGGGTGCTGGAATGTCAGAACTATGACACCCGGGCTCAGTGACAACCTACAAGAAATTAGTGATGTCCGTAAAACTGCAGTTATAAACAACGAACTCCTGAAGCTCAGAATTGACATCTCGACCCTCCAGGAAACACGACTCCATGGATCTGGCTCACTCAAGGAAAAGGACTATACCTTCTTTTGGCGGGGGAAGCCCCCTGAGGAAACCAGGGAATACGGAGTAGGGTTCGCTGTCAGGAACACATTCCTGGGAGCAGTGGTACCACCCACAGGTGGCTCTGAGAGAATCCTGGCTCTCTGCCTCAATACATCCATGGGACCTGTCCACCTAGTGAGTGTGTACGCTCCAACACTTAGCTCCCCTCAGGAAATAAAAGACAGGTTTTATGATGAACTCGAAGCGACTCTTAAAAACATTCCCAGCCGTGAACAGCTCTACCTACTTGGTGACTTTAATGCTAGAGTCGGAGCCGATCGTGACTCCTGGCCATCCTGCTTGGGCCACCATGGCATCGGTAAGCTGAACGAAAATGGGAAGCGACTTCTGGAGTTCTGCACATATCACCACCTCTGCATCACCAACACATACTTCCAGACCAAACCCATTCACAAAGTCTCTTGGAGACATCCACGCTCAGGTCACTGGCACCAGTTAGACCTGATCATAACACGCACTTCTGATCTCAGAGGCATCCTTCAAACACGCAGTCTCCACAGTGCACTCTGCGACACAGACCACTCCCTTGTGCTCTATAGAGTCAAGCTACAGGCAAAAAACCTACACAGATCCAAACCAAAGAGAGCCCCACGCATCGACAGCAGCAAAACAACTGACCCAACGAAAGCTACAGCCTTCCTCTGTGCCTTAGAGGTCTCCCTCCACGGCCCACCCCTGTCCAGCTCCGCCCAGCGGTACTGGGATGGCTTGAGGGATGCCATACACAGCACGGCCCTGTCGGTCAAAAAGCAGGGAAAGCCAAACGACTGGTTCAATGCCAATTTAACATCATTGGCACCAATCCTTAAAGAAAAACGCGTCGCACTCACAAATTACAAGCACACTCCTAACACCAAAACTCTACAGACCCTCCGATCTTCTAGGGGGAAACTCCAACAAGCCGCTAGACGTTGTGCCAATGACTATTGGCTACAGCTCTGCAGCAACATTCAAGCAGCTGCTAACACAGGCAACATCAGACTCATGTTTGATGGCATCAAAAAGGCACTTGGACCATCACCCCGCAAAATCGGGAGAAACCATCGTTGAACGCTCTAAGCAGCTTGACCGCTGGGTGGAACACTACTCAGAGCTCTATGCCAGGGACAACAGCGTCTCTGATGCAGCCCTCAGGCATGTAGGGCACCTACCTGTCATGGAAGAGCTCGACATGGAACCGACAACTGAGGAGCTAAGCAAAGCAATAAACAGCCTGCCCAGCGGAAAAGCTCCAGGCACCGATGGGATAACAGCCGAAGTCCTCAAGTGTGGGAAGCCTGCTCTTCTGCATAGACTGCACAAGCTCTTATGCCTGTGCTGGACAGAAGGCTCTGTCCCACAGAACATGAGAAATGCTAACATCGTCACCTTGTACAAAAACAAGGGAGACAGGAGTGACTGTAACAACTACCGTGGCATCTCCCTACTCAGCATTACCGGTAAGCTCTTTGCTCGCGTTGTACTAAACAGACTCCAAGTCCTCGCAGAGAAGCTCAACCCAGAGTCACAGGCAGGGTTCAGAGCAGGAAGTTCAACTCTGAATATGATCTTCACCCTGAGACAGCTGCAGGACAAGTGCAGAAAACAACACAAACCTCCCTACATGGCCTTCGTTGACCTTACCAAGGCTTTTGACCTGGTGAGCAGGAGCGGCCTTTTCCAACTGGTGGAACGGATAGGTTGCCCGCCAAAACTCCTCAGCATCCTCCAGTCCTTCCACACTGACATGAAAGGTACTGTCCAGTACGATGGGTGCACTTCTGAGTCCTTTAACATCCGCTGTGGTGTCAAACAGGGATGCGTGCTGGCACCCACTCTGTTTGGGATATTCTTCTCTCTACTCCTGCGCCAAGCCTTCGGAACATCAACTGAGGGAGTTTATTTACACACCAGGACAGACAGCAAACTATTCAACCTATCCCGACTGACAGCAAAAACCAAGATCAGACCACTCACCATTAGGGACATGTTTGCTGATGATGCAGCATTGGCAACACACACTAAGGAACACCTGCAGATTCTCCTAGCCATACTCCCAGAGTATGGCAGAACAGCAAGCTCACCATCCATACAAAGGTGCAAGTGTACAGGGCCTGTGTCGTCAGTACACTCTTGTATGGCAGCGAAGCCTGGACTCTTTATGCACATCAAGAGAGAAGGCTAAACTCTTCCCATCTGCGTTGCCTGAGACGCATACTGGGCATCACCTGGCGGGACAGGATCACAGACAGTGCAGTCCTGGAGAGTGCACAGCTCCCCACTATGCTCTCCCTGCTGAAGCAGCGGCGTCTCCGTTGGCTGGGCCATGTCTGTCGGATGGAAGAAGGTCGTATGCCAAAGGACATCTTATATGCAGAGCTAAAATCAGGCAAAAGGCAAGTAGGCCACCCATTGCTCCGCTACAAGGATGTCTGCAAATAAGACCTCAAATCCTTCAAAATCAACCCAGCCACCTGTGAAGACGTCGCCCAGGATTGCTACAAATGGCAACAGGCTCTCCGAAACGGGCTGCAGACCTACGAAATCAACATCAACATCGACAAACGAAAAGGAAGTTGAGGAAGCAGCAAGCCACCATGCCCCCACCTTCACGGGATCCGGCCCACACCTGTAACATCTGCGGCCTAGGACTCACCAGCCACAGCAGACGCTGTGCAAAGAATTACCTAACCTCCAGACACAAGAAATCTATGGTCTTTCAAGACTGTTATGCCGATGATGAACTTCAAATCAAAGCACGGCTGAATAATATAAATAACATGGAGAATTCTTAACACATACTGTAAATATGTTTTTAGAACAGCTTTTATTATTATAACAATTTTAATAACAAGGTACAAATGTACATACTGTAAATATGTTTTTAGAACTGTTTTATATTATAACGATTTTTCCATAACAAGGTATAACACTCTTAAATGTGTTTTTAGAACTCTTATTATTATAAAAAAATTTTTTTTATAAAAAGGTACAAGTGTAGGCACTGCAATTGTGTGGGCACTCCCTGCTTCTGCTGATGTGTGGGCAACTTTAGTGCCATAATTCCTCAATTTAAAAGTTTTATTTTGAATTTTATTGTTTTAAATTTGGGAAAAAAAATCCGCGATGTAGTGAAACTGCGATAAACGAACCGCGATGTAGCGAGGGATTACTGTAATTTGAACTGCAACTGATGACGAGTCCGACGTCAGCGGCGCACACGCGCCGTTGTTTACATAAAGGACGAAGAATTCTATCGATGGATTTCATGATTTGGAGTGATGACAGATGATTTGATAAAGGTGATATTTATGTTATCATTATTTGGATAACTGTTAATATTACGTCAGGCTCGTTCTCAGCTCCTCGTTGGTGTTTATGTCACGTTAGCATACCGTATCATCTAGCCTGTTGTTGCTGGTTCATGTCTGTTCTTGGTGTTGAATTTTGTCAAATAAATTTCCCCCAAAATGCGACTTATACTCCAGTGCGAATTATGTATGTTTTTTTCCCCTTTATTGTACATTTTGTGGCTAATGCGACTTATACTCCGGAGCGACTTTTAGTTCAAATAATACGGTACCTTATTATTGAGGACTGGTCTAAAGAGATGTTATTATAACATATATAGTTGAGTCATGTACGTGTTCTTAATATTGCAATAAAATCAATACATTTTGCCTGGAGGTTTTCAACAACTAAAAATATACATGTTTTTTTAACTTTTTTTAAGCTGAACTGAAGTTTGAATGGAACCGTCACTTAAAAACCGGAACTCAAACGGAACCATGGGTATGGTGAACTGTTATACCCCTAATAAATACAAAAAAATGCCACAGGATACCAAGAGCACCCTTAAATACTTTCCCTACCAATAAAACCTCTGAACATAAAATGTTGTGTTTTTAGATAACTTGAAAGTAGGTTGGTTTTCTGGGGAATGCAAGATTCCTTGGGGATATGACCTTTACTCAGGAAGGAGTAAACAGGATCTTCTTTTGTAAATAGTTCCTAGAACCTCCAACTTTAATTTGTATGGTGAACTGAGTCAGTTGAGGTTGTCAAAAATAGCCCATTTGAGATCAAATTGGGGTGACGTGGCCCCTGAAATAAAATTATTTTAGAGCCCAAATCAGGCAGATTAACATAAACCCATTGCAATTCTAATTCTAGTATTACAGTATTACAGTATTCTAGTATTATTCGAGTATTACAGATGATGGTGGCAAACTAGGTCAAAAGTCACACTGGATACTGACGAAAACGAAAACGATATTGGCCTAAGAGTTGATGGGTCTTACTTGGCAAATAGGAAGCCAGCAGCTTGGCTCTCTTCTTCTCAAAACCTTTCTGTGTGATATCACCTAGGAGAGAAAACAGATACACCAAATTGTTAAATCTGTTTCTCCATTGCTGCACAAAATTCAATGTAGAAGCACACACTTGTGTGCACACCCACACCTATAAAGCAAAATCAAGAGCACTCATTTGATCTCAACACACTCCTGGAGGTTCCTTAGGGTTGATATATATTTTCTATTGCTACAACACGTATTTATTTGCGTACTTGAGTGTGCGTCTTAACTGCATCATTGTGTATATTTTTGACACATTTGCCCATGCATTTGCGGATTGACACATTGCGTAGGTTTAGTGCTAAACTCCGCCGCACAGGGCACAGTATTTTGAACCCGCCGATTTGGACCGTATTATTGCAAAAAATAAAAGTTGGTCACTCTTCCCTGCACAGTGGGCAATTTAATGTGTGAACAGAGCCAACCAGGCTTCTTATTAAATATGCCGCATTATTTTAATCCACAAAGAGATAGTGTCAGTCAGACAAGGAACAAAACACTGCTACAGAAATACAGAGCTGCCAACCTGATGAAATTCACTTCCAGAACAATTTGTCTAAATATGCATATTTTTGACCTTTTGTCAGGAATAATTACCACAGTATATTTTGCAATTTAATAAACAGCATAACCTCAGATCTTAAGGGTAATTTGTTCCAGAAAGGGTGTTGAGAAGGGAAACCGTTGAGTTTCAAAGCAATTTATCCCATGAGAAATAACTGAAAACGCAATACAGTGATCCTTCGTTTTTGCAGGAGATGCGATCCAGAACTACGCGCGAGAAATGAAGTAGTGAAGTAGAAATGTTATATTCATTATTTAAAAATTTGATACCACAGTGTTGAATTTTTTAACACGTAGTGTTTCTTGTTGGCTGCTAGACGGCATGTTATTTATAAGTATGGTTTACCCTGCAAAGCAATGCTATGTGTCCATCTTCATAATCCCCACACTACACTAACCCAGGGGACATCATGCATAGCAAAAACAAAGTGAGTCACGGTTGTGCATAAATCTCCTGTTGCATTGTGTTCCAGTACACAATATTAAAGTTTTTTAAACACTCCCCAATACTTTAACGCTACATAAACATTTCCCATTCCCTTAATATCCATTCCCACACTGTACGGTAATAGCTGTGGAACATTTGCAGATTTTCAAAACCGATTTTCTCAAAAACGTCTTTTAATTCTCTAGGTACTCCAAACTTTGTCAATTTTGCTCAGATTAACATGAACCGTACATTCTATTTGCACTTTTAATTTTAAGATACACAAACCTGGTTTTGTAATATATACATATACAGTGGAGCCTCGGTTTTCGAACGTCCCGGTTCTCAACAAATCGGTATTCGAACAAAAAATTCGAGATTTTTTCCTTCGGATGTCGGACGAAATTCGGTAGTCGAACCTCGTTCGTTATTACGTTCTCGTTACTCTGAGGATTGAATCAACTCTAATCATGCCTCCAAAAGAAGCAAGTGGGAGCAGTAAAGCAATCGTAAAACACAAAGACGCTCCTAAGGCAATGCGACAGTGAGCGCCCGGTGCGCTGCGGTTGCGTGATCGGACCAAATTAAGCTCCCTGCGCACTGAGGTCTACTTAAATTTTGGAAAGTCCATGAGGACTTTAAAAATATTTTCAAAATTTTAGCGACCGCTCTGTCACAATAATGCAACCAGCGCGGTGCGCTGCAATTGCGCAATCGGACAAAATTAAGCTCCCTGTGCACTGATGTCCACTTAAAGTTTGGAAAGTACATCGGGACTTTAAAAATATTTTCTAAATTTCAGCGACGGCTCTGTCACAATAATGCCACCAGCGTGGTGCAGTTGCGCGTTCGGCAACGCGCTACGGTTGGGTGTTCGGCGGTGCGCTGCAGTTGCGCAATCGGACAAAAATGCGCAAGTGTAAAAATGCTTAAAAAAGGCATTTTTATTTGTTTGGAACGGATTAAATTTATATATATATATATATATATATATATATACATATGTATGTATGTACATATGTATATGTATATATATATATATATATATATATATATATATGTATGTATGTATGTATATATATATATACATACACACACACACACACACACACACACACACACACACACACACACACACACACACACACACACACACACACACACGGTATTTTTTGGACTACAAGTCGCGTTTTTTTTTCATAGTTTGGGTGGAGGGGCGATTTATACAAAGGAGTGACTTATATGTGAAATTATTCACAAATTTTCAAAATTCAAAAATCCGCGATGTAGTGAAACCGCGATAAACGAACCGCGAAGTAGCAAGGGATTACTGTCATTTGAACTGCAACTGACATCAGTGGCGCGGTGCACACGCGGCGGTTGTTTACATAAAGGACAAAGGATTCGATCACGGGATTTAATGACTTGGAGTGACAGAGATTGTTTGACAAAATTGTTGTTTATAATTATATGGACCTGTGGAATAATTTGAACTGCAACTGACAACAAGTCCGACGTCACACACGGCTTGTTTACATAAAGGACGATCCATGGATTTAATGATTTGCAGTGACACTGATGGTTTGATAATGTTGTTGTTTATACAATAGTTATTCGATATATAATTTATATATAGTTTTATGGGCCTGTGGAATAATTAGAACTGCAAATGATGACGAGTCCGACGTATATATATATATATATACATATATATGTGTGTGTGTGTGTGTGTATGTGTGTCTCCTCTGACCGCGCGTCCCTGGTATGCACCATATGCGGAACATTTTTATTGGCCATGTTTGAGCGTGCCAAACAAGGAATTTGACTTCGGTACATCTCAGCCTCTGTTCAACATTTAGTAGGTGACGAACAACAGTCAGGACATGTGCAAAACTTGTCAAATATTCTCAAACATCCCCTGATCTTAAACTCCCAGGAGGGCAAGGAAAAACTCAAAACTCCTACTAGGGTAAATGAGAAACCTAGAGAAGAGACCACAGATGGGAGGATCCCTCTTCCAGGATGACCAGGCTGCAATGGATGCAGAGTGGACACAGTACAAATAACATAGCCAATTCAAAATAAAGCGTCGAGAGCAGGATGTTATTCCTCAGCAATGTCTCTGAGACTGAGAGTGGTGTGAGTTCATCAGTGATAGCCTGGGGGAAGAAGCTGTCTCTTTGTCTGCTGGTTTTGGCATACAGTGCTCTGTAACGCCGTCCAGAGGGGAGTAGTTCGAACAGACAGCAATCTGGGTGAGAAGGGTCTGTAGAGATGTTACGTGCACGTTTCCTGGTCCTGGACAGGTACAAGTCCTGGATAGATGGGAGGTTGATTCCAATTATCTTTTCTGCAGTCCTGATTGTCCGTTGTAGTCTGTGCTTGTCTTATTTGGTGGCTGATCCAAACCAGACAGTGATGGAGGTGCAGAGGATAGACTGGACGATGGGAGTATAATGATGACGTCATCTGATGGCGCCGCGGATGGCTGCCACGGTGAGTCGCTCTCTGTTTCTTTGTCTTATTTTGTGTGTTTTCTGTGTCTTCTGCTGTCCATCCCGGATCACTTTTACTAGAGAAGCACTGTTAAACATGGGTCAGTCTTCTTCTGGTATTTTCTCTCCTGTTCTCTCTGATTCAGACTGTTTGTCGGAGATTTTAGCCGGAGCGGCGGTGCTATACAAGCTAGCACGACGGCGGCGACGCGGAAAACGAGCCGGAGCCCTCGTAAAGCTGAGGCAGAGAGGGTTCCGTTCTGCCCTACCGTCAATTCATCTGGCGAATGTCCGCTCCCTGGCGAACAAGATGGACGAACTGCTGCTCCTCACTTCAAGGAACACGGACTTCAGCAGATCCGCCGCGCTGTGTTTTGTTGAAACGTGGCTTAGTGAATGAACCCCCCACCACGCCATGGAGTTAGCTGGGTTTCGGCTAACGGGTGCAGATCGCAGCGCGGAGCTCTCCGGAAAATCAAAGGGAGGTGGTCTCTGTTTCTACATTAATGAACGTTGGTGTACCGATGTCATGGTGTTGAAAGAGTTTTGCAGCCCTCTCCTAGAAACACTTTTCATAAACTGCCGGCCGTTCTATTCACCACGGGAGTTCTCCTCGATCGATGGCGGCTGTTTACATTCCACCACACGCACGTGCGAGTGAAGCCACGCAGATGCTGGCTGACCAGGTGACAGACATGGAGAAACTTCTACCAAATTCACTAATCATTGTTCTGGGTGATCTTAACAGGGCGAACCTCGCACACGAACTCCCCAGATACAGACAGCACATAACGTGTCCTACCAGAGGGGCACAGACACTGGACCACTGCTACACCGTAATTAAGGATGCATACCACTCTGTGGCTCGTGCAGCTTTAGGACTCTCGGACCACTGTCTACTTCATCTGATCCCTGCCTACAGACAGAAACTAAACACTTCTAAGCCTCTGGTGAGGACTGTAAGGAAGTGGACAGTGGAGTCAAGGCAGGACCTCCAAGCCTGCTTTGACTGCACCGATTGGAGAGTTTTTGAAGCTGCAAATTCAGACTTGCATGAACTCACTGACACTGTCATACATCAGTTTTTGTGAGGATCTGTGTGTGCAGACTAAGACCTTCTGCACGTACAACAACGACAAACCTTGGTTTACACCGAACCTTAGGAGGCTGCGCAAAGTCAAGGAGGAGGCCTACAGGAGCGGCGACCGGGACCTGTTCAAGCAGACCAGAAACACACTGAACCGAGAGGTCAGGAAAGCCAGGAGGTGCCCGGGGAGAGCCTGGAGAGACACCTCTCTGCCAATCCTGATCCCTCAACGGTGTGGAAAGGCCTGCAGAGCATCACGGGCTTCAAGAAACGAACCCCCCGTCCTGTGGAGAGCCCAAGGCTCGCTAACCAGCTAAACAGGTTCTACTGCAGGTTTGATCGGTCCTCCCACACAACGGGACCTCCTGCAGCACAATCCACATACTCACCTCCCCCCACAACTGCTCTGTCCACACCTCCATCACTGTGGTCACCGAGTCTCTCTCTTGCAGAGGCCGCGCCCGCACTCCAGATTCGCGAGGAGGAAGTGCGCCAGATGTTCCGGAGACAAAAGATCAGGAAGGCACCGGGCCCAGATGGCGTGTCACCCTCCTGCTTGAAAGTCTGCGCTGAGCAGCTGGCGCCCACCTTTGCACGGATCTTCAACCGTTCCCTGGAGCTGTGTGAGGTGCCCTCGTGCTTCAAGAGCTCCACCATCGTTCCAGTGGCCAAGAAGCCTGCCATCACAGGTCTGAATGACTATAGACCTGTTGCACGGACATCTGTGGTCATGAAATCTTTCGAGAGGTTAGTGCTGAACCACCTGAAGGATGTCACGGGCCCCCTGCTGGACCCCCTTCAGTTTGCCTCCCGGGCAAACAGGTCGGTGGATGATGCGGTCAACATGGGACTGCACTACATCCTGCAACACCTGGACACCCCAGGAAAGTACGCCAGGATCCTGTTTGTGGACTTCAGCTCGGCGTTCAACACCATCGCTCCTGACATCCTCCAACAGAATCTCATCCAGCTCGCGGTGCCTGCCTCCACCTGTCAGTGGATCACCAGCTTCCTGACCAACAGGAGACAGCGTGTGAGGCTGGGGAGCATCACATCTGACACCCTGACCACCAATACTGGAGCCCCTCAGGGGTGCGTCCTCTCCCCACTGCTCTTCTCCCTCTACACCAACGATTTCTCCGCAAGTGACTCTTCTGTGAAGCTCCTGAAGTATGCAGACGACACCACTCTCATCGGACTGATCCAGAATGGTGATGAGACTGCGTACAGACAGGAGGTGGAGCGGCTGGTCCACTGGTGCAGCCAAAACCACCTGGAACTGAACCGGCTCAAGACCGTGGAGATGACAGTGGACTTCAGGCGAGGCCCTTCACCACTTTCACCCCTCACTATCTGCAGTAATACTATTCTCTCATCAGACACCTTCAAGTTCCTGGGAACCACAATCTCTCGGGACCTGAAATGGACCGGCCACATAGACTCTGTCCGGAAGAAGGCCCAGCAGAGACTGTACTTCCTGAGACAGCTCAAGAAGTTCAACCTGCCGCGGGAGCTGCTGAAGACCTTCTACACTGCCATCATCCAGTCTGTCCTCTGCACCTCCATCACTGTCTGGTTTGGATCGGCCTCCAAACAAGACAAGCACAGACTGCAACGGACAATAAGGACTGCAGAAAAGATAATTGGAATCAACCTCCCATTTATCCAAGACTTGTACCTGTCCAGGACCAGGAAACGTGCAAGTAACATCTCAACAGACCCTTCGCACCCAGGTTGCAGCCTGTTTGAACTACTCCCATCCGGACGCCGTTATAGAGCTCTGTACACTAAAACCAGCAGACACAGAGACAGCTTCTTCCCCCAGGCTGTCGCTCTGATGAACTCACACCACTCTTAGAGTCTCAGAGTCATTACTGTGCAATAACATCCCGCTTTCCACACCTTTTTTGTCTACACTTTTTGTACTATGTGTCCTCTCTGCATCCATTGCAGCCTGGTCATCCTAGAAGAGGGACCCTCCCATCTGTGGTCTCTTCTCAAGGTTTCTCATTTCACCTAGCTGGAGTTTTGAGTTTTTTCTTGCCCTCTTGGGAGTTTAAGATCAGTTTAAGATCAGGGGATGTTTGAGAATATCTTTCGTTTTTCACATGTCCTGAGTGTTGTTGTTAGTCACCTAAATGCTGTGATTTACCGAAGTCAAATTCCTTGTTTGGCAAGCTCAAACATGGCGAATAAAAAAAACTCTTGAATCTTGAATCTTGAAAAGGTCTTCAGCAGCTCCTGTGGCAGGTTGAACTTCCTGAGCTGTCTCAGAAAGTACAGCCTCTGCTGGGCCTTCTTCCAGACACACACACGCACGCATATACGCCTCCCCTGCCATCATGAAAAGGGGAAAAACAAATTCAATTGTTTTGATTATAAAGTAATTTTCCTTTTAATTTCAATAAGTTTGTATCATTTTGAACCAAAATCGCTGAATTTTTATAGTTATTTTAAAACCGAAGACGATTCACTCGGAGGCGCCAACTTCCTATCTAGCCTCCTCTGAAGATTTCGTAATCACACGGCTGCCGATGTTGACAGGTTATGTATGCAGTTAGACTGAACTGCTGTGTCTTCATGTTGCTTTTTAAGTGTTCAAACACTGTGGCTATATTAACTAATTTCTGTAGTTAAGCTGGTGTATACAATATCTTGTGTTTTTTGTCATCTGTCTGTAATGTCGTGTTTCTTTAGATGAACAAATTGGCTTTGAAAAGAGACCTTATGGAGGCTAAGAAAAAAGGTTCTCCAGCCTTATGGCAGGGGGTGCTAGTGATCCCGGGATGCTTCATGCGCCTACCTGTAGAATAAGAGATCTCCAGTTCAAATTTACAGTGAACAACTGAGGAGCAGTCTTCCATTTGTTTTGTTTTACATTCGTTTTTTTTTCTTTTCTGTTTTTACATTTCTTTTTACAATGCAGGATTACATATCCAAACGATTTTCAACGATGGATTTTCGGTCGAAGCAGGAGGTCATCAGTAAAGGAAGAGCAACTCCGTAGTTAAAAGATTTGATTCGGACAATGGGACTTAGGAGCATGTCTTTTCAAACGGAGTGGTACGCACAATAAAAAACAAGGTTCTTATTCCATGTGCTTGATTGAATGTTTAGCGGCTGCCTGTTTTGGACACTCAGGTGAAGAGGGGCGGAGCTGTCAATTGATCACCTGCCACTGGTGGTGGCTTGGCTCCGATGGTGGGGGAAGATCCCGGTCCGACTTGGCAGACCCAAACGCTCTGTGAGGGTCTGCTGGGGACGTCTGGCAGAATCCCCTGTCAGGAAGAGCTTCATTTCCCACCTCCAGCCGAGCTTTACCCACGTCCCAGGGGAGGCGGGGGACATTGAGTCCAAGTGGACCATGTTCCGCGCCTCCATTGTTGAGGCGGCCGACCGGAGCTGTGGCCGTAAGGTCGTTGGTGCCTGTCGTGGCGGCAATCCCCGAACCCGCTGGTGGACACCTGCGGTAAGGGATGCTGTCAAGCTGAAGAAGGAGTCCTATCGGGCCGAATTTGGCCTGCGGGACTCCGGAGGCAGCTGACAGGTACCGGATGGCCAAGCGGGACGTGGCCTCGGCGGTTGCTGAGGCAAAAACCCGGGCGTGGGAGGAGTTTGGTGAGGCCATAGAGAATGACTTCCAGAGGGCTTCGAGGAAATTCTGGTCCACCATCCGGCGTCTCAGGAGGGGGAAGCAGTGCAACGTCAATACTGTTTACAGTGGGGATGGCGTGCTGCTGACCTCGACTCGGGACGTCGTGAGCCGGTGGGGAGAATACTTTGAAGACCTCCTCAATTCCACCTTCATGCCTTCCATTGTGGAAGCAGGGCCTGGAGACTCTGAGGCGGACTCTCTAATCTCTGGGGTCGAAGTCACTGAGGTAGTTAAAAAACTCCTCAGTGGTAAGGCCCCAGGAGTGGATGATATCCGCCCGGAGTTCTTAAAGGCTCTGGATGTTGTGGGGCTGTCACGCCTCTACAACATTGCGTGGACATCAGGGACAGTGCCTCTGGATTGGCGGAACTGGGGTGGTGGTTCCCCTCTTTAAGAAAGGGGACCGGAGGGTGTGTTCCAACTACAGGGGACTCACATGCCTCAGCCTCCCTGGTAAGGTCTAATCAGGGGTGCTGGAGAGGAGGGTCCGTCGGGAGGTCGAACCTCGGATTCAAGAGGAGCAGTGTGGCTTTCGTCCTGGCCGTGGAACAGTGGACCAGCTCTACACCCTCAGCAGGATCCTCGAGGGTGCATGGGAGTTCGCCCAACTAGTCCACATGTCTTGTGGACTTGGAGAAGGCAGACGACCGTGTCCCTCGGGAGGTTCAGTCCCTGTATCACCGACGCCAGAGTTTGGTCCGCATTTCCGGCAGTAAGTCGGGTTCATACCCAGTGAGGGTTGGACTCGGCCAAGGCTGCCCTTTGTCACCGATTCTGTTCATAATTTTTATGGACAGAATTTCTAGACGTAGCCGAGGCGTTGCGGTGGTCCGGTTTGCGGACCTCAGCATCGCATCTCTGCTTTTTGCAGACGACGTGGTGCTGTTGGCTTCTTCAGGCGGTGATCTCCAGCTCTCACTGGAGCGGTTCGCAGCCGAGTGTGAAGTGGTCGGGATGAGGGTCAGCACCTCCAAATCCGAGTCCGTGGTCCTCAGTTGGAAAAGGGTGGAATGCCTTCTCTGGATCGGGGATGAGATCCTGACCCAAGTGGAGGAGTTCAAGTATCTAAGTAACAAGTATAAGTCTTGTTCACGAGTGAGGGGAGGATGGAGCGCGAGATCGACAGGCAGATCGGTGCAGCGTCGGCAGTAATGCGGACTCCGTACCGGTCCATCGTGGTAAAGAGAGAGCTGAGCCAAAAGGCAAAGCTCTCAATTTACCGGTCGATTTACGCTCCTACCCTCACCTATGGACATGAGCTATGTGTCGTGATCGAAAGAACGAGATCCCGGATACAAGCGGCCGAAATGAGTTTTCTCCGCAGGATGTCCGGGCTCTCCCTTAGAGATAGGGTGAGAAGCTTGGTCATCCGAGAGAGACTCGGAGTAGAGTCGCTACTCCTCCACGTTGAGAGGAGCCAGATGAGGTGGCTCGGGCATCACATCAGGATGCCTCCTGGACACCTCCCTGGGAAGGTGTTCCGGGCATGTCCCACCGGTAGGAGACCCCGGGGACGACCCAGGACGCGCTCGAGAGACCACGTATCTCAGCTGGCCTGGGAACGCCTTGGGATCCCCCGGGATGAGCTGGATGAAGTTGCTGGGGAGAGGGAAGTCTGGGAGTCCCTCCTAACGCTGCTGCCCCCGCGAACCGACCCCGGATAAGCGGAAGAAGATAGATGGATGGATTGACGTCGGTGCCTCCCCAGTCATGAACCTCACTGCACGTCACTGGTGCATACCCACTTTTTGCGCTACTGGCTATCCTGATAAAGATCACTGGCTAGTGTTTGAATGACAAAGAATGAGCTGCTCAACTTGCTTACCAGTGCGATATATTGAATCCGCTCATCAAGCTCAAGCTGTCACTTCAAGGTAAATAAGTTGGCAGATAAAGTAGCTGCATTCAAAGCCAAACTGGAACTGTGTGGCTTTGGATGTCTGACATGTTTTAAATTAAAATTTTGGAAGACACAATGCCCGGGCCATCATTGTCCCAACTGGTGCACACTGTCTTTGCTTTAACTCGTGCTTTAGTGGTACTGTCCATCTACAAACGGCCCACAAACTGCAAAGGATTGAATCAGCGACCCGTTTGTGAACAAATCTGATGAACCATGACAAATGATAGTGATCTTAAATAGGATACATAAACAGACCTTGGGTCAGTCAGGAGCACTCCAAAAAAATTTAATCGCCATTTCAATCAGAAAACGTTAACTCGTTCGGCCTTTCTTTCCTTCCATCTTGCAGCAGTCCTGTCATATTTCTGCTTATAAGTTAAGGCAAAAAAAACAACAAATCACCTAAATGATCATGACTCTAAAAATAGAATAACATTTCAGGCCTCTTGTAGCTCAAGGTAAAACTTTTCGTTTGTAGTTTGTTTGGAAAATTTGGAAAATATATATAGCACCAGTCTTCCAAAAACTGTATGTGCTTGTTGGGTGTTTGGTAAATGTAATCGAGACTTGTGGATGTGCCGCATGCAATTGTTTATGCTAAGCTGCATATTGATGCAGAAACACCTATGCACAAGGATTGTAACAGACTGGGGCGTCATTATGGTTGGAGTCTTCATGTTCTTCCAGTGAGTGCCAGGAGAGTGGAGGGTTGACAGTCATTAGCAAACAGAGGAGGTCCTGTCGGGGTTGTGGGGAAAAACAACAGGGCCAGACTGGCATGACCACACTGACTGTGTGATGTTGACAGCTTTTGCCAAAAGAGAGGGAAAGCTGGAGTGCAAGAATGTGGCGCGTGCATAACAGTACTGTGATTGTGTGTGTGCCTGTAATCTTAGGTCAGGATATGAGCGTTACTCCACCCTGTGTGTGCGTGCTGCCCAGGTGGTACATGTTTACTAGGGGTGTCAGTTGATGCACGCTAACAAACGCTTACTGAGGACTTCATTGTCACACTGGTGGCTTGAATGTGAGGTTGGCTCCCCCAAAAAAAAAACAGCACCAAAAATTTATTTATTCCAGCCCTCATCTGTTTAAATGCACCATCAAATTTGCACGTTTTTGCACATGGAGACGTTTGATAAATTTGACTTCATTCCTGCCTGCCTGTCCATGGAGATAAAAAATATTCGTGTATCTTAATGTCTGAAAACTATAATCAATCATCACCAAAAATCATATGTGCATTGCTACTCTTGTTCACTTCAACCTATAAAAATCACTACAGATTATTTTAGTGGGGGTAGTGTTAGACAGTGTTGGGAACATTCCTTTCAAAAGATAATTAGTTATTGTTACTCACTATTTGATCCAAAAAGTAACTGCGTTAGTAACAGAATTACTTTATAATAAAAGTAACCAGAGAAAGTAACTATTTGCGTTACTGTAAAGAAGTTGCGATATATAAAAGAATTTGGATTTTTCTGAGCAGTTTTCACAAGTCAGTTGAAATGATTGGAACAAATAGGTACTTGTACATAACCTTTAATATTTATTGCACAATGTTTATCCTACACTTGAAGTATTTTGTTCACAACAAAAGTAAACATTTGAACAACATAAAGTGTGTTTAACTCTGTAGTCTTAACTCAATAAATCAAGCTCACAATCTCAGACAACTGGTCTGGTAGACATTCTGTACTTTAAGTATTTCCTTCAAAAGTAAACAGTTAAACAATACAAAGTGCATTTGCTGCTGTGTGCGTGTACGTGTGTGTGTGTGTGTGCGCGCGCGCGCGCGTGAAGCGCATGGCCTGGCTCCGATTGGTTCCCATGAAACATGTCTCTGCCTTAGCCAATCATAATCGCTTATCTCGTTAACCCACCCAGTCTCGATTTTGTGTGTGGAGCAGCCAGGGTTGCGTCGGGATTACGCGGTTCATTCAATCAATTCATAGTTACGCATCGCATTTAACGTTCAGTAACGATAACGGCGTTATAGCGACGGAAACAGTAATTAATTAGATTACCACGTTACTGAAAAAATAACGGCATTACCTAACGCCGTTATTATAAATGCCGTTATTCCAAACAATGGTGTTAGGGTTAGAGTTTCAATTTTAGTGCTGACAATATTTTCACATTCAGATCTGTCATACAGTAGAAGTGCCAATGTTCAGACAATCCAAGCATCCCTTTAACTTAGCTTTCAACAGATTTGGTCATTGACGCTGTTATGACTTGTCAAGTAATCTTGGCAGCCCTACTCATAACATTAAGTTCAAACCAGGGTTGGGAGGGTTATTTCTATTCCAATATAGTTACTAGTTACCTGTAGTTTGTAATGTAATCTGATGGCATCTGTCTGCCTGCATGGAAATTGTAATCCTGCAAAATAATCCTCATTTTTAATAAACATACCTGTAATCTGATTACTTCTTTTTTCTGTAACTGTAACAGAATAGTGAACTTTTTTTGTGTTCTGAATACGCAACTCCTGTACATTTCTGTTATTCTGTACATATTGACCCTAATCCAAACACTTGAAACCCATTCTTTCTAACCCATAGCCTACTCCTAATGCCTAATCCAAAATCATAAAGCCTTATCCCAAACCCCACCAAAGCCAAGTCAATCTAAGGAGAACTGAACAATAAGAAGTGCTCTCGCAGCCTAAAAGGGGAAAAAAACATCACCCCAACAAGATTTTAATTATAAAAACTAGAGAGCAAAAACGTAAAAACAATGAGTAGACTGTCCTGGTAACCTGTCTCGACTGCACTTGGCAGGAAATTGTCATTAATGAGAACCATTCCACTCTACCTGTGTCAGTCCAGCCTCATTTTAAAAGCTTAATGGTGTAGTTCACAATGAAAACATTTTTAATCCGTTTTCACATTCTGTCTCTTTATTAATCCATCTCTTTTCTATATGTTTGTTCCCATTAGCATAGGCTTGGGCAATTAAAGGGCATGTAAAGACACTATGGGGTCCCAAAATTTATTTGATAAAGATGGACTTGTATTTTTGGAAACTGTTGTTAATTTTTGAATAAAATTGCGAATTGAGGAGTCATCGATGAAAAATCAATGGTTTGTATGTGATCGTTGAAGTTCATCTCGGAAATTGCCGAAGTGACTGTGACGTACATTATAGGAGGCCGAGCGTTGCCGAGTTACTTAGCCCATGTAAGCATAATGGCGGATACAGAAATGGAAGCGTTGTCGTTTTTGGTTTGCTTTATTTACAAATAGCGAAGCGATGTCGTCTGATGTATCTCCCTCAGATGATTCTTCACCTTCTGACGAAAATGAAGAAGAGTATGATTTCTTTCTTGGGGTACAAGGCTACCAATTTGAACCATTGAGAAGTACCCCAGTGACTGAAGCATCGCAAAACGAAGGCGCGTGTTTTTTAAAACATGTTAAAACATATGTAAAGGCACCTTTAACATGCTCTAAAAACCACTAAGAATGTTCAATTATATTCACCTGTATCCAAATAATATTATAGAATTTGAAATAAAATTGCATTCGTGAGCCAAACACAGTCAATGTGTGTATTTCTCGATCTTTCCCGCCCGTCATGAACCGCTCTTTTCTGGATCACATGGTACCGTGACGTAATGACAGTACTCCTCCCCCCCATTGTTTACCGATTGATAGGGCGAAGAACCACACATTTTCCTAGTGTTTTGTCTCCAATACGTCACATATAAGCTTCATTTAGTTTACAAATTGGTGTTCAAACGTCTGTTCCACGATGGTGAAGGTTTGTGTTGTCAAATTTTTTAGCAATACACAAAAAACCCACAGTTTACATCGTTTCCCAGCAATGGAATCTATACGACGACAATGGGTTCATTTTGTCCAAACAAAACGAGCCGATTTTAAGACCCCGCGGCCAGACTCTCAAGCTGTCATTCGTGGAGCTCATTTCACTGCGGAATGTTATCAGGGGTCAATGATGGAGCATCTTGGGTTCAAAACTGAGAAACTTCTCAAGCCAGACGCAGTCCCTACAGTCCAACCTGTGCCCACAGAAGAACAATTGGTTGCCATGTATGTAACAACCAAACATCATGGTGTTTATTTGGTGTTTTTTTTTTTTACCTGTCATGATTCATAAATCAGAGGCATTTACAAGGCACTTTTGAATGAGACACAATAATTGAACACTGACCTGTGGCAAAACCATGAAAGTATGTTTACTGTCAAAATATCATTTTACATTATTGTCAGAGTAATATTTCATTATGATTTATTATGTGTTATTATACATTTGTGATCGCTGTGGAAAGTCTATTGTCAAACAGGAGCAGAGGGGCCGAAACTTGTTGCCTCTGCTTGGCCCCAGTTGATCTCAAGCCGGCGATAAGAGGAAACCACCGGAGAAGACTTTTCTGCTGTTAGATGATATTGTCAGGACTCGTTTCATAGTTCTGTTCGTGTGTCTGTGTGCTCGCCCCTCCCCTCCTGTGTGCCCATGATCAGTGTGATTATTCCCACCTGCCTCTCGTTACCTGTCGTGTATATAAGTCCTGTCTGCCCCTCACTCCCTGTCGGATCGTCGATGTCGTCACGTTTGCTGTCCTTGTGGTTCCTGTCTGTTTCGAGTCTGCTTCTGTTTGCCATCCCTGTCGGTCAGTCTGTCATGTTATTAGTTTGCCAGTTCTCGTCTGTTTCCCTCGATGCCTCATTCCACTTCCCTTTTCCTTCAATAAACCCTGGTCCAAGCTGCACTTGGTCGTCCTGCTCCATGCTCCACCCCTGAACCTGACAGAACGATCCGACCATCACAGCGACCAGCGCTTGGACCCCCCTCCACCCCCAGCTCCCGCTGCGACGCCCGATCCACGTCTGAGCAGGTTCCAGCACCATGGGCTCCACAGCCGCCGTCGAACTCGTTCCAGCGACGGCGGACTCACGGCCGCCATCGGAGTTCCCCCCGGCACCAGTGGCTCCGCGACCGTCATCGGACTTCGCTGCCGCGACGCCGGATCCTCGGCCGCCATCGGAATGCTTCTGGCACCAGCGGCTTCGCGGCCGCAATCGGACTTCACTGCAGCGACGCCGGACCCGCGGCCGCCATCGGAGTGCCTCCCTGGGCCATCAGACTCGCGGCCGCCAACGGGCTCCACCCCAGCGTCACCGGACCCGCGGCATTGCCGGGCCTCGTGCTAACAAAGCCGGACCCGCGATTATCACAGACCCTGCACCCAATGCTGAAACACTAACTCCTGCTGCTACGTGCAGCTCTGGCTTCCTGTATGCCGCCGTGCGTGTGGCTGTGACTGTTGCCGCTGCACACGGTTCAGACTCTCCGTTTGCCGCAGAGTGCGGTTCTGTTTCCCCAAGTCGCCGCCCGAGTGCGGTTTGGTTCCCCAAGTCGCCGCCCGTGTGCGGTTCGGTTCCCCAAGTCGCCGCCCGAGTGCGGTTCTGTCCCCCAAGTCGCCGCCAGAGTGCGGTTCTGTCCCTTAAGTCGCCGCCCGAGCGCGGTTCTGTTTCCCCAAGTCGCCGCCCGAGCGTGGTTCGGTTCCCCAAGTCGCCGCCCGAGTGCGGTTCGGTTCCCCAAGCCGCCGCCCGAGTGCGGTTCTGTCCCGCAAGTCACCGCCCGAGTGCGGTTCGGTTCCCCAAGTCGCTGCCCGAGCGCGGTTCTTTCCCCTATGTCGCCGCCCGAGCGCAGTTCGGTTCCCCAAGTCGCCGCCCGAGTGCGGTTCGGTTCCCCTAGTTGCCGCCCTAGTGCGGTTCGGTTCCCCTAGTTGTTTGTTTTTTGGGACGTCAGGAGCCGTCCCTTGTGGGGGGGGGGGGGGTTCTGTCAGGACTCGTCCCCGATCGTTTCATAGTTCTGTTCGTGTGTCTGTGTGCTCGCCCCTCCCCTCCTGTGTGCCCATGATCCGTGTGATTATTCCCACCTGCCTCTCGTTACCTGTCGTGTATATAAGTCCTGTCTGCCCCTCACTCCCTGTCGGATAGTCGATGTCGTCACGTTTGCTGTCCTTGTGGTTCCTGTCTGTTGCGAGTCTGTTTCTGTTTGCCATTCCTGTCGGTCAGTCTGTCATGTTATTAGTTTGCCAGTTCTCGTCTGTTTCCCTCGATGCCTCATTCCACTTCCCTTTTCCCTCAATAAACCCTGGTCCAAGCTGCACTTGGTCGTCCTGCTCCATGCTCCACCCCTGAACCTGACAGATATGATGAAATGATGTGCAAAATAGCTTATCTGTTAATGTCTGTTTGCAGAGGCTCTGCAACAAAAACATGTAAACAAGTGCTGATTTCCCCACCCCTTAGAATTATGTAACTTAGGGACCCCAAACCAAATAAAAGTGAGGTTGATGGGAGAGCTGCTCGGGAGTAGTTGAGACCAGCGTACGGCAAGCGTACGTCTCTCCTATTTCTCCTTGCGGGGGGAATTGTGGGAGAACCATACAGCTCTCCTAATTCTCCTCGCAAGAAACCGAAAACGTCTTTTCTCCTTATTGTTTGTGAGATGCCTAGGAAATGAACCTAACAATTATAGTAATTACAATAATTTTTCTGGTCGTGATATTACAATATAAAAGACAGGCATTCATGAAAATCAGTCAAATGCAAAATGTAAACAAGGACCATGTGAAAATTAAGTCAATGCAATCTCCGGTTAGAATATCTTATTTGTTTACATTTTGCGCGTAGGTATTAACAAGTAGAATAGTTTTAAATTATTCACAACTATTTAGGCAGTTAACTATGGGATATTTTGTTACGAACCAGTCAGTATTTTCCTGACCATGGCCCTGACCACGACCACGATGATCGCCATTTTCGGTTTGATTTTCTCCCACTGGGGTACTTCTCACCGGTTCAAATTGATACCCTTGTACCCCAGGAAAGAAATCATACTCTTCTTCATTTTCATCTGAAGGTGAAGAATCATCTGAGGGAGATTCGTCAGACGACATCACATCCGCCGCTGTATCCGCCATTAGGTTTACATGGGCTAAGTAACTCGGCAACGCTCGGCATCCTATAATCTACATCACAGTCACTTCGGCAATTTCCGGGATGAACTTCAACGATCACATACAAACTGTTGATTCTTCATCAATTACTCCTCAATTTGCAATTTTATTCAAAAATTAACAACAGTTTCCTAAAGTACAAGTCCATCTTTATCAAATACATTTTGGGACCGCATAATGTAAAGACATGCCCTTTAAAGGTGCTTTTACATACGCTTTAAGCAATCGTGATTACTGATCGTGATAAATTTCAGGTCGATTACGGTGATCAGGTGTGTGCATATTCCACAATTAAGCATGAACCTGGTTGCAATACACATCCATCCATCCATTTTCTGAACCGCTTTGCATCACGAGGGTCACGGGCATGCTGAAGCCTATTCCAGCTGAATTCGGGCAGTAGGCAGGGGACACCCTGAACTGGTTGCCAGCCAATTGCAGGGCACACTGACAGACAACCATCCGCACTCGCATTCACACCTACGGGGAATTTGGAGTGCTCAATCGGCCTACCATGCATGTTTTTGGAATGCGGGAGGAAACCGGAGTACCCGGAGGACATGCAAACTCCACACAGGAAGGCCAGAGCCAAAATGGAACCCGCAACCTCTGCACTGTGAGGCACACGTTCTAACCAGTCGACCACTGGGCCGCCTGCTATTCACATATAATCCAGTAATTGCTAATGCAATGCAATGGACGCAAACCATGATACTTGATAAAAAAGAATGCGGTCACATGCGTGACAACAGCCAATCAGAGAAGACTTTACTTCTTCGCTTCAGTATCTCACTCGCTCATATCCTCTCTCATCCTCTCACCCTCAACCTATTTAAGCCATGCAAGCGGAACACTCCTTGTCAGTCTGTCCTGTGATGCTACCCGTATGCTCACTGCACTCTACCCGTCTGACTCCCATTGCCGACCTGTTCTGTTTGCTGACCCGTCTTGTATTGCCAGCCGCCTACCCTGACCACCCGCCCGTTATTGACCATGCTCTGCTCGCCGCCTGCCCTGACCATCTGCCCGGTGCTGACCACACTCTGCTCGCCACCCGTCCTGACTCTCCGCCCGTCCTCGACGCCGATCCGCTCTCCTCGCCGGCACTGCTCCCGCTTCCTGTCTCCTCCGTGCCTGGTGCTCTGCGCTCCTTGACGCACCCGTCTTTCTCAATCGCCGGCTACGCCACGAAGGAAGCACCCACCTGCTCCAACTCCTGATCGCCACTTCCCCTTTCCCCTCATTCAATAAAGACTACGTCAACTTGCAATTGGCTGCCCTGTCTGTCCTCTCACACTTCATCTATTTTTGTCCTTTTTTATGGTGCCTTGATCAACAGTAGTAGTAGAACAGTAGCTCCCTCTGGTGTTAAAATTAAAAAGTGCAATTCACTCAGGCAATAGTTGAAGTGCAGGCCATTTTCTATTCTTTTTATAAAATGTCTTGCGGGCCAATTAAAACTGGGGGCTGCAATTGGCCCGCGGGTCTTAGTTTGGACACCCCTGGTCTAAAGCTACAACAAACCCTAGGCTTCTTCATCATCATGGACATTTGTCACTGGTAAAGAACATCTGCAGCTACAAATGATGCCAAACATGCAAATATTGCAGTTTTGAGGCAGCAATTTGTGTGTCAACCAAATTTTGAATTTCATCTGATTGAATGGGCTTTCACATTATTGTAACTAATATCGTACAGCATCAAATTGTGTGCTACATGTTGCCCACTTGGAGTCTGTCTTGGAAGGGGGATTCCCCCATTTGTAGCCGCTTCGAAAGGTTACTTGTCAATATGTGTTAACTGTGAATGTCAAACTGTCCTTCAAAAAGTCACTGGGTGTAAACTCCCTCACTAATATTCCATTCAGTTGTGGCGCTGCCTCCACAGTCAAAGTCAAAGTCAAAGTCAGCTTTATTGTCAATTTCTCCACATGCCAAAGACACAAAGAAACCGAAATGTCGTTCCCCCCTATCCCACGGTGACAAGACATGGCCCACAACAGACAAACAAGTGGCACGGTAAAGCACGACGAGACGAACACATAAGACTGTCGGACGAACACTCATTAGACGAACAAATCACCGTACTGACGGGACAGAGAGTGGCCGCTGCGTGTGCACGCGCCGCCATCTTGACCATTCCACAGGCACTGGGCACTGTGTTTACAGGGTTTGTTGGAGGCAAAATCATTGAGTGTCTTTGGGATAGATGAAAGGTTGGGATTGTACGTGGGGGCAAAGTGGTTTGGTAAGTCATCTCTGTTTAGAGATGGTCTTTTAACCTTCACGAAATTGGCCTCTCACTTCACTTTCAAAGTATCTTTCTTGTCTTTCAAGGTCAAGAAAATGTACATTCCTGCAGGTGCGTTGTCCTATTCCGACGTCATAGGTTTCTGTCAGCAACTTGAACCGAAAGTAAGTGCTATGACCTGTTTAGAAGAACACAAAACCTGGCTGTCCATAAAACCAGAAAAACAAGATTTCCTCAGAATCAGCTTTATTGGCCAAGTTTGTGCATGCCAAACAAAGAATTTGACTCCAGTTGATCTCAGCCTCTGTACAACATTTAAGTGACTAACAACATACAGGTGACTAAGAAGTAAATCTTTAGGGACTCTGAGCGACCCGTTCTGCCCCACGAGGGTCACGGGCATCAATTTTCAATACTACTCATCATTAAGATCACCGTTGAGCGTCTACCTCCCCCATCTGTCTTGTGGCAAGAAAAGCTCGGGACTGGTCACCAGCCAATCGCAACAAACAATCATTCTTGCTTGCATCCATCCATCCATTTTCTGAACCTGATGAGGGTTGCGGGCCTGCTGGAATCCATCCCAGTTGTCTCAGGGCAGTATGTTCGGTACACCCTGAACTGGTCGCAGGGCACACAGAGAGGAGCAAACATTCACACTCACAATCACACCTATGGGCAATTTAGAGTACTCAATCAGTGAAACTAACATTCACACCCACAATCACACCTGTGGGCAATTTAGAGTGCTCAATCGGCCTACCATGCATGTTTTTGGAATGTGGGATGAAACCAGAGTTCCCGGAGGAAACCCATGCAGGCATGGGGAGAGCATTACGTTTTTGTTGCATGGACTGTTAAAAACAGATTTGCGTTTATTAACTATACATCATCTAATGTAACAAATGAAACCGGTCCGATAGTGACGTTTGATATTGTTCCGATATCAACCAAAGAAAACTGTATCAGATTACATCGGTCTACAATCTCAGATATTAGCATTTATATACAAGCAGTTCATTACAGAATCCGCTCCATCCTGTAGAGGACTATATGGTGTGCCCAACGGTGCATTCCAAGATGTGGCGACTGATAAAAACTATAGATTGTGGTTTTGTCACGATACCAAAAATGTTACTTTGATACTATATCTGCCTTAAGCACCTTGATAGTGGTACCTAAATGGTACCACGACAAAAATATAAAAATCAGCAAAAGTGTAAAGATAAGACTAAAAACCTTATTTCAAAATATTAGGATAAGCATTCTACTCTGCTTCTTTTATGTAAATACGTATGTCTGTTTTTTTCTGTTGTGATGAAATACATTTAACAAATAAACAGTCCCTCAGCAAAGCTAAATTGAATGTAAATAATTTTGATAACTATTTTTGTGTAGATCTCAAAACCCAGTGCTCTGTGTTGCAAAGATAAATAACATTGCTGATATTAATATATTTGACAATGATCTCTTGGTAATGGCTACTGTCAGCTGTTAACCATGTTCCAGCATTTGCTGATGTCGCCGTTGTATTAGTTTATGTCAAGGATCTCAAACTCAATTTATCTGGGGCCACTGGAGGTAGAGTCTGGGGTGAGGTTGGGCTGCATTGTTTTTTTTTAAGCATGGATAATAACTTTTAATGTTATCAAATCAGGAAAAACAATTATCAAACACTAGTAAATAAATAAAATGATAATCATAAAAACAATAATAATACAGCAGATATAGAAAACTGAAGAAAGCACATGTAGTTGCTGACTAGACAAATATTATTTTTCACATTCACATGTCTGTATTAACAGTTTCTTGGAAGTACCTTGGAAAGAACATAGTTCTGAATATGGCATCTGCCAACTTCTTGCTGTTAGAGGCCTGGCAGTGCTTCCTCTCGCATAGCTGAGTCACATTTGGCTTGTGGGAGGAAGCAGTTGAGACCCTTAGGAGGGCTTGAAAATGCTCATCAGTAAGTCTGGACCTGTACTTGGACTTATTGAAGTTCAAGGTAGAAAAGAGCTTTTCGCACAAGTACAGTGGTACCTCTACTTATGAACTTAATTGGTTCTGCGATCAAGTTTGTAAGTAGAAACGTTTGTAAGTAGAAGCAACGTTTTTCATAGAAATCAATGTAAAAGCGAATAACGCATGCCAGACTATCCCAAAAGTCACAGTCTTTGACCTATTAATCTGTCTAAAACGCACAGAAAACCAAAAATTGTCTTATAGCAGCTGTTAAAGTAACTTTTTAATTACATCAATCATGTCAGAGGTGTGTCAACATAATTCTGAAACAGTGACGTGAGCATGCAACGCTATTAGTACTTAAAAAGGTCAATCAGCGGGCTGAGGAGAGACGTTTTTCCAAACAGGATGTGATATTTCACATACAAACCCACTGTATAACTGCCCTAAATGTGCTGCGCTTCATACACAGACTTTCCAAGTACATGTTATAAGAACGTACTCCTCAGAATACCAAGGGATTGGACCCCGCCGCAATAATGCCTTAGCTTCCCTTCTACAATTTGCCTTAGCTGCCGTGTGTATTTAGAGTCATAAGAGTATTCCTCAGCATTGCAATACTTGCATGCTCAATATTTCCAAACCATGCAAAAGACAAGCAACCATGGGGTGTAAAATCTAAAGTGAATTATTTGCAAAGTAGTTATGTCACTATTTCCCTGACTAAAAATGTCTGCTGGCCCCTGAAGAGCTGAGTTAGGAGGTTGTGTAATGAATCATCTGAGGTATACTTGACTGTAACCTTTGGCCTAGGGCAGAAAATATGTCAAGTGGTGAATTACCAGGTGGGTGTAGATATTAACTTCTGCTATAAATTCCGCCAGTCATTATTCTCTGGTGTTGATTTATGTCTTGCATCATCACCATCAAACCTGTCACCTTGACAAACAGCCAAGAAAGGGAGTAGCCCAAAACAAGTTCTTTCACTGCATGGATGGGCCCACACCTTACTGCAGTGACTCAAGACTGCAACAACAGGTACTCTGGTGAATTAATTACTCGTAAACCGACATTTGCAGCTTTTCCTGGACCAAAGTTCCCCCAATCCCTGGAAACCTATGTTCCAGCTACTTGATGCAAAAATATCAGTCCGTTGAATACTGAAAATTCAAAAAGAAATCCTCAGGCAAAACCTTTTTTTAATCGGTAAAATAACTATGACGAGGTTCACACTGCAGGCAAATTCAACCTCGATCACATTGTTTTGCCTGTATGCGACCTGTATCTCATTTTTTTAAATTATCTGAACGGCTCAGTTCTGATTTTTTCAATGTGTTCAATTTCATATTGCGATCTACGTACTTATGAACCAATTTTGACTTCCGAACCGACACCCCAGCCTTGTCTCCTTTGCTCTGCTATTCCCAGTTAGTCTCTGCACGTTAGCAGTGTAAAAAACAAGTAGTGTAGTAAAGTATGTCTCCTAAGACTATGAAATTCGAGAACAAGATGTCGTGCCAAAGTAGCTACCCCCGTGAAAATCGGCATCCCCTGCTGCAGAAAGGCACACACATTGAGTGAACGCTAGTACCAGCTTGTTTTCAATAAAATCATAAAGGAGACACTTTTGTGTTTGTCAATTTCAATCTTTAGAAGCTTGAATCCTATTTTTTTTTTCAAGTTCTCATTAACTTGTTGTGCGAAGTGCATTTAATGACAGTCGTAAAACTCATTGATTGCACAAAAAAGTAATGACGAGTACGTGAGCACATTGCAGGGAGTACATGGAAGCAAGCAATACTTTATTACCCGGACTTTTACAATGTCTTTTTGAGGGTATTTTTCAGCAAGTGTACAAAATTAGAACAAGGTTCCCCCTCTCCGAGCAAAGTTAGAAGGTCAAGAATAAAGTGACATTTGTTTTGCTTGTGTTGCCCAATTTGTCTGAGTCCAACCAACTACAGGACTGTCTCAGAAAATTATAATATTGTGATAAAGTTCTTTATTTTCTGTAATGCAATTAAAAAACAAAAATGTCATACATTCTGGATTCATTACAAATCAACTGAAATATTGCCTTTTATTATTTTAATATTGCTGATTATGGCATAAAGCTTAAGAAAACTCAAATATCCTATCTCAAAATATTAGAATATCATGAAAAAGTATACTAGTAGGGTATTCAACTAATCACTTGAATCGTCTAATTAACTCGAAACACCTGCAAGGGTTTCCTGAGCCTTGAAAAACACTCAGCTTGGTTCAGTAAACTAAATCACAAGTATGGGGAAGACTGCTGATCTGACTGCTGTCCAGAGGACCATCATTGACACCCTCCATCAGGAGGGTAAGGCACAAAAAGAAGAAGAAAGTTCTCAGCTCTTCGTTTATGTTTATGTCACGTTAGCATACCTATCGTTTAGCCTGTTGTTGCTCGTTCGTGTCTGTTCTTGGTGTTGGATTTTGTCGAATAAATTTCCCCCAAAATGCGAGTTATACTCCGGAGCGACTTATATATGTTTTTTTTCACTTTATTGTGCATTTTATGGCTAATGCGACATATTTTCCGGAGCGACTTTTAGTCCGAAAAATACAGTATGTTCTATGTTGAAGTTTCTCTATAATTACTTTATTTGACCTTTTCTTCCACCATGATAAAGATTTAATTATAGACAAATTTTGGTTGCTTATTTTTTCAAATATTTTTACTTTTATCTGCTTATTGTTTGACTCATATATATATATATATATTGTGCAATGGACACTGATTTTTCATGTTTGTAAGGGATGTTAGGCCAGAATTTGAGTTCCCCCCTCATCTCTCTCTTTTGGCTTTTCAGAAACAATTTCTTCAGGATCCCGAAGTATGGCCAATGCCGTGCTCTCCAATTATTCTAAACAACATGAGGTATGGCAACAATAAGTACCACACACATCTCTTGGAATGTAAAGGGAATGGGAAATACTGTTAAATTACAACCTGTAATGAACCATTTAGATCACCTTAAAGGTGATGTTTATTTTATTCAGGAAACCTATATGTTAATCACGCATATTGTACGTATCAAAAAACATTGGGTTGACATTTTTTATTTTCCACTCAACATTTAACGGTAAGGCTCGGGGTGCGGGCATATTTTTCGCAGAGGCCTTTTTAAATCCGAGAAATCAATTTTAAACCCAAGTGGCAGATATGCTATGGTTTTTAGGAGGCTTCGGAAGATGCCATTTTTATTTGTTTGTGTATACGCCCTAACTGGGATGATAGTCAATTTTCCAAAAAATTTGGACATTGATAACCAACATGTCATTGTGGGTGGTGATTTTAACTTGGTTCAGGATCTCCTGTTGGACAGGTCTTCCAACAGACCTGCTCCCCTTTTGAAAGCAGCGAAAACATTACTTGCTCTTTCCCAACAGTTTGGTCTTACAGATCCCTGGAGACACAAATTTACATCAGCTAAAGCCTTCTCATTCTTCTCACAAGATAATTATAATTATAACGTTTTTAAAAATAAAATGTATTTATTATTTAGGCTTGATTTACTTTCCAGCTATTTTTGTGAGTCATTTACCCATCCAAATTATGCCAAATGTTGCTAAGATTCCCAAAATAGACACACAGATACGATGTATCGGTCTATCCTCCTTTGGTGCGAAATAAAATAATATTCCGCCAAAGCAGTGGTTGCTTCTTGGGTATAATGGTGGTCCCCTGGACAAAACCAGTTGAAGACCCCTGCTATGTCAGATCACGCACTAGTTTCTCTTGATTTGGTTCTACTTTCTGGACTGGGTAATCAGACAATGAAGATTTGATTCTGTTCTTTTGGCTGAAGACCACTACAGAGAATTTTTGCATTCTCAAATCTTTTTTTTCAAACTTGATGTACAGGGCATAAATAGAAGCAGTCTGTGGGAGGCATCTCAGGCCGCTCGCTCCGATCAGCTTTTGAGGGCCATCAAGGAAGTTGATGAACAGTATGCTGTTAATCCTACCTCTGATCTTTATAAACAACAGCTTGCATTACAGACTGAACATAATTTGATTTCCATCGCTCATATTAGAACTATCTTACTTGAATCTAGACACCATTTTTACGAAACTGTGGACAAGAGTCTTTCATATCGAGCCCGGGCTTAAGTGTCATCTAGGTTTATACCAGCGATATCATCAATTTGGGCATATCCTCCTCTGATCCCAAGGATATCAATGATGCTTTTGTACAGGTCTATCTCTTTATGCTTCTGAATCTCCTCCCCCTTCTGATGCTATATTAGATAGGATGCATTTTTCCCAAGTTTCAGAACAATCTACAGAAAAGCTCAGTTCTTTGGTCACTGTATTAGAAGTCCAAGAGGCAAAACACCACGGCCTTGTGATTTTTCAATAGAACACTAAAGCTTTTTCCACTTTGCTCAACCCTTCTCTCAAAGACTTATACAATGAAGCCTTATCTCTTGGACAGCTTCCCAATACGATTTCGGAAGCGACAATTTCTTTGCTTCTTAAGACGGACAAAGACCCTTTGTTAGGTAGCAGCTACTATAGTCCTATTTCATTTTTGAATGTCTAATTTAAGATCTTGACATAAATCTTGGCACTGCGCTTACAGAGGGCCTTGCCTTTAATCATAAACTTAGACTGTAAACAGGTTTTATGTCCGGTAGCAGTCCCCGTGCAACAATACTTACTTACTTAGCCCCATCGCTCCCCGTGGAGCATAGGCCACCGATGACTCTTCTCCATTTAACACGGTTTTGGGCTGTCCTTTCTGCCTCCCCCCAGCTGATTCCAAGGCTCTTGAGTTCTGCCTGCTGGTCTCTGAGCTGGGGGTCAACTGATGCTTTCATTCTCTCCAGTAGGATTCTGTTGAGCACTTTGCCAGGTACTAAGAGAAGCATGATTCCTCTATAGTTGTCACAGTTGGTGGGGTCTCCCTTTGATATCTTGATCATGACTCCCTCTCTCCATTTTTCTGGAATTTTTTCTTCCTCCCAGACTTTAGTAAAGAGGCTGTGGAGCATGTTGGTGGCCGTCTTCAGGTCAGCCTTGATTGCCTCTGCTGGTATTCCATCGGGTCCTGCCGCTTTGCCGTTCTTCAGTGTCTTGAAGGCTTTCCTGATCTCTGCTCTGCTGGGTTTATCACAGCTCATAGGTAGTACTGCCTCTGCTGGTGGAATGTCCGGTGATTCGTCTGGAGCAGGTCGGTTCAGTATCTCACGGAAGTGTTCAGTCCACCTTCGCCACTGGTCCTCGGTTGTGGTAAGAGTGTTTCCCTGTTTATCTTTTACTGGCTTGTCTGACTGCTGGAACTTGCCTGCTAGCTTCTTGGTTATCATGTAGAGGGCTTTCAAATTGCCTTGCCCCGCTGCTTTTTCTGCTTGTTGGGCCAGGTTGTCTATGTGGACCCTTATGTCCTTCCTTATGTTCTTCTTCACCTCTTTATTGGCATGTGTGTACTCTTCTTGTGCCTTTCCTTTTGCTGTTCTTGTTCTGCTTGTGTTCAGCTTCACTTTTTTGTCCTTTCTTTCTTTCTTTCAGTTTCTGGAGTGTTTCCACAGTGACCCAGTCTTTGTGTCTTGTTGTCTTCCTCCCCAGTATTTCTTCACAAGTGTCCTGCCATGCCTTCTTAGAGTGTTGCCATCGAGTCTCCATTTCTGCATCCACTTCTTCATATTGCTCCTGCAGTAGTTGGTACCTGTTGGTAAGGCTGATCTGAAATCCGCTTTCTACTTCTTTATTCCTGAGGTCCCACATTGTATTTTGTTGTTGTGCTGGTGGTTGTGGAGTGCTTCTTCAGATGCAGTTTTATAGTCATCAGCAAGTGGTGGCGGTCTGAAGCCGCATCTGCCCCTCTCATTACTCGAGCATCTTGCATTGACCTCCTGAACTTTCGGCTGATGCATATGTGGTCTATTTGGTTCTCCGTGATGTGGTCTGGGGATCTCCACATTGCCTTGTGCAACAATAGGCGGCTCTTTAATATCATCACTTCTCCTCGCACTGCTGTTCCTGCAGTTGTCGTGTCTCTTGACACTTCGACAGGATCGAATGGGGCTTCCAGTATGGCTGGCTAAATTTGGGGTGGGCGACGCTTTCATTGACTGGGTGAGACTCCTCTACTCCTCACCTAGGGCCTCAGTTCAGACAAATAAAACTCTTTCTTCCTCCTTTCCTTTATATCGTGGTAACAGACAAGACTGTCCCGTTTCTCCATTGAAATTCACTTTGGCTAGGGCTGCTTAATTCATCAAATTTAATCATGATTGCAATTTTGGCTCCAGACGATCCCAAAATTCACATAATGGAGGACATTATTAATATTACGATTATTTGGTGTTTCCAATCTGAGACGTGAATATGCAACTCAACCGCGCTGCCCCCCGTGTGTGTGGAGAGTGGAGATCGAGGCCATATTTAACAGGCAGTCTTGTACCTTAACGCAGTGGTCCCCAATCATTGTTCCGCCACAGACCGGTTACGTGTCAGCGAGGGTGTAGAGCTGGTCCACTGTTCCACGGCCATGACGAAAGCCACACTGCTCCTCCTGAATCTGAGGTTCGATCTCCCGACGGACCCTCCTCCCCAGCACCCCTGAATAGACCTTACCGGGGAGGCTGAGGAGTGTGATTCCCCTGTAATTGGAACACACCCTCCGGTCCCCCTTCTTAAAGAGGGGAACCACCACCCCAGTCTGCCAATCCAGAGGCACTGTCCTCGATGTCCACGCAATGTTGTAGAGGCGTGTCAGCCATGACAGCCCCACAACATCCAGAGCCTTTCAAGAACTCCGGGCGGATCTCATCCACTCCCGGGGGCGAGGAGTTTTTTAACTACCTCAGTGACTTCGATCCCAGAGATTGGAGAATCCGCCTCAGAGTCTCCAGGTCCTGCTTCCTCAATGGAAGGCGTGTAGGTGGAATTGAGGAGGTCTTCGAAGTATTCTCCCCACCAACTCACGACGCCCCGTGTCGAGGTCAGCAGCACGCCATCCCCACTGTAAACAGTGTTGACGTTGCACTGCTTATCCCTCCTGAGACGCCGGATGGTGGACCAGAATTTCATCGAAGCCGTCCGGAAGTCATTCTCCATGGCCTCACCAAACTCCACCCACGCCCGGGTTTTTGCCTCAGCAACCGCCGAAGCTGTGTTCCGCTTGGCCATCCGGTACCTGTCAGCTGCCTCCGGAGTCCCACAGGCCAAAACAGCCCGATAGGACCCCTTCTTCAGCTTGACAGCATCCCTTACCGCCGGTGTCCACCAGCGGGTTCGGGGATTGCCGCCACGACAGGCACCAACGACCTTACGGCCACATCCTTGGTTGGCCGCCTCAACAATGGAGGCACGGAACATGGTCCACTCAGACTCAATGTCCCCCGCCTCCCCCGGGACGTGGGAAAAGCACTGCCGGAGGCGGGAGTTGAAGCTCTTCCTGACAGGAGATTCTGCCAGACGTTCCCAGCAGACCCTCACAGAGCGTTTGGGTCTGCCAGGTTGGACCGGCATCTTCCCCCACCATCAGAGCCAACCCACCACCAGGTGGTGATCACTTGACAGCTCCGCTCTTCTCTTCACCTGAGTGTCCAAAACATGCGGCCGCAAATCCGATGACACGACTACAAAGTCAATCATCGAACTGCGGCCGAGGGTGTCCTGGTGCCAAGTGCACACATGGACACCCTGATGTTTGGACATGGTGTTCATTATTGAAAATCCGTGTCGAGCACAGAAGTCCAATAATAGAACACCGCTTGGGTTCAGATCGGGCCCCTCCAGGTCTCACTGTCATTGCCCACGTGAGTCACCCAGTAGAACGATGGAGTCCCCAGAAGGAGCGCTCTCCAGCACTTCCTCCAGGGACCCCAAGAAGGGTGGGTACTCTGAGCTGCCGTTTGGTGCATAGACACAAACAACAGTCAGGACCCGTCCCTCCACCCGAAGGCGGAGGTAGGCTACCCTATCGTTCACCGGGGTGAACCCCAATGTGCAGGCGCCCAGCCGGGGGGGCAATAAGTATACCCACACCTGCTCGACGCCTCTCACCGTGGGCAACTCCAGAGTGGAGAGTTGAGAAGCTTGGTCATCCAGGAGAGACTCGGAGTAGAGTCGCTACTCCTCCACGTTGAGAGGAGCCAGATGAGATGGCTCGGGCATCTTATCAGGATGCCTCCTGGACGCCTCCCTGGGGAGGCGTTCCGGGCATGTCCCACCGGTAGGAGACCCCGGGGATGACCCAGGACGCGCTGAAGAGACTATGTCTCTCAGCTGGCCTGGGAACGCCTTGGGATCCCCCGGGATGAGCTGGATGAAGTGGCTGGGGAGAGGGAAGTCTGGGAGTCCCTCCTAAAGCTGCTGCCCCCGCGACTCGACCCCGGATAAGCGGAAGAAGATGGATGGATGGATATAAATGCGATGAAATAAAATGATACGACTGGCATAAAGACAAGTATAAACGACATTTTTTATTATTTATTCATTATTAATTTTTTATTTATTATTTATAAAATTTTATTAATAAAACTCACCATTACGTTGAATTAGTGGGAGCACTGAGCTTGTTTCTCAGAAACGAGCCAGTCCCATCGAGGTATAATCGGAGACAATGACACCCGAAGTGGTTAAGGTTTGTCTTTTAATGCAGGATGCTTGGTCTCCATGTGCCGAAGCAGTTTTGAAGGCTTCATTGTCTCGTTAGCTAGCCTGTCACCACATATTATGCAGAGTGGGCTTGGTGCGTCAGAGTCATCTGTGGCGATAAATCCATATTTTACGTAGGACTCCAGAAATGTTCTTTTAAATGCAGCTTTCCTTTTCTTAGAAGTCGTAGCCTCTTCTTCTTCCGTCTCCTCATTGGGCTTTTTTCCCTTTTCGAAGAAGCTTTCCAAACACCTCTGTTTCTTGCTCATTTTTGCTTGCTTCGCAGGCTCGACTGACGTGACATGTAACGTGACCGAGACGAGTGTCTTGACCTGAACCAACGGATGTAATTGGGAGAGTATCGCCAATTTTTTTTATATTTTTAAAATTTAATTCTTACTCATTTTTGCTAGCTTTGCGGGCTTGACTGGGGAAACATGTTACGTGACCAGGACGAGCGTCTTGACCTGAATTAATTGATCGTCGATTAAAAAATAAAAAAACAAAAAACAAAAAAAAAAAACCATCGTTTTCCTTTGCGGTTTGGCGGCTCCGTACCAAGTGCCCCACGGACCGGTACCGGTCCGCGGCCCGGTGGTTGGGCACCACTGGTATAAATGACATACAGAAAATAGTGTATAAATAAGTATAAATATGATGTGTGTGTGTGTGCGCGACATATGTAGATGTAGCTAAAGTATACATACGTACATACTGTAAATATGTTTTTAGAACTCTATTATCATAATAACTTTTTTATAACAACGTACAAGTGTACATACTGTAAATATGTTTTTAGAACTCTCTTATTATAAAAAATTAACTGGTATAAATGACATACAGAAAATAGTGTATAAATAAGTATAAATATGATGTGTGTGTGTGCGTGTGCACGACATATGTAGATGTAGCTAAAGTATACATACGTACATACTGTAAATATGTTTTTAGAACTCTATTATCATAATAACTTTTTTATAACAACGTACAAGTGTACATACTGTAAATATGTTTTTAGAACTCTCTTATTATAAAAAATTACGTATAACAAGGTACAACACTGTAGATATGTTTTTAGAACTCTATTATGACAACTTTTTTTTATAAAATGGTACAAGTGTACGTACTGCAATTGTGTGGGCACTCCTTGTCTTCTGCTGGCGGGCGGGCAACCTTTTTGCCATAAATCCTCAATTTAGAAGTTTTATTTTGAATTTTTCATGTTTTTTTTTTTAATTTGGGAAAAAATCTGCGATGTACTGAAGCCGCGATAAATGAACCGCAATGTAGCGAGGGATTACTGTATACGTATAGCCATAGTACACAATATTCTGTAGGCCTTAAAAATGGGTGAAAATGCTTGTAATCGTCTGAGATTTTATGGGTTGGTATTTCTGAAAAAGCTTGGCATTCAAAGAGTTAATTAAGGCATGTGAATTATTATGCCTCCAGCATATCTGGAGGAGAGTGAGTTGGCATCACCATTATTAACTATTCACCACGACAACATGCATATGTTTGTCATATTTTATGCACACAAGATACTTGCCTTAAGTGTTGAACAATCTGCTTGGAACGTAACCAAAAATACAGAAACAAAACAAAACATTATCCAGTGGAACTTCATTTGTATGTGGTTGTAGACAAATAAAACCCTTTACAAGTTGACATGTTTTCTTACAGAGCTATCCAAATGATTGCTTGAGCCCGAACTGAACCGAAACTGTTGGACCGGTTGATTCAAGCGGTTTTTGAAAACCATTTCATACCTAATATATGTACATGCGTACAAAATAGATAAAAATGAATAAATATAACATTAATATATTCATACAACAACACAAGGAAGGCACATGGAGCACTGGTTAGCACGTCTGCCTCACAGTTCAGAGGGTGCGGGTTTGATTCCACCTTTGGCCCTCCCTGTGTGGATTTGTATGTTCTCCCCGTGCCTGCGTGGGTTTTCTCCGGCCACTACGGTTTCTTCCGGCATCCCAAAAACATGCATGGTGGACTGATTGAGCACTCCAAATTGCCCGTAACTGTGAGTGCGGATGATTGTTCGTCTTTGTGTGCTGGCAACCAGTTCAGGGTGTCCCTTGCCTACTGCCTGATGAATGCTGGGATAGGCTCCAGCACGCACACGACCCCCTTAGGGACAAGAAGTACAGAAAATGGATGGATGGAATACAACACAAAACAAGAAAAAATACACTATAACATGTTATTACGACACAAACAGAATATAGAAAAATATTTTTTTAAATCACAAATAATGGGAAAAAACAAATTAGACCAAATATGGGATATTGAAAAAGTATTAGGTACACACAAAAATATTTGCTTTGTAACATTCTTTAGGTTTTGGGTCTATTTCTTAGTCCCCGCAGGAATCTTAAAAACTATCTAAAATGACTAGTTATAAAGCTAATTAATAATAAAGTAAGAATTATCTTGGAAAATTATGTGTAAAACAAAAACATACTGAAAATTTGTGGTTATAAAATAATCAATATTCTCTTTGTCCTTCTTTGGCAGATTTATTTGCATTACTTTATAAGGTACAAATCTTTTGAGGCAGAAGATATTAAAGCAAATATTAAAACAAAGTATAAAATATCCATGACTAGGACATTGTAAACATACTGCATACAGCAGAAATTAACTTAATATGGTGCAAAACAATGCAAAACACTATGTGTAAACAAGGCTAACATAGCAAGTGCCAAAGTTAAGTGTAAATGATCCACTTGAGCTGTGGATACTGTTAACATTCCAGCACAAACATACAAAACAATACATTCATTGTAAATATTTTTGATATTTACAGTTTTCAAATAATACAGTGAAAAGGATGTGGGTTATTTCAATCAAGTATTTGAGTCATAGACATTTCATGACATACAATATACTATGCGTCTTATAAATGAATACACCCTGTAAAAAAAAACCATACTATGTCAAGCAAAGCGCAGTAATTTTAAAACATTTTAAATACTTATCAATCTTTACTACCGTAATTTCCGGACTATAAGCCGCTACTTTTTGCTCAAGTTTTGAATTCTGCGGCTTGTCGTCCAGTGCAGCGTATCTATGAATTTTTCATGACTTTTGTGATGACTAATACACTTACACACTCGTAAAAAGGCTGTGGACCGCTGTTGTGCTGCACCGCTTTGCTGGGCGGAGGAATATGTGACACAGTCACTGGGGAGAAGAGTGGCGCATTGATCGCATGTCCATCCCCCAGGCAAATAGTTCCGTATAATTGACACAAAGAAGAGACAGAACAAGCTCAAGACGGACGTTACTGAAGAAAGGAAGCTTATATACACAAACCCTCATTATGGGGGACAAAATAAATGCATATGATGTCACTTTTAAGTTAAAGTCAGTCGATTTGGCTCTTAACGTAAGAACTACAGCTGCTCATGCATGCACTTGAGAGGTTTCTTCCGGTCACTAGGGGGCGCTGGGCTATTGTTGATGACATCTTGTTCTGTCACCCTTTTCTTTATTTATTTCCTGGTCACATCCACTCTGGAACTATATGTGTAGCTCGCTAGTTTAATGTAACTTAGCGCTTTGTGCATGAATAAAATTAGCATGAACAGACCATCATAGAAAATGCTAGAAGAAATGCATAAAAGCGACAATGAAAGAGAGACTGAGAAAGTGTGTGGCGAACTATAGCTGATGCTATTCCAATCCGACACTGAAGAGGAAGACTTTGATGGTTTCAGTGCACAGGAGGAAGATGAAGACGATGGCGCTCAGTGACTTTTACTGGTATTTTTTTTCAACCAGCCCTGTTAGTGCTGTGTTACCGTGTTGCTGCTGTGTTACAGCTGGGTCTCAGTGACTTTTATCCAGCCCTATTAGTGTTGTGTTACTACCGTGTTGCTGCTGTGTTACTCCCTCATCACAGGCATTATTTGTAAGAAAAGTTAAGGTATGTTATTAAACGACGACGCGTGACTGTGACAGAGTTGAACCGACAACCCTCTGGTTACTAATCGACCCGCTCTACTGCCTGAGCCACGGCCCCCACAATAGATCTGTTTCTTATCCTCAACAGTCACAGTCTTACTGGCGATTGTGGTAATTGTTGTCTGCCGTTTTAAAATGTTGTCCATTAACATTGCATTTCTCTTTAAATGAGGAGCAGAGGACAGATTAACTTTTATTGTCGAGTTTCATTTGTGATCCAGCACCTTGTTACAACTTGTACAAAAGACCTTGCCTCCATCCTCACGCAAATCTTTCAGGTAAGAGTTTGCTCTCTCTGTACGGACTACGGAGGCTGAGTTTTGAGAAATCGCTCCATTGTCCAAACGAGTGAGGCTATCAATAAAGCATTGAAAAAAGATGCCTTCCAGTTGAAAACAAAGGCGTTGCGACACCTCGCTACCGGGATGAAAATTAGATGGAAATATATTATTCTGCACATCCGCAGACTGCTGTGATATCTGCAGGGGGCACCAAAATCAACGGCGGGCGGTGAATTTAGTGGTAAAATCTGTGTTTGTTTGTTTGATAATTGATATTTAAACAGTTTTCTTACTCTCTCTATACGCTCTCTATCATGATATCATTACAAAATATCACAACTTACTCCTCAATTCCAACCATTCTATTGAACAGGCATTAACTTTGACCCACAAGAGGACAGCAAGTCAACTTTTCGAGTATGGCCCTCCTTCCTCCAACGAAAACAAATCAGTGAGAACTGCAGAAAGAACGAGTTTAGCTGAATGGTACAAACGCCAGAGCTCCTGGCCATGCAGACCCAAAGCAGCTGAATGGTCATTGTGTTACCATGGTCACGGGGGGGAGGCTTGCAACAGAAGTAGCATACCTCCAAGAGGCCTTTTGGCAGGCCACTGTTCTTATCCAAGTAACAAGAAAACAAACATTTCCCCCTCAAGTCACAGCAGGTTTTGCAATGAACTAAGTCACAGCGGCAATAAACTTAGTCACAGCAGCAATGAACTAACAATTCTTTGATAAGGATCAAAGGTGACAAGGAGTTGCTTTAATTGACCACACTCGGCTGAAAGGTGACAGTCATCACTGGAAGTTCAGTGCGCCAAATCTTTCCAAGTCCAACTTTTAAATTTTGACTCTGAACTCTAGGGGTTTTCTCGCAGTTGTTCATCAGAAATTGATGCACACAGACCGGGGCGACTGACTAGCCTCTTCATTTCCGGCTGAATGGACCACAGACAGTGTTTCCCCTGAACGCATTCAATGAACGATAGTTCCTGAACCCGTTCAAATTTTGGATGAACGTGAACTGAACGTAGCGCATTTTAACTTCGTGAACGTTCTTGTGAACGTGCTCATTTTGGAGCCAATGAACGATTTTGAAGGGCAGTTTATTTTCTCTCAAGGATGCCAGGTTTTCTCAGACTTTAAAACAAAACCTCTGCTGGCCAGGCCTCCGTTTCAGCTAGCCGGGCCTCCACCTTGGCTGTCCTGGCCTCCATATCACCTGTCTGGGCCTCTACCTCAGCAAAACGGGCCTCCACCTCAGCTAGCTGGGCCGCCACCTCAGCTAGCCGGGCCGCCACCTCAGCTAGCTGGGTCGCCACCTCTACTGGCCAGGCCTCCAATTCAGCGGTCTGGTCCTCCACCTTACCCTCTGGTAGCCAGGCCTCCATCTCAGCGAGCCGGGCACCCGCTTCTGCTAGCCGGGCCTCCACCTCAGCTGTCCGGGCCTCTGCCTCTGTGGTCTGGGCCTCCATCTCACCTGTTCAGGCCTCGGCCTCTGCTGTCCCAGGCCTTCACCTCAGCTAGCCGGACCTTTACCACTGCTGTTAGAAAAATTGTATATATATGTTATCATGCGTTCTCTAATGAGTACGTATTCATAATGTTACTGCTCAGTATGCTTGCTGCTTTGCCTTGCTGATTCTTATCTTGTGCAACAGAACAGAAGAATTACGGCTGGGTCAGGGGCGAGATGACGGTTGTGTCAAACAAGATACTGCTGACATCTCAGCAGAAAAATGACATCCACCAGAACAGATTGTGAAAACAACACGTCAAACGATGCGTCATGAACCTTCTGATCTTCCTTAAAGAACGTCACTTTCTCTTTTTATCTCTCGGAATCCAAGATTGCTTCAACTGTTTTGCTGATATAGCCATATCTGCACGCAACACTTTGTGCATTACTTTTGTTTCTTTTCTTACGAGACGAAGCCCACGCGCTTCTTCTCCCCACCCTTAGGGGCTAATCGTCTCACACTGTGGGTAGGGCGTTCCAAATAAAAAGAGCGAGAGTGTAAACAGATATTTAGTGTAGTCAGATTGTAGAAAGCAATCTGTATCGCACTCCTCGCGAGAAAAAAATCAATATTCTGCCTCACTTGTTTTTGTCTGCTGATCCTTTTCTTTTATTCAGATATTCAGTTAGTACTTTGAACCTGACAACTGCCTGGGCTTGTATTTCAGCAAGCTGGGCCTCCACCTCAGCTAGCCGGATCACCAAAAACTCTCTCACCAGTGCCAACCACTGAGTCACATACACGCGAGGGTAAAACATTTATATGAAAAATCCGGTCATGAAAAAACATAGATACTTCAAGATATTTCAAACATTAAACCACTCAAAATTAATTTGGGATAAGAATTACAGAAACAAAGGTTTCTGGGAGGTCATTTAAATGTGCGATGTTTGGGGTCTAAAAAAGAACAAATGGAGCATCTGCTTACCAACTCAAATATTGATTTTATGGGTTAATCTGAAACATGGTTATCACCATCTCCCGTTAAGTCATAGCCAAAACACCTGGATACAATGGTTACAATGTTTCATGTTGTATTCCATCCATCCATTTTCTTTTGCAGTGAGTACTGTCCCATAGCTCAGGGGTACAGCCGCGACCAAAGCCCCAGGACCTCCACACGCCACCATCGTCCCACGCCTTTCCAGGCAAAGCCGGAGTCAGGTACAGGATCGCACAGCATTTGGGTCTTTGTCATCTTTGAAATTGCACAATATGTCCTCTTTAGGTGGTTTCCTTAGGGTATGCCGACTATCTTCCACATTCCAATAATATGTTCCTTTGGCCAACTGAGGACTTGGACCAAACAATTCAAGTAAAAATTGTTTTGCCATTTTTCTGACAGATTGCTATTTTGATTTCATTTGTGATTTTCTTGAAATCAAGCTTCAGTGCATTATTCAGCAGTTAGGGTGCTGGGAGTGGGGGCGCACACTGTGTCCGTGGGATGCATGAGGGGGCTAACAGCTGCTTGGGGGAGGGTACTATGAACTGTTCATTGGATTCATTGTGTGTGTGTGTGCGCGCGTGCGTGCGCGCGCATGCGTGCGTGCGTGAGACAGCCATGGCCAGAGGCAAGCAGGCCCTACTTGTCAGGGCTTGACTCTGCTGTCATTTCTCCTTGTTCGTATGTCGCTTATAACGTGCTCGACTTTCTTGAGAAAATCTAACACAAAGTCCTATTGAACGTGTTTATTGGAGCTGTAAGTCGTGGTGTTTGAATGGTGCATCACTGCCAGTCTCATTTACTGCAGTGCTTTTTACCTTATTTGCAAAGCAACACAATTATTTTAATGCTTATATTGACATTTGTAACACACACGCACACGCGCGCGCGCGCACACACACACACACACACACACACACACACACACACGCACACACACACAATAAGATAATAAATTTCCAAGGCACACGATACCTAAACAATTCACATCTTTTTGGTGTTTTACCCCCTCAAAAAGCTTGTGTTTCAAGCGGCAAGGTGCCGGATATGACAGAAGCTTGCGCGTCTCAAGAAACGACAAGCAACATTCAGTTTCAGCTGACAATAACCTCGGTAAAGCCGCGTTCGCCTGCCGCCGACAATAAAACACAGTGGCCGGATATAGTCGAGACATGTCTTGACATCGTTACCATTGATTTCTACCATTCGCAGCGTCTATTTACCTTCGGACAGTTCCAAGTCCAACTCCGCCAATTGGTCTCGAACCTCCTTCGGCAGGGCGTATAAATCAACGCCGCAGTCTGCCATGACTTTGCCGAAAATCACACGAGAGGAGGGGATGTAGGGTCGATGCGGGAAAAGCCACTTTAAGGAGTATGAAAGGCTTTCAAGAAAAAACATCCGAATGGGAGGCACTACCCATCCGCGCTGCTGGCCACTCCGCCATGATGGGAGAAACGCGGCGGCGGAATTACGCTCTGCGGTCACGCGACTGCGTTTGCTTTGCTTCGTCTCGTCTGCGTCTCTTTCCGCCTCCTCCTTCTTCTTCTTCTGCGGCTGCGGCTTCTTCTCTTCTTCGTCGTCTTCTTCCTCATCCTACTTTTTTTTTAATGATACAAACACAATGCAAGCTTGAACGTGACGACCGGGGTATTCCAGAAAGCGGGTTCTGTGAAAACTTGAGTAAATTACCCCGGAAACGAGGGAAACGGAGTTATCCGTTCCAGAAAGAGAGGTAATTTAAACTCTGGGTCAGTTACTGCGGAAATTTACTCTGTGAACATAATCTGCTCCTTGGCAGGTTTACTATAAGAGACACAGAGTTTCAATCGGTCTCCTCCCACACAAAGACATGGATTGGCCGTTAATTCAAAATCCGATCGCTATGGAATCCGTATAAATTCGAAACGCTTTACGTCGCGAGAGAATTTTACGACCCAGATTAGAGGTTTCATAATTTCTAGAAGAATATCCCTGCGAGCATTTTGACGTCTAATAGACGTTGAAAGAATGGGGTCAAAATACAAAAAGTCCTGCCGAGCTACAAAAACAGATGTGCTCAAACCTCATTGACAAAAGTACATAAGCAGACAAGTATAGTCACATACTAAATCAATAAAAGAAAACATTGTAAGCATATAATTATACCTACATACTAAATAATAAAGAAGACATATCTAGACATTTTTGATAAGTGGTAATGAGAAAGGTTTTTATAAACTTTATGATCTGATATATATTTCTGAGCACTTTGAAATAACAAATGTCTTTTGATACATTGCCTAAATAGCTTAATGACCCTTAAGGAACTGTGTAATGCATGCCTGATGTTTTTCTCTAAATCATGGACACGGCCAGTCGTCTTGACCGTTCAGTACTTGATTGTATCTTATGTTTTGACTAATGCTAGATGCCAGTTTTTGATTACGACTGAACGCTCTGCACAGAGGGAAATATTTTGCCTAACAAAGAAAAGATACGGTTGGAAGCATGATTAAACTAAGATTAAGCAAAGACATGAAGTATCAAAAGAACAAACTTTACATAGTCAGGGAACAGCAATAGATTAATGATGTCACAGCCAAAAGCTAACATAATTTCGTACAAAATGACAAAATTGAAAGAATGAGGTACGACAGTGTATGTCCAAGATTGGAGAAGAATGTTTACAGGAAGGTCACGTGGAAATAAAACCAGTAGGTGTGTTAGGTTACGGATTCTAGTTATTGATCTGACTCCAAATTGTGATCAACACTTAACTCATAAATTGCTATGCCCTAATCCACACACTGGCGCACCTAACAATTTTGCGAGTTCGTTCTGTCAAAGAGAAGACCAGTAGATCAATTAGACCAAATTTACCAATTATTTATTCCTGACAAAGCGCACTAATACAGGCCTGGGTCCCGGGTCCCTCACACTAAAGCTCGTGCGTTTTTGTGACCACCAAAAGACGACACATTCTTCCGGGTTGCCCAGTTTTAAAGAAACACAATATGAATATTAAAGCATGCAAAATATTGTGAGATGATTGGTGGATGGCCATCTCCTCCCCGTCCAGGTGTCGCTGAGGTCAGGCGGTTGGGTTTTCCCCTCGATGCCCGGTCCCATAGATGTGCTGTTGTTCTCGTTCCTTCACCGACCTTGAGATTATCTCGTCCGGTACTCCCTGTCTGGGCCTATACACAACACTTCCAAGAAAACAAGTTCATGCAGTTTGCCTGCACATTCCTCGGCCCCCACCAATCCACACGAGCACTTCAATACTAGATATTAATATGATTATAAGTTTAACACAACCTTAAAAAATATGTTTGCAAACTCCCAAAAACACATTTTCCTTTAGGTGCCAGACCGTCGGTTTGATTTGGGGTCACTTCCGGTTTGATTTGGGGTCACTTCCGGTTCACCTGAGGTCACTTCCGGTTCATTCGGGGTCAATTCCGGTTTGATTTGGGGCACTTCCGGTTCATTCCGAGTTCATTGGGGCACTTCAGGGTCAATCCAAGATGGCCGCCACTCTGGAAGTGGGGGTCAAGGGTTGAATTGTGGAAGTGGGGGTGAAGGGGGTGAATATGGTAAGCATAAGGTGAACAAAGTGAATAAAGTTGGAATGGGTTGAATCGGTTGAAAAATGTAGAAATTAGAAGGGAAAAACTAAATTTTTGGAAAATTTGGTGTGAATTTCAAAATTGAAAATTTGGAAATTTTGGTAAGTGGGAAGGTGTGGAATAGGTAGGCAAAAGATGAACAGTTGAAAGTTGGAATGGGTTGAATCGGTTGGAAAACGTAGAAGTTAGAGTAGAAAAACGAAATTTTGGAGAATTTGGTTGAATTTCAAATTTGAAATTTTGGAATTTTTGGTATGTGAGAAGTTGTGGAATAGGCAGGCAAAAGATGAACAGTTGAAAGTTGGAATGGGTTGAATCGGTTGAAAAATGTAGAAATTAGAGTAGAAAAACGAAATTACGAAGAATTTGGTTGAATTTCAAATTTGAAAATTTGGAATTTTTTGTAAGTGGGAAGTTGTGGAATAGGTAGGCAAAAGATGAACAGTTGGAAGTTGGAATGGGTTGAATCGGTCGAAAAATGTAGAAATTAGAGGTGAAAAACGAAATTTTGTGAAATTTTGTCGGAATTTTTAACGTGAAAACGTGAAATTTTTGAATTTGGGAATTTTGGGAATGTCGAGAATCATTCTGAATGTGGTTTGAATGTGCTGAATAAGTGAATTTAAAAGGGGAATGACGTAAATGTGAAATGTCGAATCTGCCATTGAGAATGAATGGGGAAAAAATTGTCGTAAATTCGCGAATTTTGCGAAATCGGAAAATTTTCGGAACGAGAAAAATGGAAGCGCTCATCTCGTGAATATTTGGAATACGTCAAAAGTGGAACGGAGTGAATCGGATGAATTATGTGGAAGAAGAAGCGGGACAAAAAAGTGGCGGGAATAAAATAGAAGAATAATAATAATAGAGAATGGTGTAGAATAACATATGTGTGAAGGCCATCGCCTTCACACAATAATAGAGAATGGTGTAGAATAACATATGTGCCATCGCCTTCACACAATAATAGAGAATGGTGTAGAATAACATATGTGTGAAGGCCATCGCCTTCACACAACTAGAAAATGCAATTTCTGGAGAAATTGCGTGTGAAGGCGAAGACTTTGAATCACTTCTTGGGGAATGATGCCGAATGATTTTGAAATGAGTTGAATTACTTGAGAAATGTAGAAAACAGAGGACAAAAAGGGAATTTTGGAGGATTTGGTGGAATTTTGGAGGATTTGGTTGAATTTCAAATCCGAAAATGTGGAATTTTTGGTAAGTGGGAATTTGGGGAATACGTAGGAAAAAGATGAAGAGTTGAAAGTTGGAATGGGTTGAATCGGTTGAAAAATGTAGAAATTAGAGTAGAAAAACAAATTTTTGGAGAATTTGGTTGAATTTCAAATTTGAAAATTTGGAATTTTTTGAAAAGGGAAGTTGTGGAATAGGTAGGCAAAATATGAATACTTGAAAGTTGGAATGGGTTGAATCGGTAGAGAAATGTAGAAATGAGAGTAGAAAAACGAAATTTTGGAGAATTTGGTTGAATTTCAAATTTGGAATTTCTGGTAAGTTGGAAGTTGTAGAATAGGTAGGCAAAAGATGAACAGTTGAAAGTTGGAATGGGTTGAATCGGTTGTACAATGTAGAAATTAGAGTAGAAAAAAAATGTTGGAGAATTTGGTTGAATTTCAAATTTGGAATTTTTGGTAAGTGGGAAGTTGTGGAATAGTTAGGCAAAAGATGAACAGTTGAAAGTTGGAATGAGTTGAATCGGTTGAAAAATGTAGAAGTTAGAGTAGAAAAACGAAATTTTGGAGAATTTGGTTGAATTTCAAATTTAAAAATTTGGAGTTTTTGGTAGGTGATAAGTTGTGGAATAGGCAGGCAAAAGATGAACAGTTGAAAGTTGGAATGGGTTGAATCGGTTTAAAAATGTAGAAATTAGAGTAGAAAAACGAAATTACCAAGAATTTGGTTGAATTTCAAATTTGAAAATTTGGAATTTTTTTGTAAGTGGGAAGTTGTGGAATAGGTAGGCAAAAGATGAACAGTTGGAAGTTGGAATGGGTTGAATCGGTCGAAAAATGTAGAAATTAGAGGTGAAAAACAAAATTTTGTGAAATTTTGTCGGAATTTTTAACGTGAAAACGTGAAATTTTTGAATTTGGGAATTTTGGGAATGTCGAGAATCATTCTGAATGTGGTTTGAATGTGCTGAATGAGGTGAATTTAAAAAGGGAATGACGTAAATGTGAAATGTCGAATCTGCCGTTGAGAATGAATGGGGAAAAATTTGTCGTAAATTCGCGAATTTTGCGAAATCGGAAAATTTTCGGAACGAGAAAAATGGAAGCGCTCATCTCGTGAATATTTGGAATACGTCAAAAGTGGAACGGAGTGAATCGGATGAATTATGTGGAAGAAAAAGCGGGACAAAAAAGTGGCGGGAATAAAATAGAAGAATAATAATAATAGAGAATGGTGTAGAATAACATATGTGTGAAGGCCATCGCCTTCACACAATAATAGAGAATGGTGTAGAATAACATATGTGTGAAGGCCATCGCCTTCACACAATAATAATAGAGAATGGTGTAGAATAACATATGTGTGAAGGCCATCGCCTTCACACAATAATAGAGAATGGCGTAGAATAACATATGTGTGAAGGCCATCGCCTTCACACAATAATAATAATAATAATAATAATAGAGAATGGTGTAGAATAACATATGTGTGAAGGCCATCGCCTTCACACAATAATAATAATAATAGAGAATGGTGTAGAATAACATATGTGTGAAGGCCATCGCCTTCACACAATAATAAAGGACAGCAATAACAATAGTGTGAAGGTCTTCACCTTCACACTAATAAAGGACAGCAATAACAATAGTGTGAAGGTCTTCACCTTCACACTAATAAAGGACAGCAATAACAATAGTGTGAAGGTCTTCACCTTCACACTAATAATAATAATAGACAGCAATAACAATAGTGTGAAGGTCTTCACCTTCACACTAATAAAGGACAGCAATAACAATAGTGTGAAGGTCTTCACCTTCACACTAATAACAATGTGTGAAGGCCTTCGCCTTCACACAATAATAAAGGACAGCAATAACAATAGTGTGAAGGTCTTCACCTTCACACTAATAATAATAAAGGACAGCAATAATAGTGTGAAGGTCTTCACCTTCACACTAATAAAGGACAGCAATAACAATAGTGTGAAGGTGAAGACCTTCACACTAATAAAGGACAGCAATAACAATAGTGTGAAGGTCTTCACCTTCACACTAATAATAATAATAATAAAGGACAGCAATAACAATAGTGTGAAGGTCTTCACCTTCACACTAATAATAAAGGACAGCAATAACAATAGTGTGAAGGTCTTCACCTTCACACTAATAAAGGACAGCAATAACAATAGTGTGAAGGTCTTCACCTTCACACTAATAATTATAATAATAATAAAGGACAGCAATAACAATAGTGTGAAGGTCTTCACCTTCACACTAATAATAATAGAGAATGGTGTAGAATAACATGTGTGAAGGCCATCGCCCTCACACAATAATAGAGAATGGTGTAGAATCACACAATAATAATAATAAAGTACAGCAATAACAATAGTGTGAAGGTCTTCACCTTCACACTAATAATAATAATAATAATAAAGGACAGCAATAACAATAGTGTGAAGGTCTTCACCTTCACACTAATAATAATAAAGGACAGCAATAACAATAGTGTGAAGGTCTTCACCTTCACACTAATAATAAAGGACAGCAATAACAATAGTGTGAAGGTCTTCACCTTCACACTAATAAAGTAGTAATAAAATATTATCACACAATAATAATAATAATAATAATAATAATAATAATAAAGTAGAATAACAATAGTGTGAAGGCCTTCGCCTTCACACTAATAATAATAATAATAATAATAATAAAGTAGAATAACAATAGGCCTTCGCCTTCACACTAATAATAATAATAATAATAAAGTAGAATAACAATAGTGTGAAGGCCTTCGCCTTCACACAAAGTGAATGGTGTAGAACAGGGGTGGGCAAACTTTTTGACTTGCGGGCCGAACTGGGTTCTAAATTTGGACCGGAGGGCCGAACCAGGAGCAGACGGATGTAGTGTTTGTGTTAAGTAATATAGATGACCTGTAAAGGTCATTGCATAAAAGGTTTTGGCCGTTAGTAGGTAGTAAAGCATGGATATTCAAAAAACGTTTTTTGAAAACAAATGCATTTATTAACAGCATTTAAAAAAAGAAAATTCCCCAAAAAACTGCTATCAGTGATTCTCATAAATATGACACTGTTATTATGAATAAAAGTCTCCATCACTTCAGTGCCTGCAGGTCAGATTAATGAAAGATGTTTATCTTATGAGATCACATCAAACGGCAAACATTCCGACCAAATATATCATCTTGAAGAATCGGTCCAAATAAAGTAATCAAAACGGCAACACGGTGAGGGGTATCTGAAAATCAGAGCAGAGTTTTAACTCACAAACACCTGGTAACAGAGGTGAGGAAACGGGAAACACTTCCTTAAAGTAAGCCTTAAGAACTTTACAGGTTAAGATTAGTCGCAAATAGGTGGTGCATCAATGTCCTTGAGGATCCTGCGTTGTTTGAAAATGAGAAGTTTTCAAACAAACGCTAGTTTCAATCCATGCTATTTGTACAAACTTGAGAGCCTCCCCTTCATTTCAGTGGGAAAAGTGTTGTTGGTCTCCCTTTTTTTGGGGGAAATTTACAATTTTTCGGGGATAAAGGTCGGGTAACCGAAAAATGTGAAAAATTTTGGAAATCAAGAAGTCATTATGTTAATTGGAATTAGGGATGCTAATTAAGCCTTATAGCTGTAAAGAAAAACAATTATTATTATGATAATTATTTAGGATTAGGGGTGCGAGAACTGGTTGGTGAATTGAATGGGGTGCGAACAAGGAAAAAGGTTAAGATTCACTGCTGGGCGTCTACCAAGTTTAATAGGGAAGCAAATAGTGCAGCGAAACGAGACGAGTATACGGGCTTTATCCCACCCATTGAACGCCCAGCGTCTCTGGGGGTGTACGGGGCAGTACAGCCAGTGGACTGGCTGCGGATGCTCAGCTTCTTAATGATGATTGGATGATCTGTCTGAGGCTGAATCCCTTTATGATTGACAGCGCAATGTGCGAAACAGCGATCGAAAGAACGAAGGGTAGAATTTACGTATAAATAAACCGACAAATTTCATGACGGAGGCCGATATTAGCTTCCCCTCCTTCAAAGACCAGCACCCGCCACTGCGAGGTTGTTAAAGAAGGGTTGTAAACTAGTAGGGTTTTAGGCAGCCTTGTGACCGTGTACAATGATTTCCAATTGAGAAACTGATCCTCAAGAGACACCCACAAAGATATGGAGGGGAGAGGACATGGCCATATTGCTGTATTTTCAAGGTAATTATTTCTGTAAAATAAACTGAGAAAATAGAAAATGCAAAGTGTTTTCATTTTCCCGATCAAAAGATACAAAAATTGAGATAGTAACTGAAAAATGGACCAGAGTGGCCTTATTGTTCCTTTAAACCTAAATTTTAGGGGCTCAAGCAGATTTTAGACCACACATTGCAAATTGCATTCCAAGGTAAATATTCATCCTATGTTCACTATATAGTGTGGGGCAAACGTTTGTCAGCAACGATATCAAAGATTCGTAAATATTAAAAAGAAAACATTTTGAAAAAGCAAATTGACTGAGTGCACTCGCGTGAATAAATTTTAGTTGCACATTTTAGTGGCAAAATGCCACAATTTAGGGACAAAGCAGAGCCCTGGTGTGGTGGTTTTCGTTAGAAATTCTCATGTGTTAATACATTTTATAGAAACATTGTGAACAGCAGACGTTATGGCGACACAGATACTTGAGTTGTCTGAGTCAAAGTTCTATTTTTTTATGCACACCAAAAACATTAACATGCAGTCCTCAACCAAAGTGAGCTGGAGAAGAGCAATTATTCATCCATTTGTTTCTCTCCTTAACATTAAGTTAGAAAAGAAAATTGAGCAAAGGGAGCATGAACATCGAAGAAGAAACCATTTAAAATTTGAGGATTATGAGAGCAAATGTACCCTTTCCAAATAAACACACAATAAACACTTCCCTAAATGCTCTTATCCAATCGGAAAACAAAGCACAACCGCAACATCAAAAAGACTTCTGTGAAATAAGGTTTTATTGTGAAATACCCATTTACGTTTGGAAAACTCCCTTTTATCATATCTTAATAAACCTAAAATCAATCTTAAAAAAGTAAAGGATGCACGATGACATTCAACCATGATGCTGTGACCATTTAGATGCAAGGGTGCAGATGAGGGCAAGGGGGGCATTTATAATGAAGTTTACATTATCAAATATTAATGATTATTTTACAAAAAATGCTGGAACAGCCCTTTGAAATAACATTTTTACATATATTAATAATAACATGTTGGGACCGCATTTTATTATGATTTAAGTAATCATGAAAATTAAAATAATTAGGGGTAGAAAAGGCACGTCACAATTTTTGTTGTCCAAAAGATACGTAAAAGAATGCTTGTGATAAATTTCTTTATCAACGCCCCAAAAAGGCCTTTTGAATTCTGAATTAATCCTCCCTTCATTCATTCATTCACCCAACCCAACCACTCATTCATTCATCCATCGATTCTTTTTTTGATTTATGTATTAATTTTATTGATTTTTGTCACCTCACCCATCAAGTTTCTGCCCTCATCTGATCATCCTTGCAACGTATTGATGAAAGAGGGCTTCTGGGTCCTTGCCCCGCTGCAGACAATATGGTTGCAGAATGAGAAGTGATAGGAAGCATGGCAGGAAGTAGCCAGATGAGAACTTGTGGGCGGAGGCTGGCAGTATGAGAGTGTTTGCGAGGCAGATGTGATCGGTGAATGTTATTGGTCCTTCTTCAGTGATTCTGCCGCGTCATCTTTAGCTAGGCCCTCCTCCCCAAAGGTCTCCTCGTACCTGGGGAACAGATGACGATGATGTTGGACAGGAAGGAGACGTTATCAGTAGCAGTAAACGTCTGATGGCAAATGCTAACACCACGGACAGTCTGTCTACATGGCGGCGTTCTTTAAGCGAAGCCGGTGGGGGGAGTCTGTCGCCATAGAGACAGCGTTCATGGAGGCAGCGAGGCTGGCGGGGGAGCCGCTGATGCTTGGAAAGGAGGTGAGCCTGGGAGAGGCTGGAAGGACACCCTCGAATGACTCATAGCTGAGTGCCTCGAGAGGAAAGAGGGTAAGAGAAAAAAGAAGGGGCCAAGAACTAGGATTAAAATGTGGTGAAAAAGAAAAAAAGACACTGAAAGGATGACGATGCTAAAAGAACACTGACAGGAGTTTTGTGCACACTCATGCGAGTACAAAAGATTGATGAGGTTCCCGGGTATTTTTTGTTTGAGTGTCATAATTCACACAGTCAATCCAAGTAAACGAGTAAATACAGTATCGGCAATATCAGTACCGTTACTTTACATAGTTAAGATAGCTGCATTCTTGAATTGCCAATTCTCAATTAATTTCATGACCTGTAAGTGTTTTGGTGATATTTGCCTTTTTAGTATTAAACTGTTAAAAGCCATGACATCATAATTAAGAAAATGTATTGATAAATATAAAATTCTACTTTTTCCCTACAGATTGGCAATGTTTCTGGATTCTGGATTTTTTTACGGCAAACTGGCTGTCAACTGTGACAAAATTAGTAAAAATGGAACTTGAACTATGGCAGGCATATCCAAATCCGGCTCCCGGTCAAATTTCATACAGCCCGCAGCTTCGGTCTTATAATGTATTATTTATGGCTCGCCTGCACTGTTAAACTGAACAAAAAAACTATGAAGTTTCATAATTCCTCCTTTAACCAAAAGGTGGCAGCACTACTTTAATAATGTCTGCATCCGTGCCGCGCACCCCTCTCTGCTCATTTCTGCCATGCCGACTGCAAAGAAAACGAGGAAAGTTGACATTGAGGGCCGTCGCTTTCAAAAGAGATGGGAATTACAATACTTCTTCACTGAAAATCAAGGCAAATGTGTTTGTCTAATTTGTAAAGAGACGGTAGCCTTGTTTAAGGATTTCAACCTAAAAAGACACTACCAGACTAAACATGCTAACACTTACGACAAGCTAACAGGGAGTGCCCGCGGTGATAAAGTGAAGCAGCTCCAAGCTGAACTGGCACCACAACAGTGATTCTTCACGCAGGGCTGAGTCAAAAGTAAATATTACTAAAGCAAGTGGCCATGTTAGTACTGTTGATGTTATGAACCTGTCAACGTGACAAACAATTACTTTCTGAAAGATATTGTAGAATTCACTTGTTTCAAGTTTTGATAACAGACAACTTTGCATTACTTATAACTTGTTTAAAATGTTCATGAGGCAAAAATAATTTTAAACTCATGTGAATTTAAGGTATTTCATACAATTTGTTCAATGTTATCTGACTCTTCAGATATGAATGAAAGGCAGAATTTGTGTTTTTAAAGTTGTTCACATCCGCCTGAGTGGTTTATATTTGGTTATTTTGTCATTTGAACAATGAAAGAAAAAAAAAGAAAACTGTTTTATAACTGTGTATTTGCATGAACTTTTTATCGTTAAAAAATGTCCGAAAAGACCATTGGCTCCCGGGCCCCTTCACTTTATCAAATCTGGCCCTCCTTGCAAAAAGTTTGGACACCCCTGAACTATGGTATTGAACTCATTGTGCTAGTATCGATCCAATATACTGACTAGATATCGATGTGTAGTTACATTTGGATCAATACTCCCATCAATAATGCAGACAGGAGGAAGAGAAACATGACGAGAGGAAGTAGATGCAGAGGTGAGTAAGAATAAAAAGATGAGGAGGAGGAAGATAGTATGAAGATGCAGAAAAAGAGTGGAAGGTGGGGATGAAGACAGGACATGTGTGCAAACAGTAAAGTGGGGGAAACAGAAAGTGGCAGAATACAGAAAGGAGAAAGATGAACACATGGGCAGTAAATTCAGACAAGGAGGGGAATAGGGATGAAGACGGAGCAGAATTCAGACAGCAGTCGATGCAGACAGAAGAGGAAGAAGAGAGAGTGGATACAGATACAGAGGACTTTAAAGCTACAGAAAGTGTATGCAGATAAGCAAGGCAAAAGATGAGACAGAGAGGATGAAGTACTGTAATTTTTGGACTATAAGTCGCGTTTTTTTCATAGTTTGGGTGTGGGGACGACTTATACTCAGGAGCGACTTATATGTGAATTTTTTCGCAAATTTTCAAAATTCAAAAATCCGTGATGTAGTGAAAGTGTGGTAAACGAACCGCGATGTAGCAAGGGATTACTGTCATTTGACATGCAAGTGACGTTAGCAGCGCAGCGGTTGTTTACATAAGGACAAAGGATTCTATCACGGGATGACAAAGATGACGAAGGGCCCCAAGTTTGAAGGATTTAATGATTTGGAGTGACACAAGGTTTGAAAAACGTATTTATGTTATAGTTATTTGATATATTTTATTTTGTGTAGCAACTTGTATATGTTTTTATCATTACAGTTCAGTAGTTGTTGGCTCGTTGAACTCTTGTTTTGTTAAATAAAGAGCCGTTTACCAAACCCACGTGTTTCCTGGTACTTTGTTGACGCTACAATATAGTTGTATACTAGATCTGTGCGGCTAGCGCACGTGGCGTTGTTGACAAAGGATGGAAGGAATTTGATCGATGGATTTAATGACTAGGAGTGACACAGATGGTTTGATAATATTGTTGTTATATGATAGTTATTTGAAATATACTTTATATATCGTTATATGGGTCTGTGGAATAATTAGAAATGCAACTTACGAGTCCGATGTCAGCGGCGCATATGTGGTGCATACGCGGCATTGTTTACATAAAGGACGATCGATGGATTTAATGAATTGGAGTGACACAGATGGTTTGATAAACGTGTTATTTATGTAATACTTATTTGAATAACTCTGAATGTTACTCAGGCCCGTTCTCAGCTCCTCGTTTGTGTATATGTCACGTTAGCATACCGCATCGTTTAGCCTTTTGTTGCTGGTTCATGTCTGTTCATGGTGTTGGATTTTGACAAATAAATTTGCCCCAAAAGTGCGACTTATACTCCAGTGCGACTTATATATGTTTTTTTCCCACTGTATTGTGCATTTTATGGCTGGTGCGACATACTCCGGTGCGACTTATAGTCCGAAAATTACGGTACTCATGAGTGAGCAGTGTAGTTCAATGGTGGAGTGGTTGCATTCCAACCCGGCAGTTGGGGGTTTGTGACAATGTCTAAGTGTCCTTGAGCAAGACACTGAACCCCCAGTTGCTCCTGACGATATGTCATCAGGAGGTGAATGACGAAACTGTGAAGCGCTTTGAGTACCAAAGGTACGTAGAAGGCATACAGCAAGTACAGCCCATTTAGTATGACGAGGAGTATATACACCAAGGTTGTTTTAGTAAACGAAAACTACCAAAGTATGTTTTACGTTTACTAACCAAAACAAACTACTTCTAGCAAAAATGTCTTTAGTTTCCCTTGGCAATTTAATAAACGAGCCTTTCGTGTTGATTTTAAATGTATTTACAGTATTTTCTGCACTAAGGCGCACTGGATAATAGGGCGCACCTTTCTTGATTTTTTTTATTTTATAAATGTTTTGTAAATGTCATATACAGGGCGCACTGCATTAAAAGGCGCATAGAATAGAAGCTACTGTATCAAACTGGGGTTGACTAGGGTTGTGTTATGCATCCACTAGATGGAGCTGTGCTAAAGGGAATGTCAACCCAGTCAATGAGGTAAAAAAAAGTCCAACTCCCATTCTGTATGAAAGTGTTACAGTTTGGCTTCTTACTTGGTCTAGCAACCCCATTCATTTTGATGGTCATAAACATTCTTTAGTTTAAAAGAAAAAAGCGAGTGCGTGCGTTGATGCATAATTCATTGATTAGCTTGTTAGCTTTTGTGTATGCGCAGCCAAACATGCTGCAATGAGGGGGTGTTGCACGTGCGGTTCACTGAGATTGCCTCCCGACAGGCTGACCTGTATGTCAATCAAGCGATGGGATGGATTCTCGCCTATAGAAAATTTTTTGTTTTTTATTAAAAAAATGTCATGAGATCGACCAGCTTACTTTGGTGATGCCCCTGACTACGGTTGCCGTAATGCTGAAAGCGATGCGACCTTGTAATTTACTAGTCATACTGAAACATTTTGGCAGAGCGCTGTGTACAACCAGTATGGATCAACATATTCATCAATTGATCCATACACAGTGCCTTACGAAAGTATTCGGCCCCCTTGAGCCTTTCAAAATTTCGCGACATTTCAGGCTTCAAAAAAAGATATAGAAATTTTTTGTCAAGAATCAACAACAAGTGGAACAAAATTTATTGGATAATTTAAACTTTTTTAACAAATAAACTGAAAAGTGGGGCGTGCAATATTATTCTGCCCCCTTGCGCTAATACTTTGTAGGGCACCTTTTGCTGCAATTACAGCTGCAAGTCGCTTGGGGTATGTCTCTATCAGTTTTGCACATCGAGAGACTGGAATTCTTGCCCATTCTTCCTTGCAAAACAGCTCGAGCTCAGTGAGGTTGGCTGGAGAGCGTTTGTGAACAGCAGTCTTCAGCTCTTTCCACAGATTCTCGATTGGATTCAGGTCTGGACTTTCACTTGGCCATTCTAACACCTGGATAAGTCTATTTGTGAACCATTCCATTGTAGATTTGCCTTTATGTTTTGGATCATTGTCCTGTTGGAAGATACATCTCCGTCCCAGTCTCTGGTCTTTTGAAGACTCCAACAGGTTTTCTTCCAGAATGGTCCTGTATTTGGCTCCATCCATCTTCCCATCAATTTTAGCCATCTTCCCTGTCCCTGCTGAAGAAAAGCAGGCCCAAACCATGATCCTGCCACCACCATGTTTGACAGTGGGGTGGTGTGTTCAGGGTGATGAGCTGAGTTGCTTTTACGCCAAACATATTGTTTTGCATTGTGGCCAAAAAGTTCGATTTTGGATTCATCTGACCAGAGCACCTTATTCCACGTTTGGTGTGTCTCCCAGGTGGCTTGTGGCAAACTTTAAACGAGACTTTTTATGAATATCTTTGAGAAATGGGTTTCTTCTTGCCACTCTTCCATAAAGGCCAGATATGTGCAGTGCACGACTGATTGTTGTCCTGTGGACAGACTCTCCCACCTCAGCTGTAGTTATCTGCAGTTCATCCAGAGTGATCATGGGCCTCTTGGCTGCATCTCTGATCAGTCTTGTCCTTGTGTGAGATGAAAGTTTGGAGGGACGGCCGGGTCTTGGTAGATTTGCAGTGGTCTGATACTCCTTCCATTTCAATATAATTGCTTGCACAGTGCTCCTTGAGATGTTTAAAGCTTGGGAAATCTTTTTGTATCCAAATCCGGCTTTAAACTTCTCCACAACAGTATCTCGGACCTGCCTGGTGTGTTCCTTTGTCTTCATGGTTCTCTCTGCGCTTTACACAGAACCCTGAGACTATCAAAGAGCAGGTGCATTTATACGGAGACTTGATTACACACAGGTGCATTCTATTTATCATCATCAGTCATTTAGGACAACATTGGATCATTCAAAGATCCTCACTGAACTTCTGGAGTGAGTTTGCTGCACTGAACGTAAAGGGGCCGAATAATATTGCACGCCCCACTTTTCAGTTTTTTATTTGTTAAAAAAGTTTAAATTATCCAATAAATTTCGTTCCACTTCACGATTGTGTCCCACTTGTTGTTGATTCTTGACAAAAAATTTAAATTTTATATCTTTATGTTTGAAGCCTGAAATGTGGCGAAATGTTGAAAGGTTCAAGGGGGCCCAATACTTTCGCAAAGCACTGTATAAGGCGCTCTGCAATACAAGGCGCACTGTGTTTTTTTGAGTAAAATTATAAGCCTTTAAGGGCGCCCTATAGTGCGGAAAAGACAATAGTTCTAAATGAATGCATGACCACTTGCAGAAGAGAAGGTCAAGCAGTCACGTTGGAGTTGTAGTCCTAATGTGTGGCGCACAGAAGCGACACCAAAAAGCAGCAGCCAATAAAAAAAAGAGCCAACACGATGACGTTGCTCCAAAAAGATGAGTTTGCGTGTGGTTTAATGGCTTCCCTGCATTTATTTAACTCAGCCTGAAAGGCAACACTAGATAAAAAGTGCTTTAATTTTTTTGGTTCATATATGGAAAAAAATATACAGTACATATAAAAAAAAATAGTACACTGCACACTTATTTACTTTCAAATCAGTATTACTTATTGTAAATAGTCTATGGATTGTTAAACTGTACCCGGTAATATCAAACAGTTTTAAAGTAATGGTTTTCCTGAACTTGTATTACGCAATACCTACCATGTTATCTTTTTTTAAAATCTTGCACACACGCAATAATTAAAAATTAAAACTAACACTAAAACTATTCCATCCATCCATCCATCCATCCATCCATCCATCCATCCATCCATCCATCCATCCATCCATCCATCCATCCATCCATCCATCCATCCATCCATCCATCCATCCATCCATCCATCCATCCATCCATCCATCCATCCATCCATCCATCCATCCATCCATCCATCCGAACCGCTTGTCCTCATGATGACTTGCTAAATTAAAAAAACAAAAAACTCAAAACTAAATAAAAACTAACTATAATTTAGATTCCAAAACTATAAGAACCCTGATGCAGTAGAAGAGGTAGATGAAGACACATGGAGTATCGGCAGATAGAGGAAGAGAAGAAGACAGGAAATGCATGCAGACAGACAGGAGGATGATGTCCAAGCATTGAATGGGATGATTGGTTGCGTTCACTGACTTGTCATAACAGCAGCTGTGGTTAAGATTGCTTCTTTTTACCATGGTTACTCACCTGAACATCTCAGTAAGTTCTCCTTTGAAGAGAGCCACTACAACGGGGAAGCCGACACAGGCAGGTACCAGATAGAGCAGAGCGGGCTGACCACACACACAAACCAAGGTTAGCTACTCTCTGAGGGAAGGGGCTTTAATGGCGCTGTGACCTTCAATGTCTCACCTGTGCATGTTTGAAGGTGTGCATGACAAAGATGGTGAGGCCCAGTCCGAAGATGTAGGCCAGGAAGCTGGAGCAGAAATATGTCCTGCTGTTCTTCTTCAGGCTAGAAGCAAACAAGACATAGTAGAAGAAGGTGGAGAAAAATCAACAAGGAGAATAATAAAAACAACAAGGGCAAATAGACGAAAAACAAATTGAAGTAGGAGAAGAAATAGGTTGAAAAAGTTAACAGAATAAGAATGAGAATTAGAAGAGGAAAAGCACATGCAGAAAACGTAGAAGAAAAGATGAACAAGTTAAAAGTAGATTAACAAGAGGAAAAAGTAGAAAGAGAAGCATGTCAAAGAAGAATTAGCAGATGTCGAGCAAGTAGAAAGCAAAGGAAGACAAGTATTAGAACGTGTATATACATACTAATGTAGATGAACATTACATACAATAAACAGAAGTAGAATACCAATTAGATGATCAAAAAGTAGAAACAGAAGGATGTGCACAAGAACAAGTAGGAGAGAAAAAGTCCAATATGTAGTATGTTAAGTACAAGAATAACCACGACGAGCAGAAAGAAGGATGGAAGAATACAAGAACATTAAGAACAATTTGAAGGACAAATAAAATGAGAAGAACCAATGAAAGTAGGAAAAAATAGGAGAAGACATCACAAGAAACGATAAGCAATGGTTACAACAAGCATCCCATCCGCAGGGTTACCTGACGTCAAAACGTAGCAGCAGCGCAATGAAGATGCCCGGGATAACGATGTCACCAAGACCCAGCATGGCGAAGTTGCTGGCATCCAGACCTTTCTCCAATAAGTCTTGTGGAAAGACCACTGGCAAGGGGAGAGAGTGAGCACATCAGAACGCCGTGGCCATCGCTGTACTTACCATGTTTGTCTCTACGTTTACAGTAATCCCTCGCTACATCGCGGTTTGATTATTGCGGCTTCAGTAAATCACAGATTCCCCCCCCCCCAAAAAAAATCACAATTTCAAAATAAACCTTCTAAATTGAGGAATTATGGGACATAAATTGCCCACATGCAGTACGTACACTTGTACCTTTTTATAAAAAAATAGTTGTTATAAGAGTTCTAAAAGTATATTTACAGTATTTTACCTTATTATATATTTTTTTATAATTTACAGTATGTACACTTGTACCTTGTTATAAAAAAGTTGTTATCGTATTGGCCCGGATATAAGACGATCCTGATTATAAGACGAACCCCTCTTTCTCAAGAATACTTTTTGACTCAAGTTTGTAAAAAGACTTTTTGAACACCAAATTTAATTTTTATACAGAAAATAATTACAGTACATCTGAAACAAATGATTATAACAATATATTCAAGAGAAAAAGCATGTTATTTTGCCTCATTCAAATCATGCAAAAACTGTGTCACATCTTAATATCTGAACATTTAAATATGTAAACTAAAGTGCAATCACATTTGTAAATGAATGGCTTCTGGTTTTTGAAATGTAAATAAACCAATCTACAAACTGGATCCGGTTGAAGTTGGGAAATTGTGTAAAATGTAAATAAAAACAAAATACAATGATTTGAAAATTATTCTCTATAATCTCTATATTCAATTGAATACACTACAAAGACAAGATATTTAATATTCAAACTGATAAACTTAATTGTTTTTTGCCAAATAATAATTAACTTAGAATTTCATGGCTGCAACACGTCCAATAGAAGTTGGGAAAGGTGGCAAAAAATACTGAGAAAGCTGACAAAAGCTCATCAAACACCTATTTGGAAGATCCCACATGTGATCAGGCTAATTGGGAACAGGTGGGTACCATGATTGGGTATAAAAGGAGCCTCCCCAAACATGCTCAGTCACTCACAAGCAAGGATGGGGTTCACCACTTTGTCCACAAGTGCGTGAGAAAATAGTTGAACAGTTTAAGAACAACATTTCTCAAAGCAAAATTGCAAGGAATTTAGGGATTTCAACATCTACGGTCCATAATATCATCAAAAGGTTCAGAGAATCTGGTGAAATCAATGCACGTAAGCGCCACGGCCAGAAACCAAGACTGAATGACCGTGACCTTCGATCCCTCAGACGGCACTGCCTTAAAAACCGACATGAGTGTGTAAAGGATATCACCAAATGGGCTCAGGAAAACTTCAGAAAACGACTGTCCGTAATTACAGTTCGTCACTACATCAGTAAGTGCGGGTTAAAACTCTACCATGCAAAGCAAAAGCCGTTTATGAACAACATCCAGAAACGCCACCGGGTTCTCTGGGCCCGAGCTCATGTAAAATGGACTGATGCACACTGGAAAAGTGTTTTGTGGTCTGATGAGTCCACTTTTGAAATTGTCTTTGGAAACACTGGACGTTGTGTCCTCCGGACCAAACAGGAAGCGGTCCACCCGGACTGTTATCAACGCACAGTTCAAAAGCCAGCATCTGTGATGGCATGGGTGACTTACATTTTTGTGAAGGCAACATAAATGCTGAAAAGTACATACCAGATTTTGGAGCAACATATGCTGCCATCCAAGTGACGTCTTTTTCATGGACGCCGCTGCTTATTTCAGCAAGATAATGCCAAGCTACATTCTGCACATCATAACAGCGTGGCTTCGGAGTAAAAGAGTCCAGGTTCTCCCCTGGCCCGCTTGCAGTCCAGACCTGTCTCCCATTGAAAATGTGTGGCGCATTATGAAGCGTAAAATACGACAGGGAAGACCCCGGACTGTTGAACAACTCAAGTGGTTCATCAAGCAAGAATGGGAAAGAATTCCACATGAGAAGCTGAGAGAATTAGTTTCCTCTCTTCCAAAACGTTTATTGAGTGTTGTTAAAAGGAAAGGTGATGTAACAAAGTGGTAACCATGCCCTTTCCCAACTTCTTCTGCACGTGTTGCAGCCATGAAATTCAAAGTTAATTGAGTTTGAGCATTAAATATGTTGTCTTTGTAGTGTATTCAATTGAATATAGGTTGAAAAGGATTTTCAAATCATTGTATTTTGTTTTTATTTACATTTTATTTACACATTTTTCCAACTTCAACCGAATCCGGTTTGTAGATCGGCTAGTAAATCAAGAGTTTAGCCTTTCAGCTCAGCTCCTTTTTCATCACAACAGACCGATACAGTGTCCACATCACAGCAGATGCTTCATCCTGCCCTCACTCATGAACTCCTCCACTTAGGGCAGGATCTCATCCCTGACCAAAAGAGGTAGGCACCCCACCCTATTCGAATTGAGGACCATGGGTCTCAGATTTGGACGCTTCATCCTGCCCTCACTCGTGAACTCCTCCACGGGACAGGATCTCATCACTGACCTAAAGAGGGCACCCCACCCTATTCTGACTGAGGACCATGGTCTCAGATTTGGAGTAGCTGATTTTCATCCCAACCGCTTCACACCCTGCTGCAAACCGCTCTAGCGAGCGTCGGCGATTACGGCTTGAAAAAGCCAACAATATGACCTCATCTGCAAAATGCAGAGATGCAATACTGAGGCCACCAAACCAGACCGCTCAGGGCCTCAGATGCGCCAAGAAATTCTGTCCATAAAAGTTATGAACAGAAACAGTGACAAAGGGCCAAAAGTCCACACCTCACGGAAAATGAATCCAACTTACTGCTGGGAAATGCAGACCAAACTGTGACACCGGCGGTATAGGAAACAAATAGCCCGGGTGGGGGTGGGGTATAGTACCCCATACTAGCAAAGCACCTACTAAGAGATCAAATTTTCGTTTCCTACTATCCCACGGTGACAAGACATGAAACATTCAAGTAAACAATACAAAAAGTAAAAATAAGAGAGCGCTGGGACGTCATGTAGCCGAGGGTGGAGGGGGGAGAGAGTTCAGGATCCTAACAGCCTGGAGTATGAAGCTGTTGGTGAGTCTGGTGGTGCGAGAGCACAGGCTTCTGTACCTCTTCTCAGAGGGCAGTAAATCAAACAAAGTGTGAGCAGGGTGACTCACATCACTCACAATCGTGGTCGCTTTGCGGGTGAGATGGGAGGTGTAAATGTCCTTCAGGGAGGGGAGTGAAGCACCAATAATCCTTCCAGCTATGTTCACTATGCACTGCAGGGCCTTCCTGTTGTATTCAGTGCAGCTACCACTCCACACACCGATACAGCTGGAGAGGCCGCTCTCAATGGTGCCTCGGTAGAATGTGGACATGATGGCTGGTGGAGCACTACCTCGCCTGAGTTTCCGCAGGAAGTACAGGCGGCGCTGAGCTTTCTTCGCCTGTGATGCAGTGTTGGTGGTCCAGGAGAGGTCGTCACTGATGTGGACCCCCAGGAATCTGGTGCTGCTCACTCTCTCCACCACAGCACCGTCTATGGTCAGTGGCAGGTGTTGGGTGTGACCCTTCCAGAAGTCAACAACAATCTCCTTGGTCTTGCTGACGTTCAGCAGGTTGTTGTTGTCCCCTCACCACGTGGTCAGAAGGTCGACCTCCAACCTGTATTGAGTCTCGTCGCCCTTGGTGATGAGACCCACCAGAGTCAGCAAATTTCACTATGTGGTTGGTGCTGTAGGTTGCAGTGCAGTCATGCGTCAGCAGGGTGAAGAGCAGCGGACTGAGCATGCAGCCTTGGGGGGCCCCCGTGCTCAGCGTGATGCTGCTGCTTGAGATATTGTCACCACCACATACTATTTGAGGCCTCTGACAGAGGAAGTCCAGTAGCCAGTTGCAGAGGTAGGTACTGAGTCCCAGTTTGTCGAGTTTGCAGATGAGTCGTTCTGGTACAATGGTGTTGAATGCAGAACTGAAGTCCACAAACAGCAATCTCACATACGACACGGTTGAATCCTCCAAGTCCACAAAAGACATGTAGACTGATTGGGTGAACACCCATGCACCCTCAAGGACCTTGCTGAGAGTGTAGAGTACTGCAGAGAAATGCAGACCAAACTCTGACATATAGGGACCAAACAGCCCAGGGGGGCTCGGTACCCCATACGAGTAAAGCACCTCCCACAGAATTCAACGTTGGACACGGTCGAACACATTCTCCAAGTCCACAAAACACATGTAGACTGGTTGGGTGAACTCCCATGCACCTTCGAGGACCCTGCTGAGTGTGTCGAGTTGGTTCACTGCTCCACGGCCGGGACGAAAACCGCATTGCTCCTCCTGAAACTGAGATTGAACATCCCAACAGATCCTCTTTTCCAACACACCACCAGTTGGTGATCAGTTGACAGCGCTCCCCTTCTTTACTTCCGAGTGTCCAAAACATGCGACAGCAAATCTAATGACACAACCACAAAGTCAATCAGCGAACAGAGTCCGAGGCTGTCCTGGTGCCAAGTGTATGTATGGACACCCTTATGCATCAACCGTAAGGAGCACTCTCCCGCATATCGTCCAGGTACTACAAAAATGGTGGGTACTCTGTGGGTACTCTGAACTGCCGTTTGGTCCATAGGCGCTAACAACAGTCAGAATCTGTCCCCCCCACCCGAAAGCGGAGCAAGGCTACTCTATCGTCCACCGGGGTGAAGGCGCAAATCTGGGTGTCGATAAGTATGCCCACACCTGCTCTGTCCCTCTCGTCATGGGCAACTCCAGAGTGGAATAGAGTCGAAGACTCTCAAGAGGACTGGTACCAGAGCCATGTCGAGTCTGGATTTCTCTGCCTCGCACACCAGCTTCGGCTCCTTCCATGCCAAAGAGGTGACATTCCATGTGCCAAAAGCTAGCTTCTGTTGCCGGGGATTGGAATGCCTGCTCAACTCAATAATTAGTGCTTCAGTACCCACCCCTTCTAAAAAAAGACTAGATGCGCCTTTGGTATTTACTTATTTATGTACTTATTTCAGTTGCACGGGTCCAACTAGTTTTAATAAGTAATAATCTCAATGCATCATTGTAGGCTATATAATAAATTGGAACATTTGAGTCTATTTCATGCATGTAATCAGATAATAAAAGTCTTGTAATCAATCCTAACCGATACTCACGTTTAATCGGCGCCTCAAAAGACTTGGCAACTGTCACCATGACATTGGTACCAAACACCTGTGAAGAGTGAGTGTCATTACGAATATTAAGGTTAGATTTTAGGTAGTGGTGGGCGATATGACAATATTAGATCGAATTTAACTCATGATCTCATGAAGGCGAGAGATTGGCAGATCGTCTGAAATCACAGCGTGGATTTGGGTTGGCAAGACGCAAACCAGTTATATGCGGCGACTACATTCGGACGTTGGACACTATGAACCTGTTTATTTAATTGAGGAGACAGCAACCAAAACACTACATACACCATACACCAACAGCCAAACCAATCGCACGTCAGACACACAGCAGCCAGAGGCAAACGTGAGCTTCAAGCTAATGCTGCGTTCACACCAAATATGTTGCACGGGTTTCTGGCGATGCGATTCAATCAGTCAATGTAGGTCTTGCGTGTGGGCGCATGCGAGTGCAGAATGGCGCTGATGAGGCAACGCAATAACGCTCATGTCGCCTTTCCGCTGGATATAAAGTAAAACGCTACCCCAATCAATTTTGCGAACATACCACGTGACGCACTGCGTCTGGTACCGGCGGGCTTTATGGAGAAGAAAGAACCAAATGCAGAAAGATAGTTTGGAAAACCATGCAGGAAAAGATGATAATCTCGAGAACTACAACATGTCCATGTATAAACAGGACAGAAGTAAACAGGAGCAGGCGAGCAGGAGAACTGTGAGGAACTTGGGATTTACCTAACATGTTTTACTTAGGTTGTTTTTTTTTCAGCTGTTGAACTGTACGAAGCACCAGTATTAGCACAGTGTCAGCCACTCGATGTTGACGTTATTTTGGTCGTCAGAGGAGTTTTGCCATATAAAATTGAAAAGTCTGCGGGACACATACTTAAAAGATGCGGCTGGCTGCTGCTGGCTGCTGCTGCTGCTCATCCAGTGTTTGGTGTGCACGTAGAAACAACACACCCCAAAAAAATAATGATAAAATTTGTGATTGTGATTTAAAAAAAAAAAATAATAATAATGGTGATGTGATAGTTTTGCCATATCGCCCACCCCTAATTTTAGGTGAGGCAGGCTCTTACCCAGAAGATATCGTAGACAAACAGCCCCCCTAACAGGATGCATCCGGTACTGACATTGTTCAGGTGCAGAAGTTCCACTCCGTTGAGGGCAAAGGCCAGGCCAAAGAGATTGTTAGCGATCCAATGCTACGAGGCCAAAACAACACTGATGATTGGCCGTCCCAAAGTACAAAATGATTGGACACAAGTGTGTGCTATTGTCCCACCACCATGACGTAGAATACCTTTTTGAGAACGTACCAGACGCCAACCACGCTGCTGCAAATCAGACACACCAAGTTGTTTGTGTCAAACTCGTAGTTAATGATCTCTAGAGACAAAAGAACAGAATTTGGCAATCAGTGTATGCAGGGCAGAAGACTAGGAGACTAGAGGACTAGATTTTTCTCACCTTCTTTGGCCTCACCAGCACCCTGTGTGAAGAGCAGCTGGTACTGCTTGTTTGGCACAGAAGAGGGGAAGATTCTGGACAGCAGAGGACTTGGATACCAAAAAGAAGAGTCAATGTAACAGGGTGGTGTATAATGTGCAAGGCTGTGCAACTTACCTCGTCGTGTGAGACAGCGCCAACACACCAAGGACAAAGAAGTAGGCCGACAGTAACAGGTTTATGTACTCTTGAGAAAACACCTGCACACACCGTACAAATCCAAAATGTGATGCAAAAATATGTTAACCATGTCAACCATGTCCCTTAGCTGCTGAACACACTTAGAGTTCAGCAAGATTCATTGCAATGTTCACCAGCTAATATATACGTAACTGCTGCTAAGTACTGTGCTATCTTAATACAAGTTAATAGCTATGCACACATCAGGTCACTGCTATGTTCAACACGTAACAGAAAACTGTACAGTTTTCAGTCTCAAATAGTACAGTCTTCTGGCTCAACCCACTGATGTGTTCAGAATTTCGTGCCAAGTGTTCTCTTAGCAGGTAAATTCATGCTCCACTCACAAGCTGAACACTTACTGTGTCTTTTGGGTGCTCGTGGCTAACCATCTCTGTCAGCTGCTAGACACTCTTGTGTTCAAGAGCTCATCATTAGCTGTCTCTCTACAGGAGGGCACCAGACTAATATAATTCAAGAAGAGCTTCAAATTGAAGATTTTAGCAGTGCTGGAAGAAAACTTAGGGGCACACACGACAATTTGACTTATTCACAATTCCCTCTATTTTCACCGTATAACTACTTACTACCGTATTTTCCGGACTATAAGTCGCTCCGGAGTATAAGTCGCACCAGCCATAAAATGCCCCAAAAAGTGAAAAAAAAGTATAAGTCTCATTTTGGGGGGCAATTTATTCGACAAAATCCCACACCAAAATGAACGAGCAACAACAGGCTAAACAATAGCAGCAACAGGCTAAACGATAGGTATGCTAACGTGACAAACACAAACGAGGAGCTGAGAACGGGCCTGATGTAACATAGAGTGATTTAGGACAACTATTACATAAATAACATGTTTATAAAACTATCTGTGTCACTCCAATTCATTAAATCCATCGATCGTTCGATACGATAGCAACAACAGGCCAAACGATAGGTATGCTAACGTGACAAACACAGACGAAGAGCTGAGAATGGGCCTGACGTAACATATAGAGTTATTAAAGAAAACGATTACATGAATAACACCTTGTTGGAATAATTTTAAGTGAAGCTTTGGCCTGCCAGACCTGGAGGCCTCGCCTTTACGAGTTTATCTTTCCTTTTATCTAGGTTCTTCCTTTTTAGTGATAGGGATGTCTTTTGATCCCTGTCAGCCATTTGTATCCTTCCTGTCCTTATGTTGTCTGTGTGTTTTCATTCCCGTAAGAGGCCTTCACTAACAATGAGCAAGGCTTATTTGCATAGGTGACATGTTCTTTGTTTGATTCACAGGAACTTCATTCCTTTGCAGTTAGATATAGTTTTGGTTCATAGATTGTAGTTTATCAGACCTGTTTTTCTTTGTTAAAGGTTACATACAGTTAGAAGTAGTTGCATAAAAGTTATCCCATATTTACTCAATGTTTGTTTAAGGAACTGCATACCGGTTACATACTTAATGTGTGTTGAAGTGTTTAGGACAAGTTACTTATTATTATTATTATGTGTTAATTACCAAGTAGACAAAGTTAGCAAAGGTCTAGTTGCATTTGTTCCACAGCAAAGCGGCAATCAACGTGCTTCAGGGTATTTGACCACAGTCGAGAAGGAGTCAGCCAACTGTGAGGGAAGACGGCTGGGGACGGTCTCTGCGGGGGTTCAAGAGCCAACAACGAAGTGCTAATTCACACCACACTACATTCTTTTGCTAATCAGCGTTGCTACAGACACAATCCCCCCTCCCTTTAGTGTAGCAACGCCTCTGTAACCAGGGCAACCATAACATTAAAAAGAGGGGCACGTGGTGAATGGACTCAGAACTGATGGAGGTTGTAACTGAGTTTGCTTTCTCTATCGTTCTCCTCGCGAGTAAACCTGTTCTGGTTGTCTTCTCCTCTTCATTCCAGTGAGTGATTTAATGTCTAATCGTATTTAGACCCAACACACCTTTATAAAATCATCGGTGTCACTCCAATTCATTAAATCCATCGATCGTTCTTTGTCAACAATGGGTGCGCGCGGCTGAGGGCGCTTGCACTTCAAAATATTCCACAGGCTCATATAACGATAGACTATATTTCAAATAATATAAGCAATAATATTATCAAGCCATCCGTGCACTTTAAATCCATTAAATCCATCGATCAAATTCCTCGTCCTTTGTCAACATCGCCGCGCGTGCGCCCTGACGTCAGCCTCGTCTTTATTCCACAGATCTAGTATATAACTATATTGTAGCGTTAACAAAGTACAAGGATAGACGTGGGTTTGGTAAACGTTCTTTATTAAACACGAGAGCTCCATGGCATAGGACCGGGCGTGCATAATAGCCATGTCCGAGCCCCATGCACTGTTTGCGGACAGCCACTCGGCCGAGCGCCGGCCCCCGACTCAGTAGAGTAGGACCGGGCGTGCGTAAAAGCCATAATAGTTTTTCAACCTTCTATGTCACTCCAAATCCTTAATTCTTTCAAACTCTTTGTCCTCTGTGTCACTTAGAAATGATCACCGCTAATGATGCCGGTAGTCCGTCCATGGGTACGTTTGTCCTTTATGTAAACAACCACCGCCACTGACGTCACTTGAAATAGTAATCCTTTGGTACATCACGGTTACTGTTTTCAGCTGCATATTTTACAACTTGAAGTTTGTAACCTGCAAAATATGAGTTTCTTTTTGGTGCCATTTTTCTTAAGCCCACCCAGTTGATGAGTCACAGCCAACGGTGAAATTTAGAGCGCCCTCATCCAGTTTCGTCTGAAAATATAATTCTTTTCAGATGTAGTTTTTTGTTTTGTTTATTTGGTTGTTTTATCAAAGTCAACGTCTGCTTTATTGTCGATTTTTTTTCATATACCAAGACACACACACAGATTGAAATTACGTTCCCACTGTCCCTCGGTGAGATAGTACACAAATGCATACAAGCAACACAAAAAAACCCCAATAAGGCACAAACAATGAATAAATAAGAGTGTTGAATAAATGATAAACAAATAATAATAAATAATAATAAATATAAGAGGAGCAAAAATGGAGCAAGTGTACATACAGCAGACAGTGGACTTGGATATGGTGCTTTAAAGCGTTAATTGCTTTATTTGATGTTTTCTCTATGTTTTATGTCTTGAATATGTTCAAGATAAAGATATAAAAGCATGTGAAATGATCAACTATACTAAAAATAACACGGGAAGTGGTCAACTATACTTCTAAGTAAGTGATGTCTTAATGATCAAGTAAAAATTCGTGAAAAAAAACATATAAGTCGCTCCTGAGTAAGTTGCCCCCCCACCCAAACTATGAAAAAAAACACGACTTATTGTCCGGAAATTACGGTAAGTACTTGCAGAAACTACAATGTTTTAAATTAAAATTTTACTGTGCAAGTTTCGACACCATGAAGTATAAGAGACAATTCAAGCGATTTTCTCTTATATTTAAGATTGTACGTTGATAGCATCTGGATACTAGTGTGAATGGAATGGGTGAAAATAATGGGAAAATGCCAGAAAACAGCTCAAAGCAACTCATTTTTTTATTGAGGAAGAAAAAAAATGATTAACTTCATTTTTGGAACAATAAACCATGAAATTTCAATTACGAGCTCTGAACTGAACAAGTTCATTTTAAAATTTGTGAAGTGAACTTTGAACTACCGTATTTTCTGCACTATAAGGTGCACCGGATTATAAGGCGCACCTTTAATGAATGGCCCATTTTAAAATTTTGTCCATATATAAGATATATACATTTGGCCCGCGGGCTGGACTTTGGACACGCCTGCTGTAGTGGCTCAATATTGGTCTATATGTAAGGCGCACCTGATTATAAGGCACACTGTCGGCTTTTGAGAAAATTGGAGGTTTTTAGGTGCGCCTTATAGTGCGGAAAATACGGTAGTTTGTAAAGAAAATAAACTTTCCCATCACTGTTAACAGGAGAGTGCTTTTTTAAAACATGTTCAATAAATGTTCCAATTTCCAAAACAATTGTGTAAATTGTGATTTCAATATTGAACAAAATAATCGTGATGATGACTTTTATCCAATTTTGCGAAAGGCTTACATATTCGGTTTAAAAAATATCAGCTAGTCCACATGCTTGGCAACAAAAACTGTTGTCCCATTGACTCCCCATCCCCCGTGGTCTGATTTTGGTGGTTCAAATAGATCATAAAAGTCACCTACTCCCTGCAATGTGCTGAGTCATTGCCTTTTGGTGCATTGAATGAGTATTTTGTGGATGTTTGAGATGTCCTATCGTGTGAGTGGTCAATGAACGGACATGGAATAAACTGACGAACGTGACTTCGTACAGTTCTTTTGCTTCTACACGCAGATATTGATCGTTGAATGCATCACCTGTTTATTTTTCAAAACCTTGTTCATATAACTGAACATCAAAACACACAAATGTGTGTTCTTTGTGAAAACAAGCAAGTAATGTCGCACTAATCTGACTCAAGGTGCGCGCGCGCCCCCGCGGCGGAAACGTCATGCGTCGACAAATTGTGTTCCCAGTGTACAAGTACACTGGGAACACAATTTGTACTGGGCATTTGCAAAGTCAATACTCTGCAACTGTGTTATCAAGACAATCTCCTTTCTTGCAAAATCCACAGTCCTCCCACACACGCAGACGCAGTGCGTCTCGTCTTCCTCGTCACCATTATTATCTTGTTTGCATGCTTGACGTAATCTCTCGCAGCAAGCGCTGACCAGAGATGACATTTTTGAGCGAAAACAACTTAGACTTGATTGAAAATAACATTCTTACTTGAATAAAGATGAAAGGGTATCAGGACTGTTGGGTCTAAAACCATCTAATTTATTATATCAATTAAAGCAATCAATAACAAAAATAAAAATTATGTCGTGTGGCCAGCATCAGTGTAAATAAGTCCAGCTCTCGTCGATGTACAGTGTTTTCTGCACTATAAAGCGCACTGGATTATAAGGCGCACATTCATTGAATTTTTTTATTTTAGAAATTATTTCATATATAGGGCTCACCGGATTAAAAGGCGCATAGAATAGAACCTACAGCGTCAAACTGGGGTTGACTAGGTTTGCGTTATGCATCCACTAGATCAGACATGGGCAAACTACAGCCCACGGGCCACATCCGGCCCACGGGACCGTTTGTTTAATCCGGCCCGCCAACCCTGAATAAATTGTATTAAACTTTTTTTTTCTCCGGTAATTTTCCCTGCAATGACTGCGTTTCCCCAGTAGATGGGGAACCGCCCGCCCACGCATTTATTACTGGAAGCCGTGTCAGAAACCTCAGTGCACACTCACAAGTGCGTGTACATACTCAGTAGTCTGCACTCTATTTCTATTAGTGCCGAATTTAGAGTGTGGCCTGTGACGTCAGCATTCTCGTAATTTGCGCGCTGGGCTTTCAGATACAGTTTTACGCTAAAGCCACCGACAAACCTTTCCCTGGAATCCTTCTATTAAAATGAGTGGCCCATGGAAATAAAGAGTGTTTAAAAAGAGACAACAATTTCGCTCGACCTACGCGACGTGACGTGATGTTCAGCCGCATGAACATCAACTCGTCACAGATCTAGGTTAACGGACCAACACCTCGGCTCTATCCTAAGAACTGCCACAACAAATTTTACTCCAGACTATGATGCATTAGTAAAAAAGAGTGAGACCAACAACACTGTTCCAACTGAAAATGAAGGGGAGTTTCTCAAGTTTGTTTTAAAAAAAAAAAAAAAAAAGCATTTGGAATATAATTTGTACAAATAGCAGGGATTGAAACTAGAGACCATTCTCATTTTCAAACGATGCAGGATGCTCAAGGACATTGATGCACCACTAATCTTAACTTCTTAACAGTTCTTAATGCCTACTTTAAGGAAGTATTTACTGTTTCCTCACCTCTGTCACCAGGTGTTTGTGAGTTAAAGCTCTGCTCTAATTTTCAGATATTCGTCAGTGTTGCCGTTTTGATTTCTTTATTACTTTATTTAGATGTATTCTTTCACCGATTCTTCAAGATGATGTATTTGGTCAGAATGTTTGCCGTTTGATGTGATTTCGGCTCATAAGATAAACATCTTTCATAAATTTGACCTGCAGGCGCTGAAGTGTTGGAAACTGTTATTCATAATAAGAGTGTCGTATTTAATGATAATCACTAATAGCAGTTTTTTGGTGAAATATTTTTTATGCTGTTAATAAAGGCATTTGTTTTCAATAAGTTTTTTTTTTAATATCTATGCTTTACTACCTACTAAAGGCCAAAACCTTTTATGCAATGACCTTAACATGTCGTTTATATTGCTTCACACAAACACTACATCCATCTGCTCCTGGTTTGGCCCCCCGGTCAAAATTTAGAACCCAATTCAGCCCGCAAGTCAAAAAGTTTGCCCACCCCTGCACTAGATGGAGCTGTGCTAAAGGGAATGTCAAACCAGTCAATCAGGTGAAAAAAAAAAAATCCAACTCCCATTCTGTATGAAAGTGATACGGTTTGGCTTCTTACTTGGTCCAGCAACCCCACTCATTTTTGATGGTCATAAACTTTCTTTAGTTTAAAAGACAAAAGCGAGTGCGTGTGTTGATGTGTAATGCGTTTATTAGCTTGTTAGCTTTGGTGCCGGTGTTGCGCTCGATTTGGTTCCCCCGTGAGATTTTGTTCCCCCTGCCGCGGGAGCGCGCACGCCTTCTTTAGAAAGCGAAAAACTGATGCCGTACGGTGTCAGCACTATGTTGTTTTCAATAAAAACATGAAGAACTCACGTTTGCGTCGGTCAATTTTAATTTTTATAAAGGGTTATTCTCATTTGATGTCTTTAAATTCATCCGCGTTCTGCCGTTGAAGCGGGGTGCATTCAAACAGACAAAAAATTTGCCACACTACCTGAACAGACCCCCAGGAAGACAGAAAAAAAAAAAACAGTTGGAGTCCAGGACTTACCCTTCTCAAAATAGGGGGGGGGGGGGGGACACATCCTCACGGCCGCCCCGTGAGGATGTGTCCCACCCCTGAAATTTGGCCAAGGAATGAGGGAACCTGTTCAAATTTGCCACATTACCTGAACAGACCCCCAGGAAGACAGAAAAAAAAAAAAGTTGGAGTCCAGGACTTACCCTTCTCAAAATAGGGGGCGGGGGGACACATCCTCACGGCCGCCCCGTGAGGATGTGTTCCCCCCTGTAATTTGGCCTAGGAATGAGGGATTCTGTTCAAATTTGCCACACAAGATGAACAGACCCCCAGGAAGACAGAAAAAAAGCCAGTCGATGTCCAGGACTCACCGTTCTCAAAATGGGAGGGGGGCACAAATTCTCACGGCTTGATATTTTTTATAGAGTTCCTGTTACAATTGTTATCCCCCCTCCCCACCACCTGTCACTTTGCTTGGGACAAAAGGAGCCTTCAGAACTGAAATTTCTTCTCAATTATTCATTCAAATCAATTCACTCAAATCATTCTCGTTATGAAAGATTTGATCACAAAACGTGTGTGGCTTTTTCTTAAATGAACACGTTTGACATTGCTATAGTGTCAGTTTTTAATTATATTGCGCCTGTCATTTTAAAGCAAATTAATAAATGCAACAATATTAATTTGCTTTGAAAATACCTGAGTAATAAAATGGATGGATGAATGATGATCAAAATTAAGTAGAAATTCTCCTTTGTAATATATACTCATTGTAGCATGTAACGGTACCCAAAAGGAGGAGTTTCTTTGCATCGAGGTTTATGCAAAGAGCTCACGTAATTATATCGTTGCTTTTTGGTGAAGTGAATGAGTGGTCCTTCTGTACGACTGGTCTTTGAATGCACACCACTTCAACGGCAGAACGCGGATGAATCTAAAGACATCAAATGAGAATAATCCTTTATAAAAATTAAAACTGACGGACGCAAACGTGAGTTCTTCATGTTTTTATTGAAAACAACAGAGTGCTGACGCCGTACGACATCGGTTTTTTGCTTTCCAAACAAGGCGTGCGCGCTCTCGCGGCAGGGGGAACAAAATCTCACGGGGGAACCAAATCGAGCACAACACCTGGCTTGTGTATGCACAGCCAAATTTGCTGCGGTGGGGGGGTGCGGTTCACTGTGATTTCCTCCCGACAGGCTTACCTATATGTCAATCAAGCGATGGAATGGATTCTAGCCTATAGAAAAATTTTTTTTTTTTTAAAAAGTGTATGCACCAAACGGCAGCTCAGAGTACCAGCCCTTCTTGGAGTCCCTGGAGGAAGTGCTGGTGAGCGCTCCTTCTGGGGACTCCATCGTTCTACTGGGCGACTTCAATGCTCACGTGGGCAATGACAGTGAGACCTGGAAGGGCGTGATTGGGAGGAACGGCCCCCCCGACCTGAACCCGAGCGGTGTTCTATTATTGCACTTCTGTGCTCGACACGGATTTTCAATAATGAACAAAACCATGTTCAAACATAAGGGTGTCCATGTGTGCACTTGGCACCAGGACACCCTAGGCCGCAGTTCGATGATCAACTTTGTAGTCGTGTCATCAGATTTGCGGCCGCATGTTCTGGAAACTCGGGCGAAGAGAGGGGCGGAGCTGTCAACTGATCACCACCTGGTGGTGGGTTGGCTCCGATGGTGGGGGAAGATGCCGGTCCGACCTGGCAGACCCAAACGCTCTGTGAGGGTCTGCTGGGAACGTCTGGCAGAATCTCCTGTCAGGAAGAGCTTCAACTCCCACCTCCGGCAGAGCTTTTCCCACGTCCCGGGGAAGGCGGGGGACATTGAGTCTGAGTGAACCATGTTCTGCGCCTCCATTGTTGAGGCGGCCGACCGAAGCTGTGGCCGTAAGGTCGTTGGTGCCTGTCGTGGCGGCAATCCCCGAACCCGCTGGTGGACACCGGCGGTAATGGATGCCGTCAAGCTGAAGGAGTCCTATCGGGCCGTTTTGGCCTGCGGGACTCCGGAGGCAGCTGACAGGTACCGGATGGCCAAGCGGAACGCGGCTTCAGCGGTTGCTGAGGCAAAAACCCGGGCGTGGGAGGAGTTTGGTGAGGCCATGGAGAATGACTTCCGGACGGCTTTGAGGAAATTCTGGTCCACCATCCGGCGTCTCAGGAGGGGGAAGCAGTGCAACATCAACACTGTTTACAGTGGGGATGGCGTGCTGCTGACCTCGACTCGGGACGTCGTGAGTCGGTGGGGAGAATACTTCGAAGACCTCCTCAATTCCACTTACACGGCTTCCATTGAGGAAGCGGGGCCTGGAGACTGAGGCGGATTCTCCAATCTCTGGGGTCGAAGTCACTGAGGTAGTTAAAAAACTCCTCGGCCAAGGCCCCGGAGGTGGATGAGATCCGCCCGGAGTTCTTAAAGGCTCTGGATGTTGTGGGGCTGTCATGGCTGACACGCCTCTACAACATTGCGTGGACATCGGGGACAGTGCCTCTGGATTAGCAGACTGGGGTGGTGGTTCCCCTCTTTAAGAAGGGGGACCGGAGGGTGTGTTTCAATTACAGGGGAATCACACTCCTCAGCCTCCCCGGTAAGGTCTATTCAGGGGTGCTGGGGAGGAGGGTCCGTCGGGAGGTCGAACCTCGGATTCAGGAGGAGCAGTGTGGCTTTCGTCCTGGCCGTGGAACAGTGGACCAGCTCTACACCCTCGGCAGGATCCTCGAGGGTGCATGGGAGTTCGCCCAACCAGTCCACATGTGTTTTGTGGATTTGGAGAAGGCGTTCAACCGTGTCCCTCGGGAGGTTCTGTGGAGGGTGCTTCGGGAGTACGCGGTGCCGAGCCAACTGATAAGGGCGGTTCGGTCCCTGTATCACCGATGCCAGAGTCTAGTCTGCATTTCCGGCAGTAAGTTGGATTCGTTCCCAGTGAGGGTTGGACTCCGCCAAGGCTGCCCTTTGTCACCGATTCTGTTAATTTTTATGGACAGAATTTCTAGGCGCAGCCAAGGCGTTGAGGGGGTCCGGTTTGGGGACCTCAGCATCGCGTCTCTGCTTTTTGCAGATGACGTGGTGCTGTTGGCTTCTTCAGGCCGTGATCTCCAGCTCTCGCCGGAACGGTTCACAGCCGAGTGTGAAGCGGTCGGGATGAGGGTCAGCACATCCAAATCCGAGTCCATGGTCCTCAATCGGACAAGGGTGGAATGCCCTTTCCAGATCGGGGATGAGATCCTGCCCCAAGTGGAGGAGTTCAAGTATCTTGGAGTCTTGTTCACGAGTGAGGGGAGGATGGAGCGCGAGATCGACAGGCGGATCGGTGCAGCGTCGGCAGTAATGCGGATCCTGTACCAGTCTGTTGTGGTGAAGAGAGAGCTGAGCCAAAAGGCAAAGCTCTCAATATACTGGTCGATTTACGCTCCTACCCTCACCTATGGTCATGAGCTATGGGTCGTGACCGAAAGAACGAGATCCTGGATACAAGCGGCCGAACTGAGTTTTCTCCGCAGGATGTTCGGGTTCTCCCTTAGAGATAGGGTGAGAAGCTCGGTCATCCGGGAGAGGCTCGGACTAGAGTCGCTACTCCTCCACGTTGAGAGGAGCCAGATGAGGTGGCTCGGGCATCTTCTCAGGATGCCTCCTGGACGCCTCCCTGGGGAGGTGTTCCGGGCATGTCCCACCGGTAGGAGACCCCGGGGACGACACAGGACTATGTCTCTCAGCTGGCCTGGGAACGCCTTGGGATCCCCGGGGATGAGCTGGATGAAGTGGCTGCGGAGAGGGAAGTCTGGGAGTCCCTCCTAAAGCTGCTGCCCCCGCGACCCGACCCCGGATAAGCTGAAGAAGATGGATGGATGGATAAAAAAAGTCATGCGATTGACCAGTAGTAGCTTACTTCGGTGACGCCCCTGACCACGGTTGCCGTAATGCTGAAAGCGATGTGACCTTGTAATTTACTAGTCGTACTGAAACATTTTGGCAGAGCGCTGTGTACATCCAGACTTGCTGCAGTGAGGGGGTGTGGTCACTGTCTATTGCGCATGTGCGGTTCACTGTGATTTCCTCCCGACAGGCTTACCTGTATGTCAATCAAGCAATGGGATGGATTCTAGCCTATAGAAAAAATGTTGGTTTTTTTGTTTGTTTTTTTTAAAGTCATGTGATCAACCAGTAGTAGCTTACTTGGGTGACGCCACGGACCACGGTTGCCGTAATGCTGAAAGCGATGCAACCTTGTAATTTATTAGTCATACTGTAACATACCGAAACATTTTGGCAGAGCACTGTGTACAACCAGTATGGATCAACAAATTCATCAATTGATCTATATACAGGACTGTCTCAGAAAATTTGAATATTGTGATGAAATTCTTTATTTTCTGTAATGCAATTAAACAACCAAAAATGTCATAAATTCTGGATTCATTACAAATCAACGGAAATATTGCAAGCCTTTTATTATTTTAATATTGCTGATCATGGCATACAGGTTAAGAAAACTCAAATATTAGAATATTTCCTCAGACAAAGTAAAAAAAAAAGATTTATAACAGCAAAACAAAATCAAACATTTGAAAATGTCCATTAATGCACTCAGTAGTTGGTTGGGAATCTTTTTGCACGTATTACTGCATCAATGCGGCGTGGCATGGAGGCAATCAGCCTGTGGCATTGCTGAGGTGTTATGGATGCCCAGGATGCTTCAATAGCAGCCTTTAGCTCATTTGCATTGTTGGGTCTGGTGTCTTTCAGCTTCTTTCACAATACCCCACAAATTATCTATGGGGTTCAGGTCAGGGAAATTGGCAGGCCAATCGAGGACAGTAATGTCATGGTCAGTATACCATTTACTGGTGGTTTTGGCACTGTGGGCAGGTGCCAGATCATGCTGGAAAATGAAATCAACTCCATAGAGCTTTTTAGCATGTAGTGCTTTAAAATCTGCATTTACTCTGGACTTGATGAAACACAGTGGACCAACACCAGCAGCTGACATGGCTCCCCAAACCATCGCTGACTGTGGGAACTTCACACTGGATTTCAAGCAACTTGGATTTTGCTCCTCTCCAGCCTTTCTCCATACTCTGGTGCCTTGACGTCCAAATGAAATACAAAACTTGCTTTCGTCTGAAAAGAGGACTTTGGACCACTCTGCAACTGTCCAGTGCTTCTTTTCCATAGCCCAAGTCAGACGCTTCTTCCGTTGTCTTGAGTTCAGAAGTGGCTTGACCATGGGAATACGGCTATTGTAGCCCATTTCCCGGACACGTCTGTGAACAGTGGCTTTTGATACCTGGACTCCAGCTTCAGTCACTGTCTTTGAAGCTCCCCCAAATTCTGGAAGTAACTCTTCTTCACAATGCTGTTAAGGCTGCAGTCATCTCTTTTCGTTGTGCAGCATTTCCTGCCACATTTCCCCCTTCCAACAGACTTTTTGTGGATGTGCTTTGAAACTGCACTCTGTGAACAGCTTGCGCTTTGAGAAATTTCTTTTTGTGTCTTACCCTCCTGATGGAGGGTGTCAATGATGGCCCTCTGGACAGCAGTCAGATCAGCAGTCCTCCCCATACTTGTGATTTAGTTTACTGAACCAAGCTGTGTTTTTCAAGGCTCAGGAAATCCTTGCAGGTGTTTCGAATTAATTAGACGATTCAAGTGATTAGTTGAATACCCTCCTAGTTTACTTTTTCATGATATTCTAATATTTTGAGATAGGATATTTGAGTTTTCTTAACCTGTATGCCATAATCAGCAATATTAAAATAATGAAAGGCTTGCAATATTTCAGTTGATTTGTAATGAATCCAGAATGTATGACATTTTTGTTTTTTTAAAGGCCCAGAGACACCGGTATATGTATAAATCGGTTTTAGTTAGCTTATGGGCTTATAAATATAAATTGACGATCGAAACAACGAAAAGGAAGCTGTTGCTCTGAAAAATATAATTTAAATTTGCCGCGCAGACGACTTTGATTGCACCGAGCCGCCAGCCGGAAGTGACGTCTCATGACGTCTCAAGTTTTACGCATTTAGCTTCAGTGAATGTAAACAAAAAGAGAAGAGGGGCCAGCGCGGAGACGTCGGGCCAGGCTTGCGGCCAACCCAGCTCGCCCAGCCGTGCCTTCCATTCTCCTGGCGTACTTTCGTTCGCGGGACGACAAGATGGGTTGCGTTCGCCTGATACGATCCACGAACCGGACAGTGCGTGCATGCTGTGTGCTCGTGTTCACAGTGGCCTGGTTGACTGTCATCTTTCCGGACTCTGCTGTGCATCGGGAGCGGCTAGCATGCTATCACACTTATTGTTCATTGATGTTGACTTCTTGTTTTATTTTTCCTGTGTTGTTTACTTGTATGTGCGATAGTGAGAAACGTAATTTCGATCTCTTTGTGTGTCTTGACATACGGAGGAATTGACAATAAAGGAGACTTTGACTTTGAAAAGTATGTCGAAGCGTGACGGGAGGGGCACAATTCAGAAAACGTGCTCAGCTCGTCGAAAAAATGCGACTTAAGCAATAAAATAAAAATGCGCCTAAAACCTAAACCAAACGCTGCAGATGTTGATTTCTTCATGCGCAGTGGTCAACTCGGCACTCTAAAGCCCCCTGAGAACTTTTTACTATGCCAACCTAACCACAGTGACGGGAGAGGCACAATTCAGAAAACGTGCTCAGCTCGTCAAGAAAATGCGATTTAAGCAATAAAATTAAAAATGCGATTTAAACCTAAACCAAACGCTGCAGATGGTCATTTCTTCATGCGCTGTGGTCAACTCGGCACTCTAAAGCCCCCTGGAGAACCTTTTACGATGCCAACCTAACCAGAGTGACGGGAGAGGCACATCTCAGAAAACATGCTCAGCTCGTCGAGAAAATGCGATTTAAGCAATAAAATTAAAAATGCTTATAAAACCTAAACCAAACGTTGCAGGTGGTCATTTCTTCATGTGCCGAGATCAACTCGGCACTCTAAAGCCCCCAAGAGCACTTTTTACTATGCCAACCTAACCAGAGTGACGGGAGGGGCACAATTCAGAAAACGTGCTCAGCTCAGCCCAAGTGAACTGCTAGATTCATCATATTCTGCGTCAAAAGAGGTTTCTGAATCGGATAAAATGATGCTAATATTGCCGCTAGAAACGGAGTTGTCGCTATCATCTGCCATGTTGTTTGGGTTTGTTGAGATCCGGATGTACAACTTGTGACGTCACAGTAATGGCGCCACCAGTGTGGCTGCGTGCGGAACCCGATCGATAAACTGGCATTTAATTTTAGTTTTATTCTTAGTAATCGGTGTCCATTTTTAATTTCCAATGCGGCAAATGTGTTCTCTTTATACATTCTATCAAATTCCGTTCCAATTGAAGAAAAAAAAAAGGGATGTCTGTAGGCCTTCAATTGCATTACAGAATATAAGGAACTTTATTTCAATATTCTAATTTTCTGAGACAGTCCTGTATAATGGGCTCTGCATTATAAGGCATATAAATTGAGTAAACTTTAAGTTTTTAAGTGCGCCTTATAGTGCGGAAAATACAGTAGTTGGATTGTGGGGCAGACACATTGGTATATGGATAGAAAAGATGTATTGTTACACCCCTACTAAATACAAAACTATGTACACCAGCTGCTCTGTAACTTGTTTGATGCTAAACCCTATACTATCGTCATAAGCTAGTGGTTTTCTGGTGTTTGTCAGCTGCTCAGTCCACATTATTGTCAACAGCTAGTGTCTCTTTGCTGTTCACAATCAAATTTGTCCCCATCCCCACCACCAATCAAACGAATAACAGTTTGAGCCAAGTGTAAAGAATCTGGAAGGTCACCTTGAAAAAAAGGTAGAGTCCAAAGAGAGTACAGCTGGCAATGATTGGGAATTTGGCAGCTTCTCTGCTGGTGATGGTCTCTGGCATGTCTGACATGTTCTGCGGACAACGACAGGGATAGTTAAACACTTACAGTGAGACTTGTTCATTAAACCTTTAAATGTGATTAACAAAGTAAGTCTGCTTCAACTACTACTCACCAAAGGACACAAATCTTAAGAAAGACATAATCAAAGGTGAAGTAACATTATTCATGTTTTGACGGAATATAATGAAAACTAGCGTGCCGGGGCTATCCCAGGCTCGTAAAAGATCATTTTAACAACAAACGTCTTGCAGGGCACTGCAAACAAAGTTTGGAACCACTGGGTTAACTTATTTTGACCATCTCTAAACTTTTGAACGCATATGAACTACTGTTCAGTACTTGTTTCTGAAATTGGATCTGAATGGCAAATGTTACAACTTGTGTTTGATTCATGAACATTTCCAAGGATGTCCACATCTATTCCTTTCTGCAACTCTTGTCACACTCACAAACCTGCTAACAACTCTGACATTCTCAGCTCAGTGGCCATTTCTCTCTAAGGGTGTTTTCACACTTGGTCCCTTTCAGCCCTCTAAACGAACTCAGATCGATGACTCAGTATTTTTTGTGCATATGTGAACACGCCAACCGTACTCAGACCCCTTTAAAACGAACCACCTCCTGAGGTGGTCTCAGTACGGTTTGCTAAAAAGTCAACGGTACGGTTCACCTAATCTGTGCATTGTGAACACAAAGCGCACTGGGTTCACTTCGCCTTTTTGCACTGTATTGTAACCTCCTTGGCTTGCCGTAGATTGGTCACGTGACTGCAGGCGCAAAAACAAAACTGTAGAGAACAGAGAATCCAAAGTATGGCAGCAGCGAGTCGTGGTCGTGACCGTGGTTCTAATAGTAAACGTAGAGAAGCATGTGCCGTTCAAAGTTCTGCCACGGCACCTGGACGCGGCATAGTTTGGGGAGAAGACGAAACGGAATGTCTTTTGGAAATTTGGAACGACGACAGCATTAAATCACAACTATCTACGACCCACCGTAATGCGAAAGTATTTCAAGAATTTTCTGAGAGAATGAAAGCAGCCGGTTTCAACTGAAAACTACCCAGAATGCAGTGCAGTGGGAGTGTGAGAGCTCTAGAGGACCTAGTGTGAACAGAAAGGCCCCATCAAGGCTGAAGTGAACCAGAAAGAGAACTCGGTCCTCTTTGAAATACACTCACAATGTGAGCACAAAAAGGACTGAGTTTGTTTCCTCTTGCTCCACTTTTTGGTCCACTTAAAGAGGCCTGACTTTGGTTCTTTTAAAAGAGTCCAGGTGTGAAAACACCCTTAAAACCTCCTGTCGGAAGCCTCACAGTCGAGGTGCAAGGTGAAGAAGATAGTCTCTGCTCAATGGTAGAGATGCACCGATCCGATATCTGGATCGGACATCGGCCCCGATATCAACAAAATAGATGGATTGGGTATCGGAAAATGCAGCCGATCTGTGAGCCGATCCTTTCCTTAATCTATCAGGACGCGGGCTACGTCATACGTCAGCAGCACGTGTGCCGCATGCCATGCTTTGCGTATCGGTCGATACCCGATACCGATCCGATATTATGGTTGATTTAACAAGCTACATACCTCTACATGTGGAAAAATAAAATATAGCATCGAGACAAGAAAATAAACAAGTGACTTGGTCAAATACAATAATCAGGCAATGTAAACATGTGTTCGCACACTTTCTCATACATTTCTGACAGTGCGGTCTCAGAAAAATACTTGCGCGATGGCAAATTGTACTGTGGCTCCAGGTGCTCAAGTAAACGTCGGAAGCCCTCGTTTTCAACAACACTCATCGGTTGTCCATCCAAAACCATGAATTCCAGCACTTTCTCAGTAATTCTCATAGCTTTTGCGCTATTGCCTGGGAATTTCTCCCGTCTTTGCAGTGCATCTGCTAACGTTAACTGCCGTGTAGGTCCACCTCCCGCTCCCTTAGATCTGCTCAACTGCTGGAACTCCTGGTGCTCCGTTGCATGGTGTTTCTGGAGATGCTTAATTAAATTGGTAGTACTATAACTGGCAGTACTACCACCACCCCTCGCAACATTAGCTTTGCAGACATTACAAACTGCCGTCGAGCTAGTTGGCGTGTTCAGTTTAAAGTACCTCCACACAGCTGACTCTTTCGTTCGCTCCATGTTTGCGTTTGTTTAGAAAACTCTCGTGGCATGCGGCACACGTGCTGCTGACGTATGACGTAGCCTGCGTCCCAATAGATTAAGGAAAGGATCGGCTCACAGATCGGCTGCATTTTCCGATACCCGATCCATCTATTTTGTTGATATCGGGGCCGATATCCGATCCAGATATCGGGTCGGTGCATCTCTAGTCTAGTGTAAGGTCAACCATGATAGATTAAAGTCCATTCAGGGATGCAAAACATGTATCGCAATACGTATCAAGATAGTCTAGTACAGTGGTTCTTAACCTGGGTTCGATCGAACCCTAGGGGTTCAGTGAGTCGGCCTCAGGGGTTCGGCAGAGCCTCCATTGTGGAGGTCCGAACACACCTGATTTATCGTGTAAATTCGTGATGATGCATATCTGAACTGGTCTCATAAAGGCAACAGCAGAAGTCGCACTGATTAATTTGTTGTGAGTGCATGCATTGTATTGGTTTTGTTCTTTGAACAAGGTGACGTTCATGCATGGCTCATTTTGTAAAAAAAAACATGTCTTAATTTGAAAAAAAATATTTTGTTTTTCATTAAAGAGGGGTTCAGTGAATGCGCATATGAAACTGGTGGGGTTCGGTACCTTCAACAAGCTTAAGAACCACTGGTCTAGTATAAGATCAACCATGGTTGATTAAAGTGCATTGAGGTCTTGATAATTTGTCAGAATCTGACCAAGAAAAACTGACGAGGCAAAGATGGCTGTCAATGAACCTGAGTCACAGCTCTACTGCTACCTTCTTTCAAGCAAGCATGGCCGCCTCCAGGGTGTCTTGACAAATGTTCAGTGAGCTTTACAATCGTTTAATACAACCAGTATAAAAAAATGCGTTTGGATATAGATTTTCTATATAAATAAATAAACCTATATAATAAACCATGATATTAGAGGTGACAAAATTTTCCAACCTGATACTTTCTGTTCATGAGAAGCATCACATCAACATGAAGATCAAAAAAGTGATCAAGTTGGTTAATGACAAGGAGAAAAGTGTGAAACGATTTTGATTGGTTAATGACAAGTGGGAAAGTGGGAAACACTCTCTGATGCAGTTGACATGATTTACGGTCATCAAGTGATATGATGGTTGCACACAAAATCATAGACACACAAAGCATGTATATTTTCATGCATTTAAACAGCATCTTTTATACTCACTCGTATGCTTGACTCGTACGCTTTTTCTCCAAGCTCCTACAGACAAGACAGATGCAACCGCACAAGACAGGAAGAAAGAAAGCATCAGGACTGAATCCAAATAAAGTAGAAAATTTGAGAAAGAAAAAGAGAGATGTAAACAGATAAGACAGTAAGAAAAACAGGATCAGGACTGAATATAATCCAAATAAAACCTAAAATCTAAAAATTATATAATATACTATAATACAGTGGTGCCTCTACTTATGAACTTAATTGGTTCCATGATCAGGTTTGTAAGTAGAAGCAATGTTTACCATAGGAATCAATGTAAAAGCAAACAATGTGTGTCGGACTATCCCAAAAGTCACACTGTTTGCCCTACTACTCTGTGTAAAAACACAGATAGACAGTTTTATTTTTTATTTTTGCTTTTTTAAACCTTCATAACAAAAGATAAATGTCACTTTATTCTTGACCTCCTAACTTTGCTTGGGGAAGGAGGAACATGTTTTAATTTTCTACACTTGCTAAAAATACCCCGAAAAGACAGAAAACGTCAAATTAATAAATTATTAATTGTTCCACGTACTCCCTGCAATGTGCTCACGTACTCGTCATTACTTTTTGGTGCAATTAATGAGTTATTCATTAGTTATCAACGAGCGCAGAACGAACGCGAGTGAGAACTTAAAAATAGAAAAAAGAAAAGGAAGGAATCTAAAGATGGAAATTGACAAACATAAAAGTGTGTTCTTCATGTTTTTATTGAAAACAAGCTGGGATTACCTGCCGCACAGCAACGGCTTCCGCCTTACACTCAATGCGTGTGTGCTCCTGCAGCAGGGAACACGGATTTTCACGGGTGGCACAACACCGGCCATACTCGAGGATACGCATACATTCGCCATACTCCTTTATGATTTAGAGTTTCATAGATAGTTTTAGGAGACACATTACACTATTTATTTTTTACACTGCTAATGCGTCGAGCCGAACAGGGAATGGCAAAGCAAAGAAAACAAGAGGCGGGGTGGTGGGGGGGCGTTGGTTTGCAAGTCGAAAATTGGTTCGTAATTAGATGCAAAAAAATCACGAGTCTCCGATTCGTATCTCGAAAAGTTTGTAAGTATAGACATTTGTGAGTAGAGGTTCCGCTGTATATAGAATAAAATATAAAATAATGTATAGAATAGAATAGAATGCCTTTATTGCCATTGTATAGCGGGAGTCGCTGCATTGGTGCGTGGAAGAGAAAATAAGGTGTTAAACATAAGATAGCATAAATAAATTGGCAGTGTAGAATGTCAATTAGCCATGCAGACGGACAAGCACAAAACTGAATCTTCATTATTGACCAAAGGAGCAACATTGATAGAGAAATGAAGCCATCGTAACGGATTCGATTCCCCTCTTACACCACCAGAATAAGACAGAGCACTTGCAGGGTTTACATTTGCTACCACCTCGCCAGTGAAATAAAAACTAAAAACATGAAAGGTAAAGGAAGACAATTTATATCAATATGAAAGCAAAATCAGAGGTATATATATCCTTTTGGGAGTTATTTTTTTGAGGGAAATTTATGTCACTGACTATTAATATACAAATACAGGCTGTGACCGATTGGGCCACATTCAGGGTGCAACGGTGCAGTCTGTACCTCGGCTTTTACACTATGGTTTCGGTATACCTTTTGTGCATACACAAAACAGCTTTTCTATTGAAATATTTTATTTTGCTTTTCAGCTGATTTTTTTTTTTTAAATCTGGGATCAATTTAATTAATGATTTAGACACAGGCAGCACAGTTTAGCACATCCCCCTCACATTGCAGAGGTGGTGGGTTCGATTCCAGCTCCGGACTTCCTGCGTGGAATTTGGATGTTCTACCTGTGCTTGCGTGTTTCCTCCGGGTACTCTGGTTTCCTCCCACACAATCCAAAAACATGCATGGTGGCTGATTGAAGTGATTTTGTGTGTGGTTGTTTGTCTACTTGTTCCTGCCATTGGCTGGCGACCGTTAATGGTGCCCACCGCCCAAAGACTGCTCTGATAGACTCCAGCAAACCCGCAACCTTTGTGAGGATAAAGCGGTTCAAAAATTGGATGGATGGATGGATGGATGGATGGATGGATGGATGGATGGATGGATGGATGGATGGATGGATGGATGTTTGATTTTGGCCTAACGATTCAGTCAAACATCTTTTTTTTGTCCCCAATGTTTTTCAGGCCAATTGTCCACTTGAAATTGTCCCTATTTTCCCTGCTTTCATTCCTGAGCCCATCAACGTGCACCTTGGAATTCCACACAAAGGTATAAGACTTTACCAGAGAAATGGTCATTTACATGGTGTAGATTTTACTGCTTTCAGTTGGTGACCTCCGACCTCGGGGGGGATGTTAAAAATGCCTTGTTTGTGATTGCCAAGGTCAGTTGAGACACCACCTTCAAGTCCATGGGTCAGCAATTACTGTTGGATGTGGGCCAAAAAAAATTCAGTCAATGGCATCCCCGGCCATAGCTTTTTTTTTTTTTTCCCTACTATTTAAATTACCGTATTTTTCGGACTACAAACGGTAAGGTTTTTTCATAGTTTGGGTGGGGGGGCGACTTATACTGAGGAGCGACATATGTGAATTTTTTTCATGAATCTTCAAAATTGAAAGAAAGAAAAAAAAGTGAAACCGCGATAAACGAACGGCGATGTAGCAAGGGATTACTGTAATTTGAATTTCAAGTGACGTCAGCAGCACGGCGGTTGTTTACATAAATGACAAAGATTCAATCACGGGACGACGAAGATGACAAAGGGCCCCACGTATTACCGGCATCATTAGAGCTTTATTTGTCAGTGACACGGACGAAGAGTTTGAAGGATTTAATGATTTGGAGTGACACAGAAGGTTTGAAAAACTATTATGGCTTTTAGGCACGCCCGGTCCCACTCTACGGAGCTCTCTTTCACCTCCGTGGATGGAAGTCGGGGGCCGGTGCTCGGCCGGGTGGCTGTCCGGGGACAGTGGATGGGGCTCGGACATGGCTTTTACGCACGCCCGGTCCTATTCTATGGAGCTCTCCTCGACCTCCGTGGCTGGAAGTGTCACCTATCGGGGATGGAAGTCCACGCAGGTGCTTGGGGCCGTGTGGCGGTTAACTATTTATGTTATAGTTATTTGATATATTTTATTTCGTGTAGCAACCTGTATATATTTTTATCGTTACAGTTCAGTAGTTGTTGGCTCGTTGAACTCTTGTTTTGTTAAATAAAGAGCCGTTTACCAAACCCACGTCTTTCCTTGTACTTTGTTAACACTACAATATAGTTATATACTAGATCTGTGGCATAAAGACGAGGCTGACGTCAGGGCGCACGCGCGGCGTTGTTGACAAAGAATGAGGAATTTGATCGATGGATTTAATGATTTGGAGTGACACAGATGGTTTGATAATATTATTGCTTATATAATAGTTATTTGATATATCATTTATATATCGTTATATGGGCCTGGGGAATATTTTGAAGTGCCGTCAGCGGCGCGCAGCTATTGTTGACATAAAGGACGATCGATGGATTTAATGAATTGGAGTGACACAGATGGTTTTATAAATGTATTATTTATGTAATAGTTTTTTGAATAACTCTGAATGAATGTTACCCCCTCCGTGAGTCGTCACCTTATCGTGGTGGAGGGGTTTGCGTGCCCCTATGATCCTAGGAGCCATGTTGTCGGGGGCTTCATGCCCCTGGTAGGGTTACCCATGGCAAACGGGTCCTAGGTGAGGGGTCAGACAAAGCACGGCTCACCCAAGCCCCTTATGACGAAGAACACAAATGGACTTTGTTTTCCCTCGCCCGGACGCGGGTCACCGGGGCCTCCCTCTGGAGCCAGGCCTGGAGGCGGGGCTCGAAGGCGAGCGTCTGGTGGCCGGGCCTTCGCCCATGGGGCCCGGCCGGGCATAGCCCGAAATGGAAACGTGGGTCCCCCTTCCCATGGGCTCACCACCTGTGGGAGGGGCCGAAGGGGTCGGGTGCAATGTGAGCTGGGCGGCAGCCAAAGGCAGGGACCTTGGCGGTCTGATCCCCGGCTGCAGAAGCTGGCTCTTGGGACATGGAATGTCACCTCTCTGGCTGGAAAGGAGCTTGAACTGGTGTGCGAGGCAGAAAAATTCCGACTAGATATAGTCGGACTAGCCTCCACGCACAGTTTGGGTTCCGGTACAAGCCCTCTCGAGAGGGGCTGGACTCTCTTCCACTCTGGAGTTGCCCACGGTGAGAGGCGTCAAGCAGGTGTGGGTATACTTATTGCCCCCCGGCTGGGCGCCTGCACATTGGGGTTCACCCCGATGAACGAGAGGGTAGCCTCCCTCCGCCTTCGGGTGGGGGGGACGGGTCCTGAATGCTGTTTGTCTCTATGCACCAAACGGCAGCTCAGAGTACCCACCCTTCTTGGGGTCCCTGGAGGAAGTGCTGGAGAGCGCTCCTTCTGGGGACTCCATCGTTCTACTGGGTGACTTCAATGCTCACGTGGGCAATGACAGTGAGACCTGGAAGGGCGTGATTGGGAGGAACGCCCCCCCCCGATCTGAACCCGAGCGGTGTTCTATTGTTGGACTTCTGTGCTCGACACGGATTTTCAATAATGAACATCATGGTCAAGCATAAGGGTGTCCATGTGTGCACTTGGCACCAGGACACCCTAGGCCGCAGTTCGATGATCGACTTTGTAGTCGTGTCGTCGGATTTGCGGCCGCATGTTTTGGACACTCGGGTGAAGAGAGAGGCGGAGCTGTCAACTGATCACCACCTGGTGGTGGGTTGGCTCCGATGGTGGGGGAAGATGCCGGTCCGACCTGGCAGACCCAAACGCTCTGTGAAGGTCTGCTGGGAACGTCTGGCAGAATTCCCTGTCAGGAAGAGCTTCAACTCCCACCTCCGGCAGAGCTTTTCCCACGTCCCGGGGGAGGCGCGGGACATTGAGTCTGAGTGGACCATGTTCCGCGCCTCCATTGTTGAGGCGGCCGACCGGAGCTATGGTCGTAAGGTCGTTGGTGCCTGTCGTGGCGGCAATCCCTGAACCCGCTGGTGGACACCGGCTGAAGAAAGAGTCCTGTCAGGCCGTTTTGGTCTGCGGGACTCCGGAGGAAGCTGACAGGTACCGGATGGCCAAGCGGAACCAGCTTCGGCGGTTGCTGAGGCAAAAACCCGGGCGTGGGAGGAGTTTGGTGAGGCCATGGAAAATGACTTTCGGACGGCTTCGAGGAAATTCTGGTCTACCATCCGGCGTCTCAGGAGGGGGAAGCAGTGCAACGTCAACACTGTTTACAGTGGGGATGGCGTGCTGCTGACCTCGACTCGGGACGTCGTGAGTCGGTGGGGAGAATACTTCGAAGACCTCCTCAATTCCACCTACAAACCTTCCATTGAGGAAGCAGGGCCTGGAGACTCTGAGGCGGATTCTCCAATCTCTGGGGTCGAAGTCACTGAGGTAGTTAAAAAAGGGCCCCGGGAGTGGATGAGATCCGCCCGGAGTTCTTAAAGGCTCTGGATGTTGTGGGGCTGTCATGGCTGACACGCCTCTACAACGTTGCGTGGACATCGGGGACAGTGCCTCTGGATTGGCAGACTGGGGTGGTGGTTCCCCTCTTTAAGAAGGGGGACCGGAGGGTGTGTTCCAATTACAGGGGAATCACACTCCTCAGCCTCCCTGGTAAGGTCTATTCAGGGGTGCTGGAGAGGAGGGTCTGTCGGGAGGTCGAACCTCGGATTCAGGAGGAGCAGTGTGGCTTTCGTCCTGGCCGTGGAACAGTGGACCAGCTCTACACCCTCGGCAGGATCCTCGAGGGTGCATGGGAGTTCGCCCAACCAGTCCACATGTGTTTTGTGGACTTGGAGAAGGCGTTCGACCGTGTCCCTCGGGAGGTTCTGTGGAGGGTGCTTCGGGAGTACGGGGTGCCGAGCCAACTGATGAGGGCGGTTCGGTCCCTGTATCACCGATGCCAGAGTCTAGTCCGCATTTCCGGCAGTAAGTCGGATTCGTTCCCAGTGAGGGTTGGACTCCGCCAAGGCTGCCCTTTGTCACCGATTCTGTTCATAATTTTTATGGACAGAATTTCTAGGCGCAGCCGAGGCGTTGAGGGGGTCCGGTTTGGGGACCTCAGCATCGCGTCTCTGCTATTTGCAGATGACGTGGTGCTGTTGGCTTCTTCAGGCCGTGATCTCCAGCTCTCGCTGGAACGGTTCGCAGCCGAGTGTGAAGCGGTCGGGATGAGGGTCAGCACCTCCAAATCCGAGTCCGTGGAATGCCCTCTCCGGATCCGGGATGAGATCCTGCCCCAAGTGGAGGAGTTCAAGTATCTTGGAGTCTTGTTCACGAGTGAGGGGAGGATGGAGCGTGAGATCGACAGGCGGATCGGTGCAGCGTCGGCAGTAATGCGGACCCTGTACCGGTCCGTTGTGGTGAAGAGAGAGCTGAGCCAAAAGGCAAAGCTCTCAATTTACCGGTCGATATACGCTCTTACCCTCACCTATGGTCACGAGCTATGGGTCGTGACCGAAAGAACGAGATCTCGGATACAAGCGGCCGAAATGAGTTTTCTCCGCAGGATGTCCGGGCTCTCCCTTAGAGATAGGGTGAGAAGCTTGGTCATCCGGGAGAGACTCGGAGTAGAGTCGCTACTCCTCCACGTTGAGAGGAGCCAGATGAGGTGGCTCGGGCATCTTATCAGGATGCCTCCTGGACGCCTCCCTGGGGAGGTGTTCCGGGCATGTCCCACAGGTAGGAGACCCCGGGGACGACCCAGGACGCGCTGGAGAGACTATGTCTCTCAGCTGGCCTGGGAACGCCTTGGGATCCCCCGGGATGAGCTGGACGAAGTGGCTGGGGAGAGGGAAGTCTGGGAGTCCCTCCTAAAGCTGCTGCCCCCGCGACCCGACCCCGGATAAGCGGAAGAAGATGGATGGATGGATGGATGTTACGTCAGGCCCGTTCTCAGCTCTTTGTTTCTGTTTGTGTCACGTTAGCATACCTATCGTTTAGCCTGTTGTTGCTCGTTCAAGTCTTTTCTTGGTGTTGGATTTTGTTGAAGAAATTTCCCCCAAAATGCAACTCATACTCCGGAGCGACTGATTTGTTTTTTTTCACGTTATTGTGCATTTTATGGCTAATGCGACCTATATTTCGGAGCGACTTTTAGTCTGAAAAACATCTTACTTTTAAGATGCATTTAATTTAATTCCATTAAAAACATTTATTTGCTTATGTTCGCTGTTTTTATGCCGCCTGCTGCGTGTCCGTCTCAACCTGCTGTACTCATACAAATATTCTTTTGGATCACGTGTGAATGAGTAGCTGAACATTGCTATGCTAGTTATCGATGCAAAATGTCATTGTCGAAAGCCTTGAAAAGAAAAATTGATTTAGAATGCAAGACCTACAAAGTAGAACGGAAGCAGAGGTATGCATTTATTCTGCCTGCATTTATTAATGCCAAGCCTACGTGTCTCGTTTGCAACGAGGCTGTTGCCGTTTGCAAAGAGTATAACATCAGAAGACACTATGAGACAAAACATGGCCAGTTCAAAACAACTTATCCTCCTGGGACAGATGTGCAAACGAATAAAATTAAAGCATTGGAGGCCGGATATGCACACAGCAACAAAATACTTGTCAGGTCACTCACAGAGCAGCAGAGGGTTACAAGTGCGTCCCTTAAAGCAGCATGGGTTCTTACCTGTCACAACAAACCATTTATGGACGCAGAGGTTTTTAAGGAAATGATGGTGGCTGTTTCGGAGGAGATGGTTACTGATAAGTCCATGGATGGAGTGATTGCCTCTGTGAAACAAATGCCGCTCTCAGCGAGGTCAGCTTCCCGACGCAAAGAGAGACTATCTGACGATGTGTACGGATCAATTATGAGTGCCCTGAGTCAGGCCAACTACTTTTCCGTTGCCATTGACAAAGTACAGACAACACTGATAACAGTCAGATGTACATCTACATGCGGTATTTTGATGGGAAGGAGTTCAGGGAGGAGTTGTTGGCTTTAATTCCATTAGAAGGGAACACCACTAGGGATATTATATTTGCCAAAGTGGAGGAATTGGTTAAACACCATGCAATACCATTTGAGAAAATAAAACTCATCATGACAGATGGTGCACTGACAACAGTCAGATGTACATCTACATGCGGTATTTTGATGGGAAGGAGTTCAGGGAGGAGTTGTTGGCTTTAATTCCATTAGAAGGGAACACCACTAGGGATATTATATTTGCCAAAGTGGAGGAATTGTTTAAACACCATGCAATACCATTTGAGAAAATAAAACTCATCATGACAGATGGTGCACCTGCCATGGTTGGTTGCCACAGAGGTCTGGTGGCCCGATTGAAGGAAATAGCCCCACAAATGCACGCACTACATTGACTAATTCACCAGAGTGTCATGTGCGCCAAACTCAGTAGCGAGCTGAAGAGTGTTCATGGATAAAGTGATGAGTCATTAATTTTGTCCGGGGTGCATCAAGCACTCAGCACTGTCTTTTTCGCCAACTTGTTTCTGAGTCAGAGGCCTGCTATGAGGATCTGCTACTTCACAATGACGTGCGCTGGTTAAGTGAACCACTGGAGCGCTTCTGTGCACTACTAGAGCAAGTGAAAACCTTCCTGCGAATGAGCAAGATGCGTGCTTCAGATGACCACTTGGCCTTTCTAGAAGGGGAAATGTCCATCTCAGACATTGTGTTTTTAACTGATATTTTTGGCCATCTTAACCAGCTGAACCTGCAACTACAAGAGAGAGGGAAAACCATTGTGGACCTGATCGAGATGATGGATTCATTTACAAGAAAGCTGGAGTTGTTCCAGTCTGATCTAGCAATGGAAGGCTCTTGCACTTTGCAACATTAAAATCACAGGGAGGTGGACGAGTGACAGGAATTATGGCTGAATTCCTTGACAAGCTACGGGACAACTTTCAGTAGCGGTTCCAAAACTACTGTGTCCCAAGGGAAATTGTTGGCTTTGTCCGTGACCCATTGTCCACGCGAAGTGAGGAATTCTCCTTACTGGCCAAAACAACCATGAGCTCATTGGACGAGGCAACGCTACAGTTGGAGTTAATCGATTTCCAGTCAAGCTCCCTCGTCCGTGATGCCTTTAGTGCGCATTCCGTGGAGGATTTCTGGATCGGATGCTCAGAAGAGTCCACGGGGATCAAGAAACTTGCCCTTTATGTGCTGACGATGTTTCCATCTACCTACACGTGTGAGTCAAGCTTTTCATCAATGAATGCAATCAAAACATACGAGAGGAACCATCTGACCAATGCAAGCTTGGAGAACTGCTTGAGGATAAAAGTGAGATCCCTGTTGCCCGACATCCACAAAATTATGACCAAAGGGAGGAGCCACTTTTTCCATTAAGTGAGTAGCCAACTGGCCTTTTTAAATAGTTAAACGAAAATGCCAGTTATATAGTTTGATCTTATTTAAATTTCTGATTTTTTTGTCTTTATTAAGTAGCAGCGCAGATCCTTCTCCCACGCGGCCAATGCGCATTCATCTTTTCTTTCAATTGGGCTTTCACGTTCACTTCTTTCTTTGTGTTTTATTTTAAGTGGGCCATTTCACATTTGAACAGACCTTGTTATGTTGTTAATTTAACGAAATAGACTATTTTCTACCTTGCCCAATGGAGGAGGGAGACAGGACAATTTGTTTTGTTTTTTTGCATACGATTACGTGCACTCGCGTGTCAATACCGTTCCGACCTGTGCGTCATGGATAACTGAAACAGGATGTTCCACCTGTTGTTGTTACTAAGGACTATCATACCTCAATAAATGTTTCGAATTTGATGGGATTGTTGTATGCACTTTTTTTCTTTTTTTTTTTTAATACATCATATTAATGTCATCTCGCGGGCCAGACAGAATAGATGGCGGCCCAAAATTGGCCCGCGGGCCCCTATTTGACGACCACTGTTCTAGTCGTAAAAGACATATTTAATTGCTCTCCTTTTTCCACGGCGGCCGCTAAATTTTTGAAAATGACGGCCCAGTATCAAGAACAGCAGGCTGCTGTATCTACAGCCCAGAACTATAACAAAAACTCAACACTTTTTTTTCCGATTAGTTTCATAATGTCTTCTGGATGCTATTATTAGATTCTTATTTTCAGACAAATACTAGAAATTACAGACCCGTCGGCTCTGAAGAAGACTGGAATGCGCAGTCGAAACTGTCAGCAGCAGGTAACAATGAAAAATTTCTAGCATTTGTCTGATAAGAATCTAATAATAATAAAAACTTGACGCTTTGGATTGCACTGACATTGTTGTTGTTGAAGACCTAGTGAGAATCCTCGGTCTACTCAAAATGTCTACCTTTGCTCTATGCCAGGGGTCGGGAACCTTTTTGGCGGACAGAGCCATAACTGCCATTTTTTAAAAATAATTTTCCGTGAGAGCCATACCATTAAAAAAAACAAAAACAACGATAGGCTAAATACTTAAAAATAATTGGAATGCCCTACCAATGGATATGAGAACTACTACCTCAGTAGAAACATTTAAGACACGTTTAAAGACACATTTCTATGAGATGGCCTTTAACTAACTTGTAGCGGCCGATTCGGCCGGAGTTTGTTTTGTTCTCTCTGCCCACCCCCTCCCTGGCTGGGGAGGGGGTTAGGTGGCGCAAAAGCTAATAGCGGCTAGCTGGATTCTTGGGGACCAATTCAAGATGAGGAAACTGCAACTCAACCTCCTTGAAGACACTGCCAGGACAATCGAGAGCACCTCCGACATCCATTTTTTCATTGATTTTCATCTTATGTATTACTTGTGCCCTCTCTGCATCCATTACAACCTGGTGATCCTGAAAGGGGGATCCTTCCATCTGTGGTCCCTTCTCAAGGTTTCTCATTTTCCCCTGGCAGGGGTTTTTTGAGTTTTTCCTTGCCCTTTTGGGAGCTTGAGATCAAGGGATACTTTGAGAATAATTGTCAATTTTTGTCTATGTGAAGCCCTTTGAGACTGTTTGTGATTTAGGGCTATACAAATAAACTTGACTTGAAATACAATTAAATGCATGTATTTTAATTAAGACCAACGATTTTTTGAGTGTACTAATGTATTCTTTTTAATAAAGTTTTTATATTGAAGCCTAGAAAAAAAATGCTCACCATTAATGAGACTTCTAGTGCTGCATCGTTTTGCTGATGGCTTTGTAGTCCGGTTGATATGCGGTGAGGTTGAGCTTCGTGTAGGCTTTGAGGCTCTCTTCAGTCATAATGGCCCGATCATGAACGGTTCTTGCTGACAGAGGCATGTATTCGATCCGTTTGAGTATCTTTTCTTTATCCGTCAAGTCGTCAAAAAGTTCATTAGCCACATCAAGCATAAATGTTTTGAAATACTCGCCATCCGTGAACGTTTTCCCGTTCGTTACAATTGCTAATGCACCAGCAAAACTAGCTGAATTAAAGTCACCTTGTCTGGGTTCATACACGGAGTTGCTGTTGACTAGCTTGGACCTTCCTCTGAAGCTCTTCACACGCTTTCTTTCTGCTGTCCCCAGCTGGGGATTTGGTTGCAAATGTAGCATGTTGTGTCTCGAAGTCGCGCTTAATATTGGAGCGTTTCATTGATGCAATTTGGTCATTGCATATGAGGCAGGTAGCAGAGCCTCCTCTCTCAACAAATGCAAATTCTTCGGTCCAGTCACTGAAATGTTCGGTTATCGTCATCTTTTTTTCTCTTTGCCATCTTTCTTGCTTGCCTGGCACACACCAGCTAGCTAGCTGAAATTTTAAATAAAGCGGATAGAATTTTACCTCTCACGACCCCATAGGCACCGTATTGTCCAATAAAAATCACGCTTTTTTTTGTCCGACCTGGCGTCACCCTTTTGTACACCGAAAGGCAGCTGGGAGTGGCTGATACGACGCAACCGTGGATTTCAGCGGTAGAAAACAGATGGGATGGATTGCAAACGTGATCATATTTTATATTTTGAAAGCTAATTTAACATTTTGATTTCAGTAGGTCTATTTTTTACTTTGATAATATAACAAAATTATCTATGACTTCAATTGTGTAAACAAATGCCAGATTTGTCCACGTGCCAGACGCAGTCATCATAAGTGCCATATCTGGCTCGCAAGCTATAGGTTCCCGACTCCTGCTCTATGCAAAATAAAAATGCCATGCTTCATCACATTATGCAATTAAAGAGTACGAGTCAGAAGGCCATAGATTACCGTAATTTCCAGACTATAAACCCCTACTTTTTACTCAAGTTTTGAACCCTGCGGCTTGTCGTCCGGTGCGGCGTATCTATGGATTTTTCGTGATTTTTGTGATGACTTGATCACTCATACACTTGTAAAAAGGCTGTGGACTGTTGTGCGGCACCGCTTTGCTGGGTGGAGGGATACGTGACACAGTCACTGGGGAGAAGAGTGATGCGTTGATCGCATGTCAATCCGCCAGGCAAATAGTACCGTATAATTGACACAAAGAAGAGACGGAATGAGATCAAGATGGACATGACTGAAGAAAGGAAGCTTTTATACACAAACCCTCATTATGGGGGACAAAAGAAATGCATATGATGCCGCTTTTTCAAATTGATTTGGCTCTTAATGTAGGAACTACAGCTGCTCATATATGCACTTTAGAGGTTTCTTCCGGTCACTAGGGGCCACTGGGCTATTGTTGATGACATTTTGTTGTGTCACTCTTTTCTTTATTTATTTTATTTCTTTATTTATGAAATATAAATGAAAAGTTTTTTTTAACAAAAGTAGTTTTTAACATATGGCTCCAAAAGACTTTTTCATAGATACAATGCCTTGCGAAAGTATTCGGCCCCCTTGAACCTTTCAACATTTCGCCACATTTCAGGCTTCAAACATAAAGATATAAAAAAAAATTGTCAAGAATCAAAAACAAGTGGGACACAACCGTGAAGTGGAACAAAATTTATTGGATAATTTAAACTTTTTTAACAAATAAAAAACTGAAAAGTGGGGCGTGCAATATTATTCGGCCCCCTTGCGCTAATACCTTGTAGGGCCACCTTTTGCAGCAATTACAGCTGCAAGTCGCTTGGGGTATGTCTATCAGTTTTGCACATCGAGAGACTGGAATTCTTGCCCATTCTTCCTTGCAAAACAGCTCGAGCTCAGTGAGGTTGGATAGAGAGCGTTTGTGAACAGCAGTCTTCAGCTCTTTCCACAGATTCTCGATTGGATTCAGGTCTGGACTTTGACTTGGCCATTCTAACACCTGGATACGTCTATTTGTGAGCCATTCCATTGTAGATTTGGCTTTATGTTTTGGATCATTGTCCTGTTGGAAGATACATCTCCGTCCCAGTCTCAAGCCTTTTGCAGACTCCAACAGGTTTTTTCCAGAATGGTCCTGTATTTGGCTCCATCCATCTTCCCATCAATTTTAGCCATCTTCCCTGTCCCTGCTGAAGAAAAGCAGGCCCAAACCATGATACTGCCACCACCAGGTTTGACAGTGGGGTGGTGTGTTCAGGGTGATGAGCTGTGTTGCTTTTACGCCGAACATATCGTTTTGCATTGTGGCCAAAAAGTTCGATTTTGGATTCATCTGACCAGAGCACCTTCTTCCACGTTTGGTGTGTCTCCCAGGTGGCTTGTGGCAAACTTTAAACGAGACTTTTTATGGATATCTTTGAGAAATGGCTTTCTTCTTGCCACTCTTCCATAAAGGCCAGATTTGTGCAGTGCACGACTGATTGTTGTCCTGTGGACAGACCTCAGCTGTAGTTATCTGCAGTTCATCCAGAGTGATCATGGGCCTCTTGGCTGCATCTCTGATCAGTCTTCTCCTTGTTTGAGATTAAAGTTTGGAGGGACGGCCGGGTCTTGGTAGATTTGCAGTGGTCTGATACTCCTTCCATTTCAATATAATTGCTTGCACAGTGCTCCTTGAGATGTTTAAAGCTTGGGAAATCTTTTTGTATCCAAATCCGGCTTTAAACTTCTCCAAAACAGTATCTCGGACTTGCCTGGTGTGTTCCTTTGTCTTCATGGTTCTCTCTGCGCTTTACACAGAACCCTGAGACTATCAAAGAGCAGGTGCATTTATACGGAGACTTGATTACACACAGGTGCATTCTATTTATCATCATCAGTCATTTAGGACAACATTGGATCATTCAAAGATCCTCACTGAACTTCTGGAGTGAGTTTGCTGCACTGAACGTAAAGGGGCCGAATAATATTGCACGCCCCACTTTTCAGTTTTTTATTTGTTAAAAAAGTTTAAATTATCCAATAAATTTCGTTCGGCTTCACGATTGTGTCCCACTTGTTGATTCTTGACAAAAAATTTAAATTTTATATCTTTATGTTTGAAGCCTGAAATGTGGCGAAATGTTGAAAGTTTCAAGGGGGCCGAATACTTTCGCAAGGCACTGTACATTTTCATAGAGCGAGGTGAAACTTACAAAGGTAATTTTTATTTTTTTTTATTTTTGTAAAGGATGCCACTGAGCTATTTTTTTCAATTGCACAATAAACCTGATGTGTATGCAAACCTTTATGAGTTTTCGTGCATACTGAAACCTTCAAACTTAAATGTTGTCTTCTTAGGGAACTGCATTTCCATGGAAACACTATTTAAAGGAAACTCACACATTTTGTGGTTTGGCATTATGATGGCCAAATCACTCTGAGCAAATATGAAGCAGAAAAACATCAAATCTATCTATCTCCTGTAGCCAGTCGGTGGTGCTACCACTACGATGTAAAAGAAGTTTGTAGCTGTCTTCAGGACTGGACTATGATGAAATGTGCAAATTTGAAAAAAGATAGGATCATCTGGGTCAAGTTACAGCAGGTTTTATTGTCACGGCGTATCATTAGACTTTAAGAGCCACGCCTTTTGCCAAAAACTCACAAAATTTGACGTACAGCAGTGGTGTCCAAACTTTTTGCAAAGAGTGCCAGATTTGATCAAGTGAAGGGGCCTGGGGGCCAATAGTCTTTTCGGACATTTTTTTAACTATAAAAAGTTCATGCAAATACACACTGTTATAAAACATTTTTTTTTTCATTGTTCAAATGACAAAATAACCAAATATAAGCCACTCAGGCAGATGTGAACAACTCTAAAAACACAAATTCTGCCTTTCATTCATATCTGAAGAGTCAGCTAACATTGAACAAACTGTATGAAATACCTTAAATTTACATGAGTTTTAAATTATTTTTGCCTCATGAACATTTTAAACAGGAGTTATAAGTAATGCAAAGTTGTCTGTTATTAAAACAAGTGGATTTTACAATATCTTTCAGAAAGTAATTGATTGTGTCACGTCTACAGGTTCATAACATCAACAGTATTAACATGGCCACTTCATAACTTGCTTTAGTAATATTTACTTTTGACTCAGCCGAGCGTGAAAAATCGCTGTTGTGATGCCAGTTCAGCTTGGAGCTGCTTCATTTTATCACCGCGGTCACTCCCTGTTAGCTTGTCGTATGTGTTAGCATGTCTAGTCTGGTAGTGTCTCTTTAGGTTGAAACTTTAAACAAGGCAACCGTCTCTTTACAAATTGCAAACACAATTGCCTTGATTTTCAGTGAAGAAGTATTGTAATTCCCATCTCTCTTGAAAGCGACGGCCCTCAATGTCAACTTCCCTCGTTTTCTTCGCAGGCGGCATGGCAGAAATGAGCATAGAGGGGTGCGCGGCACGGATGCAGACTGGCTACAAAACAAACTGATGAATAACTAGTTTTGAAATCAGAGAGTAGTAAAAACTGTTCAAATATTTTTAAAAGACGAATGGTAACAAAATAGCCAGTAATGTCTATTTTCTTGTTTAAAAGTGAAGACAATTAGTAATTTTAGTTATGATACAATGTCGATGCAAAATTTGTCTCACCAGCCACATAAAATGATGTGGCGGGCCGTATCTGGCCCCCAGGCCTTGAGTTTGACACCTATGCTCTAAGACACGGGTGCAAAATTATGACCTTTGTAAATGGGCAAAAATGGGCAAAAATTCGATATTCAAAAAATTACAGCTCACTTCCTGTACATTTTAGACTACCACTGCAATTGATCTTTTGCACATCTCAGGGTGCTACACGTGCCTACCAATTTTCGTAAATCCAGGCCAAACAGCCAGGGAATGTTTTTTATTTTTCCATTCTAGGTGGCGCTACAAGGCCATTTCATTTCTTACCATAACATATATACTTTTTCCCCAGGGCCGATGAGTGCGCTAAATTTTGTGAGTTTCCGTGGATGTGTCGGGTGTCAGATATGGGATTCTTGACGGGACAAAACTGCAGAATTTCTACAAAACCATCGGGACCTACCAGCGGGCGCTAATAATTACAACAATACACATGATGACATCTGTCCAATGGCAAATGTCCACTTCATGATTGCCGGAGATAAGCAACGCGATGATGTCAACACGCGTACAAAGAACAACACAATCTCGAAACAACAGCGATGGTTAACAATAACCAGCACACATGTTGTATCGGGAATCACATTTTGTGACGTAAGAAAGCTTCCCAAGTCAGCAGCTCGCTCGATTGTGCGCACGGCTAGCCAGCTAACGGCAATCTCACCTTGGACTTGGAGCAGGCCACGGAGCGCAGAGCTCCGAAGAAGATGGGCACCAGAGCCATGAGCACCAGGCTGCCGTAAGCCAGTGCCGTACCCTCCGGCGTGGCCACGAATTTGGCGGTCGCGTTGAGCGCCTCATTCCCGTTCGAGTCGGTGGTGTTCAGGGCGTCCAGGAGAGCGGTGACGGTCTCCGGACCCGAGTTGCTGGCTTTCTCCACCTCAGACATATCTCGCCGTGGATCGCGGCTGGTAAGGCAGAGACGGCGGGTAGCGCGAGAAATGTGCGGAAAAAACAAGGTTCTGCAATCAAACCCCGCTCGAAAAAAAGGCCAACAGATGGAGGACAAAGCCGGAATTGTGTGCGTGTCATTCGTAGAGCACACGCGAGCCAGCCGGTAACCCTCTAAGGCCACGTTTCTTTTAGCAAAGATGCACCAAGCGGCTAGACCTCTCACTCTGATGCTGTGCGAGAGCAGGACTACATTATGCTAACAAACAGCTGTACGGTGGACCCCGCATACCCACGGTTCCGCACAAACGAATTCACATTTCCTAGTTTATCCTCCATCCTCCAACATAGCAGATAAACACTGATCACACAATGTGAAACTACCTATAGTGTCCTATTATTGTATTCTTAGAATAACTGTGCAATGTTGCACAGTATGTTTGTTTTGTTAAATCAGGCATTACCAACCTTTCTGAAAGACGGAGCTACTTCTGGGGTACTCATTAATGCTGTACCAGATTGAAACAGACGTATGAAATGACAATGTCCACGATACCTTTTAATATTATTAAATGTTACTACATTAAAACCCCTTGTTAGAAATGCCTATACTTATGAACATTTCAAGATGTGAACCGGAGCCTCAAGATTTTTTGCCTCCCTTTACAAACAAAATTCGACAACCAAACAAATAATGACTATCAGATCGTGTCCGATGACGTTGTGATGTGTGTACGTGTCTCTACCCTTCGCTCGGCCACTTCCTGTGTAGCGAATGTAGAAATTAAGCACGGGACATGATATTCCCACTTCCCCCTCCCACCCCGTTTCTCAAGTGCCTACTCTAATAGCAAGTCGTCATGTATTTCAAGGTAAAAACGTTCATTTTACATTTTGCATTCATTCTTATGGGGAAATTTTGATCTATTTACAAACTTTTCTACCCATGAACGCGATTACAAAATGAATTAATTTCATAAGGAGAGGTTTCACTGTATTAATATTGGTGGCATGGTGAAACACTGCCTCACAGTGCAGAGTTTGTGGGTTAGATTTTGGCTCTGGTGTTCCTGGGTGGAGTTTGCATGATCTCCCCGTGCCGGTGCAGGTTTTCTCCGGATACTCCAGTTTCCTCACATATTCCAAAGACCTGCATGGTAGGCTGATTGACCACTCCAAATTGTCTGTAGTGTGAATGGTTTTGTCCATGTGTGTCCTGCGATTGGCTCGCAACCGGTTCAGGGTGTCCCCTGCCTACTGTTCCCTGACTGCTGAGATAGGCTCCAGCACACCCGCGACCCTTGTGACGATAAGTGGTTCAGAGAATGGCTGAATGGATGGACTATAAATATTTAAAATCCTCATTTGTGTTTAAAGGACAACACTTTTGCTTTATTTCCACAAGCAGTAACATAATGCACTTTCATTCAAGATCTCCTATTGGCTAGAACTCATGCCCACTCACCCAACTCACAGACTGCCTTAAGACAAGCTTCAAGCTAAAATGGTACTCCTGCCCATTTTACCTGCAGCCTTCCTTTGCTTCCTTGAATTGCTGTTCCTTTTTCCTTCCATCTCAAAGACGTCACACTTTTGACAAGGCAAATACTGTAAAGAGCAACTTTTAACTGTATACAACTATTTACATGCACCCTGGGAAGTGTGTGGTTTCACCATCACTAGAATATATATTTAATGATATATGTACATTTATGACAAGACAATGATAAAGTTAATGACTTCACAATAACTAAGCAACAAATAAATATCATTAGACGACATTATTTTTATGAATCTCTGCCATCGATCCATCCATCCATCCATCCATCCATCCATAGTTCACAATTTCAAGTGATCACTTGTACAACATTCCTAGAAAATCACAAATGTCCCATCATTAGTCAGGTACAGTATGTTTAGGACATGTGATGCTTTGTGGCTTCTTGGCTCCCGCAGGCACCTGGTTGGTAACTGTTATATGCTCAGCCCTACTCATTGGCATTTTGAATTAATAAAATGCTTTATACCAGTGATTCTCAACGATTTTTCAGTCATGGAGATATTGGATGGATAATTGTGTGAAATAATGGTTTTGAACCAAGTGCCCTCTAATCAGCGCAAAGCAATTAGGGATGAGAACAACAAAAAAAAAAGAACATCAGAGTCCTGTACCATCATTGTCTGGTTTATTAACCTTTGGAACTGTGCACATAAAAATATTATCAACAATGTTATCTGCTTTGGGATCATAATAAAGTGCTGTAAAATAAATCATTTACTTACTTTTAAATTATTTTCAAATGATTGACAAGTGTGGTAGCATTATTATGACAGTTTGGCAGGGCTTTTAGGATAATGAAATTGAGTAGCCTAGTGAATATAAAATTCATGAACTTGGATTTTTCCTGAAAGATTTACATAATTAAGGTGTTTTTAAAACATATTTGCACATATGTTACTTTTTCAATATACGTATTTAAAAATCTTACATACCTCCAGGAGTGTCTTCCGATACCCCAAGTTGTACACGCATCCCCAGATGAGAACCACTGCTTTTTACTATTGGATCATATGATGAAAAGGCAAGATGAATACGGAAAATGAAAAATAATTTTTAAAATATAGATTCAAATAATGGCTCTTTGGAAGAATGAAACTCCACCACTACAGAACCAATCATTGAACAAAGTTGAACAAAATAGTCATTAAATAATCAAACGTCAATTTCTTCTTCATAAAAATAGACAATCTTTGACGTGAGGCCCAGAAACTTCTTTGTTACACCGCAACTGTACCTCCTACTGATACGGGGGCAAAACTACACTCTAATACCGGTCAGTCGAGGCCTGAATGTGTGCTATTGTGACCACTGACCAAATTGCCCATATAACAAATACCTAAATAAAAAAATGAAAATAAAAACAAATACGGTATTGACATCTCTCTCTCTCTCTCTTTTTCTCTCTCTCTCTCTCTCTCTCTCTCTCTCTCTCTCTCTCTCTCTCTCTCTCTCTCTCTCTCTCTCTCTCTCTCTCTCTCTCTCTATCCATCCATCCATCCAGCTATAATTATAAAAACAATACAGATTGAAATAAAATAACTATATCTCCATCCATCCATCCATCCATCCATCCATCCATCCATCCATCCATCCATCCATCCATCCATCCATCCATCTACCCAAACCAATCCATCCATTCATCCACCCAAACCAATCAATCCATCCATCCATCTTCCGAACCACTTCTCACAAGGCTCGCGGGTGGCTGGACCCTGTGCTAGGAGTCTTTGGGGTTTTTTTTGTATAAATATTATCAGGCCAAATCTTGGCCCTCTTCCTCCACTATACAGGAAATTAGAATGTTGCTGACATAAGAACCACTGTTGTTTTTGTCTCTTTTTTGCATGATATTGTATATTTGAAAACCGCAATACCTCATTCGTTTTTCAGACATACCGTATTTTTCGGTCTAAAATTCGCTCCGGAGTACAAGTCGCATCAGCCATAAAATGCACAATAAGGGGAAAAAAAAACGTATATAGTAAGTCGCACCAGCGTATAAGTTCCATTTTGGGGGAAATTTATTTGACAAAATCCAACACCAAAAACAGATATGAACCAGCAACAGGCAAAACGATACGGTATGCTAATGTGACTTAAACACAAATGAGGAGCTGAGAACGGGCCTGAAGTAACATTAACAGTTATTCAAATAACTATAACATAAATAACAGGTTTATCAAACCATCTGTGTCACTCCAAATCATTAAATCGATTGATCGAATCCTTCGTCCTTTCTGTAAACAATGCCACGAGTGCGGCGCGCCACTGACGTTGGACTCGTTGTCTTCAGTTGCAGTTCAAATTATTCCACAGGCCCATATAACAATATATAAACTATATATCAAATAATAATATAAACAACAATTTTATCGAACCATCCGTGTCACTCCAAACCAATAAATCCATCGGAATCTTCATCTTCCGTGTCACTTAAGAAAGAAAAAAAAAAAAACACAGCTTTTGACTCCGGAACTACGTGCACCGCTGACGTCAGACTAGATATATCAAATACATGTAATATAAACAACAATTTTATAGAACCATTCATGTCGCTCCAAATCATTAAATCCATCGGAATCTTCGTCTTCCGTGTCGCTTAAAAAAACAAACACACAGCTGTTGACTCCGGAACTATGTGTGCCGCTGACTTCAGCCTTGTCGTCAGTTGCGGGTCCAATTACTCTACAGATCTACATATATATAATAGTCACTCCCCGTATGCCGCCGATTGCGGCTGGGACTCCTCGTATGCCGCCGATTGCGGTGGGGACTCCCTGAATGCCGCCGATTGTGGCTGGGACTCCACGTATGCCGTCGATTGCGGCTGGGACTCCCCGTATGCCGTCGATTGCAGCGCGGACTCCCCGAATGAATCCGATTGCACGCGGACTCCCCGAATGCCGCCGATTCCGATTGCGGCTGGGACTCCCCGTGTGCCGCCGATTGCGGCTGGGACTCCCCGTATGCTGCCGATTGCGGCGCGGACTCCCCGAATGCCGCAGATTGCGGCGCGGACCTCCCAAATAACGCCGATTTTGGCGCGGACTCCCCGAATGCCGCCGATTGCAGCGCGGACTCCCCCAGTGCCACCAATTGCGGCTGGGACTCCTACATTGCCGTCGATTGCGGCGCCGACTCCCCGTATGCTGCCGATTGCGGCTGGGAAACCCCGTATGCCGCCGATTGCAGCGCGGACTCCCAAAATTCCACCGATTGCAGCGCAGACTCCCAGAATGCCGCTGATTGCGGCGCGGACTCCCCGAATACCGCCGTTTGCGGCGCGACTCCCCGTATCCCGCCGATTGCGGCTGGGACTCCCGGGGAGTACAATATATCTCCCGGAAACTACTGAAGGTTTCTCATTTTCCCTAGCTGTAGTTTTGAGTTTTTTCTTGCCCTCCTGGGAGTTTAAGATCAGGGGACGTTTGAGAATATTTGTCATTTCTCACATCGTGTTAATTCAACTGCAGCCTTGATTCAAGCTCTAAATAACTTATGCCGTTTCGAAGGCCCCATCGCTTTGCTGGGTGACTTTAACTACCCTGAGATTCAATGGGAGAATCCGTATTCTGTCAACACTGCCTTGTCCGATTTTATCAATTTCATTGAAGACAACGGCCTCATGCAGCAAGTTACTGGCCCAACCCACAAAAATGGTAATACGTTAGACTTGGTCTTCTGTAATGAGCCTAACCTCTACACCCACGAAGGCCAAGCTGAGCGTTTAGGTTTCAGCGACAATTTCATCGTTCAAGGCTTCTTTGGTCCCTTCGTCTCATTTAACGAATCCAAACCTGTGACAAAAAATTTTTCCAAAACTGACTTAAATCTTTTCAGAGATTTTTTGAATTCAATTGATTGGGTTAGAGAGTTCGATGGTCTAAATTGCGAATCCATGTGGAAGAAAGTTACCGAAATTATACAGATGGGAATAAGTAGGTTCGTGCCTCCATGCAATCTGCGAAATCACAAATTTCCTTGGTCGGCAGAATCTCACAGATTGCATGTTCGGCAAAAAAGTCTTCACCGCGTCTACAGGAGACGAGGAACAGAGCACTGTTACCGAAGATGGAAGGCTGCTTCGAAAGAAGCTCGCGATAGAAAAGGGCTAGATTATTTGACCTACGAGACAAAAATGCTTGAAAATATTAATTCAAAGACTTTCTGGAATGTTGTGCAGGGCAAATTCAAAGTCAAGGCTGAAATTCCATGTCTCAAACTCCGTAATGGGCAGATCTTAACCGATGCGAAAGAAAAAGCCGATGCCTTTAATCAGTATTATTCAACCGTTTTTACTGTTGATAATGGCGTAGCTCTGAACTTACCAACTCTGTTTGACACTGATGTCTTAGATCAATTTGATGTTGATGAAGATTCAGTTCTGGAGGCGATTCAAAGTTTGGCGGGCAAAAAGAGTTTTGGTGTCGCTGAAATTCCACAATTTCTCTTAAAAGAATTGAAGCAAAGTCTTATTCTGCCCGTAACAAAAATCATAGAGGCATCGCTGCGAGATGGCATTGTCCCAAATTGTATAAAACAATCAAAGATAACCCCCATATTTAAAAAAGGTTCCCGATCAGAATGTGAAAATTACCGACCCGTCGCTTTGTTACCAGGTTTGAGTAAGATTCTTGAAGAAACGGTTAAGTTAAATTTAAATCATTTTTTTGACCGCAATCATATAATATCGGACCAGCAATACGGATTTAGAAAAGGCCGTTCATGTACAACCCAAATGTTGATGTGTTTAGACCAGTGGACGAAAGCCTTGGATGCGCATAGAAATGTAGATATTTTCTATTTGGATATATCTAAAGCTTTTGACACCGTTTCTCACCCAAAGTTGATCGAAGTACTCAATGCTGCAGGAATTACTGGCCGCGCGCTCGACTGGCTCAAAAGTTACCTTAGTGACCGTTTTCAATTCGTGTTCGTAGACGGAGAAAAATCTGGTAATTTATCTATTGGATCAGGGATACCACAGGGTGGGAAGTTAGGTCCTCTGCTTTTTTCCTTATTTATCAACTATCTACCTAGTAGTGTCAATTATTGTGATGTAAAAATGTTTGCAGATGATGCGAAGCTCTCTTTTGTATTTGAAGATTTGAACGACACTGCGTTTGCGGAAAATGACCTGACAAGTATTTTCGAATGGTCAAGAAAATTTCAACTGAATTTATCATACGCTAAGTGCGCAGTTTTGCATCTAGGGCGTAGCAACCCGAAAAAAGAATATTTCATCAATGGAAATTTAATACCCTCGGTAAACCAATTCAAGGATCTAGGATTTACGATCACAGAAAATTTGAAATCTTCAGCGCATGTTTCGAACATCAGCAGGAACGCTAAGCAAATGATTTGTTTCCTCTATCGATCGTTCAAGTCAAGAAATATAGACACTCTCGTTTCGATTTACAAGTCCTGCATCAGGCCCATACTTGAAAGTTCAACGCAAGTTTGGAATTCATACTTGCTCGGAGACATAAAGAAACTTGAAAGCGTGCAGAAATTGTTCACAAGGCGACTACCTGGGTTGTCGGAAGTACTGTACGCAGTTCGCTTGGAGGTTGCAAAACTTGAGTTGTTAGAACTTAGAAGATTACGTTTTGATTTACACATGGTCTATAAAATTATTCATGGGTTAGTTGACATACCTTTCAATTCGCTTTTCGAGTGGGCACCCTATGCCGCGACCAGGTCAAATACACACAAGCTCGCAAAAAAGCAATCGAGGCTAGACTGTCGAAAATACTTTTTCTCAAATAGGGTAGTTAACCCTTGGAACTTTTTATCTGAGGATTTGGTTTCTTCACCTAACTTGGCTGTGTTCAAACAAAGATTGTTAGCTGTAGATCTCTCGAGATTTTTGAGAGGGGGGGATTATTAGTGGCCCAATGGGCCCATACCCTCCCCGCCATGCCCATTTCATTGTTCACCATGCGGTATCATGACATAAATATCCAATAACTACTCGCTATGCTGTATTGATTGAATTGAAAATGCTGTTATCATTATGGTATACCTAATGAGCTTGTTATATGGCTGGCTAAATAAAAGAAAGAAAGAATGATCTGATGGCGCCGCGGATGGCTGCCACGGTGAGTCGCTCTCTGTTTCTTTGTCTTATTTTGTGTGTTTTCTGTGTCTTCTGCTATCCATCCCGGATCACTTTTACTAGAGAAGCACTGTTAAACATCGGTCAGTCTTCTTCTGGTATTTTCTCTCCTGTTCTCTCTGATTCAGACTGTTTGTCGGAGATTTTAGCCGGAGCGGCGGTGCTATACAAGCTAGCGCGACGGCGGCGACGCGGAAAACGTGCCGGAGCCCTCGTAAAGCTGAGGCAGAGAGGGTTCCGTTCTGCCCTACCGTCAATTCATCTGGCGAATGTCCGCTCCCTGGCAAACAAGATGGACGAACTGCTGCTCCTCACTTCAAGGAACACGGACTTCAGCAGATCCGCCGCGCTGTGTTTTGTTGAAACGTGGCTTAGCGAACGAGCCCCCCACCACGCCATGGAGTTAACTGGGTTTCGGCTAACGCGTGCAGATCGCAGCGCGGAGCTCTCCGGAAAATCAAAGGGAGGTGGTCTCTGTTTCTACATTAATGAACGTTGGTGTACCGATGTCATGGTGTTGAAAGAGTTTTGCAGCCCTCTCCTAGAAACACTTTTCATAAACTGCCGGCCGTTCTATTCACCACGGGAGTTCTCCTCGATCGTCATGGCGGCTGTTTACATCCCACCACACGCACGTGCGAGTGAAGCCACGCAGATGCTGGCTGACCAGGTGACAGACATGGAGAAACTTCTACCAAATTCACTAATCATTGTTCTGGGTGATCTTAACAGGGCGAACCTCGCACACGAACTCCCCAGATACAGACAGCACATAACGTGTCCCACCAGAGGGGCACATACACTGGACCACTGCTACACCGTAATTAAGGATGCTCGTGCAGCTTTACGACTCTCGGACCACTGTCTAGTTCATCTGATCCCTGCCTACAGACAGAAACTAAAAACTTCTAAGCCTGTGGTGAGGACTGTCAGGAAGTGGACAGTGGAGTCAAGGCAGGACCTCCAAGCCTGCTTTGACTGCACCGATTGGAGTGTTTTTGAAGCTGCAAACTCAGACTTGCATGAACTCATTGACACTGTCACATCATACATCAGTTTTTGTGAGGATCTGTGTGTGCAAACTAAGACCTTCTGGACGTACAACAACGACAAACCTTGGTTTACACCGAACCTTAGGAGGCTGCGCAAAGTCAAGGAGGAGGCCGACAGGAGCGGCGACCGGGACCTGTTCAAGCAGACCAGAAACACACTGAACCGAGAGGTCAGGAAAGCCAGGAGGTGTTACGGGGAGAGCCTGAAGAGACACCTCTCTGCCAATCCTGATCCCTCAACAGTGTGGAAAGGCCTGCAGAGCATCACGGGGTTCAAGAAACGAACCCCCCGTCCTGTGGAGAGCCCAAGGCTCGCTGACCAGCTAAACAGGTTCTACTGCAGGTTTGATCGGTCCTCCCACACAACGGGACCTCCTGCAGCACAATCCACACAATCCACATACTCACCTCCCCCCACAACTGCTCTGTCCACACCTCCATCACCGTGGTCACCGACTCTCTCTTGCAGAGGCCGCGCCCGCACTCCAGATTCGCGAGGAGGAAGTGCGCCAGATGTTCCGGAGACAAAAGATCAGGAAGGCACCGGGCCCAGACGGCGTGTCACCTTCCTGCTTGAAAGTCTGCGCTGAGCAGCTGGCGCCCACCTTTGCACGGATCTTCAACCGTTCCCTGGAGCTGTGTGAGGTGCCCTCGTGCTTCAAGAGCTCCACCATCGTTCCAGTGGCCAAGAAGCCCGCCATCACAGGTCTGAATGACTATAGACCTGTTGCACTAACATCTGTGGTCATGAAATCTTTCGAGAGGTTAGTACTGAACCACCTGAAGGATGTCACGGGCCCCCTGCTGGACCCCCTCCAGTTTGCCTACCGGGCAAACAGGTCGGTGGATGATGCGGTCAACATGGGACTGCACTACATCCTGCAACACCTGGACATCCCAGGAAAGTACGCCAGGATCCTGTTTGTGGACTTCAGCTCGGCGTTCAACACCATCGCTCCTGACATCCTCCAACAGAAGCTCATCCAGCTCGCGGTGCCTGCCTCCACCTGTCAGTGGATCACCAGCTTCCTGACCAACAGGAGACAGCGTGTGAGGCTGGGGAGCATCACATCTGACACCCTGACCACCAACACTGGAGCCCCTCAGGGATGCGTCCTCTCCCCACTGCTCTTCTCCCTCTACACCAACGATTTCTCCGCAAGTGACTCTTCTGTGAAGCTCCTGAAGTATGCAGACGACACCACTCTCATCGGACTGATCCAGAACGGTGATGAGACTGCGTACAGACAGGAGGTGGAGCGGCTGGTCCACTGGTGCAGCCAAAACCACCTGGACCTGAACCCGCTCAAGACCGTGGAGATGACAGTGGACTTCAGGCGAGGCCCTTCACCGCTTTCACCCCTCACTATCCGCTGTAATACTATTCTCTCATCAGACACCTTCAAGTTCCTGGGAACCAGAATCTCTCGGGACCTGAAATGGACCGGCCACATAGACTCTGTCCGGAAGAAGGCCCAGCAGAGGCTGTACTTCCTGAGACAGCTCAAGAAGTTCAACCTGCCGCGGGAGCTGCTGAAGACCTTCTACACTGCCATCATCCAGTCTGTCCTCTGCACCTCCATCACTGTCTGGTTTGGATCGGCCTCCAAACAAGACAAGCACAGACTGCAACGGACAATAAGGACTGCAGAAAAGATAATTGGAATCAACCTCCCATCTATCCAAGACTTGTACCTGTCCAGGACCAGGAAACGTGCAAGTAACATCTCAACAGACCCTTCGCACCCAGGTTGCAGCCTGTTTGAACTACTCCCCTCCGGACGCCGTTATAGAGCTCTGTACACTAAAACCAGCAGACACAGAGACAGCTTCTTCCCCCAGGCTGTCGCTCTGATGAACTCAGACCACTCTTAGAGTCTCAGTGTCATTACTGTGCAATAACATCCCGCTTTCCACACCTTTTTTGTCTACACTGTTTGTACTATGTGTCCTCTCTGCATCCATGGCAGCCTGGTCATCCTAGAAGAGGGACCCTCCCATCTGTGGTCTCTTCTCAAGGTTTCTCATTTCCCCTAGCTGGAGTTTTGAGTTTTTCCTTGCCGTCTTGGGAGTTTAAGATCAGTTTAAGATCAGGGGGTGTTTGAGAATATCTTTCGTTCTTCACATGTCCTGAGTGTTGTTGTTAGTCACCTAAATGTTGAACAGAGGCTGTGATTTACCGAAGTCAAATTCCTTGTTTGGCACGCTCAAACATGGCGAATAAAAAACTCTTGAATCTTGAATGAATGTCCTGAGTGTTTTTAGTCACCTAAATGTTGAACAGAGGCTGTGATGTACCAAAGTCAAATTCCTTGTTTGGCAAGCTCAAACATGGCGAATAAAAACTCTTGAATCTCTCTTGAATCTAACAACATACACGTTGCTACTCTAAATAAACTATATATCAAATAATTTTAACATAAATAAGTAGTTTATCGAACCATCTGTGTCACTCCAAATCATTAGATCTCCGGAAGTCAGTGAATGGAACTCATTGTCAGTGAGGCTCCAATTATTCCACAGCCATAGTGAACCCTCATGCGGTTTAAAGTGAAAATAACATGTGAAGTGATCAACTATATTAGTAAGTAATGCGTTAAAAATCAAGTAAAAATTTGTGAGTAATTTCACATATAAGTTGCTCCTGAGAATAAGTCGCTCCCCCACCCAAACTATGAAGAAAAACGCAATTTATAGTCCGAAAAATACGGTACATCAGATTTTTGTAAAATATTTTATTGTCCACTGTTCTTTAAATACAATATTTCGTCATCCACTCTTTAGTAAACACTCAGAACTCACTGTCCACTCACCTGTACTTTGGTCCGCTCATTTTTACGGTATATCTCGAACGGCAACAGGTACATCTACAATCTAAAGCGGATGCGAAAGAAGTACCAACGACTGCCGCTGTGCACCACCCATGAATACTCACAGCAAATAAACTGTGCATACCCTATTGGTAGAGGGTGGGCTGACAAGACCCATTTCTTTACAGTGGCTGTTGCTTGCCAGCCTCAATGCACTCCCACAAAGGTTCACCAGTGGCTGCGCTCTCTAATGGAGTAATACAGTAATTGCAGTGACAAGACAAAATTATTGAATGATTTAAAAAAATATATATTTATAGAGTTGGACAACATCAGTGGGCTGTGTTTGGCCCACAAGCTGTAATATTCCCAGGTCTGTCCTGGGGGATTTATCCAATTGACTTCCAACTTGATTTGTGCCATCTCAAGACCTCTACCAACAACTGGGAAGGGGACGAAAAAAGTTTTCAATACGATATGAAACTCATCAAATTAATAATGTACTTACCCTTGATGTCTATTGTATGTAAATGAGGTAGGGGTCATAAAATTTTATGGCATTTTATGGCACCATAAATCAGTGCCAGTTTGGATTGGGGTGGACATGTGCGCCAGTCTGGCGGGCGCCAAGATAGCGCCAGTCGAGACGCCGCCATCTTTGGCTGTCGCCATTTTGGTTTGCTGGTGCCATTTTTGGATGGGGACATGTATGGGCATGTATAGGGCCTGCATTTTGGTGAAACAAACCAAAGAAGTGATCCACCTGAGCTAGATTTGCTATCAACCAGTGCATCTCAGGGTCAAGGGGGGAGTTTTGTTGAAAAAAGTGGGAGCAAGGGGGGAGTTTTGCTGAAAAAAAAAAGGCATCTGAAGGAGAAAGTCAAGGTGTTGCTGCATCTAATTTGACATACAATAGCTTGTGGAGCCTCCGAGTTGTCTGTGTAACTTTGTTGAAAAAGCCATCTAATTTGACATACAATAGCTTGTGGGGCCACCGCGAGTTGAGTCAGGAGAGTCAACATTATTGGCTCCGAGTTGTCTGCGTGTAACTTTGTTGAAAAAGACATCTGAAGGAGAAAGTTTAACATACAATAGTTTGAGCTGAGGTCGAGTCATTAAAACGACGTCACAAATCATTAGCGGTAGCAGAGTGTTCTCGTGGCACGTGACCCCATAGGCGTGGTCAAGTTAGTTTGGGACGGATGATCAGCGCTCATTTTGAGAAGACAACCCAGCGCATGAGCTCTGATCAGCGGAGTCGGAGTGCGTCGAAAATTGTTTTGAGATGGTTAAAGGTAAGTCATGTTACTATTTTGTCGGCATAATAATAGATAATAATAATAATAATAATAATAATAATAATAATACACTGGAGTTATTTGTAAAACACGATGTAATGTTTATGTAATGTTTGTAGACGTCACCGTTTTTGCCGATATCCACGCATCCTTTGACGACGACTTTAGCGGCGTTTATCTAACACAATCTATCTGCATACGAAGGCTTGAACCATCCTCACGAGTCGACAAACAACGTTAGAGGTATTCCTTCTATTTTTTTCTATGTTATCATTCCACGTGCTATTTTTGGTATTATAACGGTTTAACTGTTTTTTTAATATCTACTTCCAGTTAAGCGTCGTGACACAGGACGAGGGGTTCAAAGAGGAAGGAGGAGGAGGAGGGGGGTCATCCTTCTACAGCACGAATCACTCAGCCACCAGGGGGCCTAAGCCGGCACGCGAGAGTCATCACCACACGAATAGAAGACACCCTGTAAAGTGCAGTGGTAATTGTATCTACAAAAGTCGGTTACAGGAATGTTATAAGCTAATACGGATCCTGACAGATTTGGCAGAATCAAGATAGGTCTGTTTTTTTACTACTCTGTGTTGCTTCTGTTGTGATTTTCTTAAAAAAAGAAATATAATGATCATTCTAACCTCACGTCAGCAGAGTCAGATTTCTTAACAAACATCGACGAAATAGATTTGCAACCATTTAGCGAAACAAACCAAAGAAGTGATACACCAGAGCTAGATTTGTCAAGCGTTAACAATGATTTGCTATCAAACAATGCGTCTACTGTCATGCGGTCGCGTTTATTTTTCCGGTTTTCTGTCTCATCGGTGTCGTAACTTTACTTCCTGTTTTATTTTGTCATCCCTTCCGTTTCTGTTCGTGTTTCCTTCCTCGGTGTTTGGTTGTCTTGTCTTCCCTGATCCCGATTGTGTGCACCTGTGTAGTCGACACTAATTGTCAGCACCTGTGTCCCCGCCCTTTTGTGTGTATTTAGTCCGTGTCTTCCCCTTGTCTTGTGCCAGTGTGTCTTGCCTCGTCCCGACCACCAGCGATTCTTTGACGTCCGAGCTCTCAGTAAGATTCCTCCTTTTTGTCTCGCCGCCGACCGACGCTTTTTGTTAGTGCCTTGATCCCCATAGCCTTTTTGTCTCACCCCAGTGCGACGCTTTTGTTTGAACTTTTTGCCACGTGTTTTCCCTCGCAAGAGGCGTTTTGAGTTGTACTTTTAATCAGTGTGTGTGCTGGAATAAATCAGAGAAAGAAACGACTCTGCATCCGAGTCCTCCGCCTTGTTCCCAGCCTGACATCTACGAGCCAAATAGCAGATTTGCTCAACAATGTGAACAATGTTTTGTTGGAGGTAGAAAGCCCTGTCAGTCCTGCTATTCTTACCCATTTACAAGTTGTCATAAATGAACTGAACAATCAATGTCTGAATGAAGGTAGACAGAGTCCTACACAGATCCCGTCACAATTGCTAAACATGATAGCAGAATTAAACAACCAAGCCAATGATAGCAGCGGGCGTATCAGTCCTGATATTCCTGTTCAATTGCTAAACATGATCCAAAATCTAAATACACAGCCTCTGGTTGACTCGTTGACCGTTAAGCCTGTCGATTCAACGCCGGCTGTTATTGATGACATTCCACCGGCATTTCAGCCTAACAACTGCTCTGTTATAATTGATCATGAAATAGATGTTATTGATGACACCACACAAGCATTTCAACACATGGCCCACCAATCTAACAGTGGTTCTGTAATAACTGATCAGCGTGGCGGTTCTGTTGTAGTCAATAGACCGCATTTCAACAATGTCGAGGTAAGGCGGCAGTTAAATATACCATCGCAAGCCAACATCAATGATTTTGCAGCCTTTTACCTCCAGATTGATGATAAAATAGGCGATGTTTTGCAAGAGGTGGTTAGGCGAGCACAACCAGGTGAGGTGATTCAAGCTGAGTTAGTGAGTGGTAATGATAGAGCTCACATCTACCAGCAAACGACTGACATAAACTCTATCAGAGATAGTGTATCAGACATGCTTGGGCGTTTAGCTCAGTCAAATGCAGAGCTTCTGGCTGATGACAGCTTAGAGCTTATTGTACAAATAGTCACTCCATTGCGCGGTGGAATGTGTCGTAGGTTGGTGAACAGTACCAAGAGAGAAATTTTGAGGTTGAAAAAAAACGACACTTACACATACCTCGTAATAAAGACAACAATCTATGCTTTGCTCTCTCACTAACCTATCTGCTAAATGACAACTAACAACAAAACAGGCCACAAGACAGGCACGGCTTTTACATGAGAGTGCGGGGTTGAATTGTCAAACACCTGTGAGTCTGGGTGATGTCCAAAAATTTGAGAAAGTTCTCAAACGGAAAATAACTGTAATGTACCGAAAAGAGGACTGTCGCCCCATGACGTTTTTCGACACACATTATCCCAAAACAGACAACGACACTTTATTTGTCTTACACCTCGAGGGTCATTACTACGGCGTGAAAGCTATAGAGGCATCCGTTGGTCACGCGTTCTTTTGCAGACATTGCTACAAGGGGCACGAGAATTGGCAACAGCACCAGTGTGAAGGACACTTTAGCGTTTGTCTCGATCCGTGTTGTAAACAACGGCTGTGTTATCCATGTTATCTATGTTAAATGTGTTATCTGCCCCAATTGTAACAAAACTTGCCGTAATGAGGAATGCTTTTCCAAACGTAAAGAGTTTCGAGCGACGAATCGTGTGAGCAACTGCACTTCATACAAAAAATGTTTGCAGTGTGGTCTCCAGTATTATGTTAAAAGCTGATGGTACCGGTGCTAAACATCGCTGCCCTGTTAAAAAATGCACAGTGTGTGATGAGATCTTAAACCAAGATGATGCCTTGCTGAACCCCCACATGTGCTACATTTAGCCCATCAAGCCTCAACCACCTTGCAAAAATGTAGTCTACTACGATTTTGAAACCCATGTAGATACTGATGGTTTACACAAAACTTTTCTCATCTGTTGTAAATCAAATAGACTGGCGAAACAGTGGTTTGGCACAGATTGTGTTGACGAATTTCTCAGATTTTTTCGAAACCCACGGTTTAAACAAACGACATTTGTTGCACATAATGCGAGAGGTTTTGATTCATGCATCATGATAAGGAGAATGCTTGAATTAGGTCTCAAACTTGACATTCTGATGCAGGGGAGTAAAGTTCTGTCTTTTGTCGATTTAGACACAAAATCTCGATTCATAGACTCGCTCTCATTCCTGACGATGCCTCTAAGTGCGATGCCCAAGGCCCTGGGGTTTGAAGACAAATCAAATGGTTATTTCCCGCACAAATTCAGCTCTTTAGAACATCTAAACTACCGTATTTTCCGGACTATAAGTCGCTCCGGAGTATAAGTCGCACCAGCCATAAAATGCCCCAAAAAGTGAAAAAAAATATATATAAGTCGCTCCGGAGTATAAGTCGCATTTTGGGGGCAATTTATTCGACAAAATCCCACACCAAAAACAGTCATGAACGAGCAACAACAGGCTAAACGATAGCAACAACAGACTAAACGATAGGTATGCTAACGTGACAAACACAAACAAAGAGCTGAGAACGGGCCTGACGTAACATATAGAGTGATTAAGGACAACTATTACATGAATAACATGTTTATAAAACCATCGGTGTCACTCCAATTCATTAAATCCATCGATCGTTCTTTGTCAACAATGGGTGCGCGCGGCTGAGGGCGCTTGCACTTCAAAATATTCCACAGGCTCATATAACGATAGATAAACTATATTTCAAATAACTATAATACAAGCCAATAATATTATCAAACCATCCGTGCACTTTAATTCCATTAAATCTATCGATCAAATTCGTCGTCCTTTGTCAACTTCACCGCGCGTGCGCCCTGACGTCAGCCTCGTCTTTATTCCACAGATTTAGTATATAACTATATTGTAGCGTTAACAAAGTACAAGGATAGACGTGGGTTTGTTAAACGGCTCTTTATTAAACAAAACAAACTTCCAAGCATGTGGCGGCGTGGACTTCCAGACAGACCGGGCGTGCGTAATGGCCATGTCCGAGCCCCGCGCACCATTCGCGGACAGCCACTCGGCCGAGCGCCGGCCCCCGACTCAGTAGAGTAGGACCGGGCGTGCGTTAAAGCCACAATAGTTTTTCAAACCTTCTATGTCACTCCAAATCCTTAATTCCTTCAAACTCTTTGTCCTCCGTGTCACTTAGAAATGATCACCGCTAATGATGCCGGTAGTCCTTATGTGGGCACGTTTGTATGTAAACAACCGCCGCGCCGCGCTACTGACGTCACTTGAAATAGTTCTCCACGGTTCTCCAAACTTTCTTTCTGCTGCTCGATTACTGTTTTCAGCTGCATATTTTACAACTTGAAGTTTGTAACCTGCAAAATATGAGTTTCTTTTTGGTGCCATTTTTCTTAAGCCCACCCAGTTGATGAGTCACGGCCAACGGTGAAATTTAGAGCGCCCTCATCCAGTTTCGTCTGAAAATATAATTTTTTGGGTTGTTTTATCAAAGTCAAAGTCTGCTTTATCGTCAATTTTTTTTTTATATACTAAGACACACAAAGAGATTGAAATTACGTTTCCACTGTCCCTCGGTGAGATAGTACGCATATGCATACAAGCAACACAAAAAAAAACAAGAAGGCACAAACAATGAATAAATAAGTGTTGAATAAATGATAAATAAACAAATAATAATAAATAATAATAATAAATATAAGAGGAGCAAAAATGGAGCAAGTGTACATACAGCAGACAGTGGACTTGGATATGGTGCTTTAAAGTGTTAATTGCTTTATTTGATGTTTTCTCTAGTTTTTTATGTTTTGAATATGTTCAAGATAAAGATATAAAAGCATGTGAAGTGATCAACTATACTAAAAATAACATGGGAAGTGGTCAACTATACTTGTAAGTGATGTCCTAATGATCAAGTAAAAATTTGTGAAAAAAAACATATATAAGTCGCTCCTGAGTATAAGTCGCCCCCCCACCCAAACTATGAAAAAAAAACGCGACTTATAGTCCGGAAATTACGGTACGTGGGGTGTCACCCTGACCCTACGTACTACGATATTGGGCGAATGTCACCCCCTCAACAAGCCAAGTTTGATGAATGGTATGCCAAAGAAGCTAGCAATGTGTTTGATTTTGCTAAACAGGCGATAGCCTACTGCGAGAATGACGTTGACCTGTTAATGCAGGGGTGTGAGAAATTCAGGAGTGAGTTTTTTGAGGCCACCGGAACAGACCCATTCAATGCTGTGACAATAGCCTCTGCGTGCATGAAAGTTTTTCGCACTAATTTTCTAACCCCTCAAACACTAGCCATTACACCTTCAGACAATATATGCGTCAGTACAAAGCTTTTTCGCATGACTCTATTCAGTACATGCGATGGATCATGCACAGCCAAAATATTCATATTAGGCATGCATTGAACGGGGGCGAGGTTAAGATAGATAAGTACACGGTAGATATATATAGATATTCTGAAATTGGGGGCGTAAAAATAGTGTTTGAGTATTTTGGTTGTTATCACCACGGCTGCACAGAATGCTATGACCTCTCTAAAATATGTCCGACAACAAAATGCCCCTTTCAGGAGAGGTCTGATAACACCCAAAAGAAAATTCAGGAACTACAGCTTAAACAGGATGTGCAACTTGTAATTATGTGGGAGCACGAATGGTTGCAAATGAAAAAGTTGAACATAGAGGTGAAGGAATTCCTGAAAAAAGCCAAATTTCCTACACCGCTCAAGCCGATGCAGGCCCTTTTTGGGGGGTCGAACAAACGCATTAGTTTTAAGATACATGGCAGAACCTAACAAGCGTGTGTTGTATGTTGATGTGACGTCATTATACCCTTTCATCAATAGTACAGGCACCAACCATTATCCACGGTGATTTTAAAGACCCCAGGTCGTATTTCGGTTTCATCAGCGCCACAATCAACCCAACCCGTGGTTTGTATTTTCCTGTTTTACCCTTCAAAACAGCTAAAGGTAAACTCGTCTTCACACTGTGTCGTACAAGCGCTGAGCGTAACAACTAGCAGACGGTGTGTACACATAATGATGAGCAAAGATCGTTAACTGGTGTTTGGACAACTCCTGAATTTGTTAAGGCACTTGATCTCGGCTACATGGTTGCAGATATTACAGAAGTATGGCATTACACAAGGGTGAGCGACACAATTTCCCGTGATTACATGCGAACATTTCTAAAAGGTAAACAGGAAACTTCAGGTTATCCGGCTCATGTGGTCAATGAGGCTGATAGAGAAAGATACATAGAAGGGTACGCAATTCATCAGGGTATCCAACTCGACCAGGGGTGGGCAATTAATTTTTACAAGGGGCCACATGAAAAACCTGAGTTGTGTCAGAGGCCCACATCCACGATAACTTAAACCTGCTCAATTTTCTTCCATTGTAAAATGCACTAAATTATTTATTTTAAATAGTTGGTCCTGGTAATTAGAAGAATACAATTATTCTGTTTATACTTATATTAAGCTATGTGAAATTGTGGTGTAAAGGTCAAATAAAAAAACAATTATTAATCAGTACAATTTATTCTTAACTTCTTTAACTTTTCCTCAAATGACAAAGCCGCTCCATCTCTGGGTGTGAAGCTTGATAAAAAGTCCTTGTTGGGCTTGCAGTTTTGCTAGCAATGCATCAGTCTCTGATGCGCCCTGTTTATCAGACAGATGTATTTTTTCTCATGCTTGGTCGTGTAATGGCGACTCAAATTATATTCTTTAAACACAGCGACCTGTGTACCACAAATCAGGCACATGGCTTTACCTTTCATTTCTGTAAAGAAATACTTGGCAGTCCATGTCTTGTTGAAAACACGGCGCTCCTTGTCAACTTTTCTTTTCTTCGCGTTAGCACACATTTTGAGGGTAGCATTACTTCGCGCTGTTCTCCTACACGCACAGCTCACATGCACGCACGCTACACGGAAGTGCGACGCCTTTCAAAATAAAAGCGAAACAGTTGTATTGTACGCACGACAATTTTTTTTTTTTTTTTTTTTAATTACGATTGGCCTCATGCGGGCCGGACAGGGACGCACAAAGGGCCGGATGTGGCCTGCGGGCCGTAATTTGCCCAGGTTCGAACTCGACCCTTCCAAAATTGCTGTAAACCAGGGAAGAAGACAAGTTTCAAAACTCTTGTCTCAACAATCTATGGGGTAAACTCGCGCAGTGTGAGAACATGACAAACGCAAAAATTGTGACAAAATCTGAGGAATTTTTTGAACTTCTGTTTTCAGGTCTGTACGATGTGAAATTCTTCCACTTTATCAGCGAAAAGCTTTCGATTGTACAGTATTGTTTCAACATAAACAATGAGATACCCGCGTCAAAAACATCTAACGTGGCTGCAGCGTGTTTCACAACAGCCTATGCACGTCTAAAAATGTACAGCTATTTAGATTCTAAAGTTAAAGCGAGCCAGTGTTCGCCGGGTAGATGCCTCGGATGCGTGCTTACAATGTAGTGTCCAGGGGGTGTGTCTTTGACGTCAGCTAACTTGTCCGATGCGTAAACACCTCCAAACAACGCTCTTTGCATCCGAGTCATAATCAAGTCCAATTCATGACCGTTAATAGAGTTAATAATAGTCCATCAATACTTTCCTCTTGGCATTCATCTCAATAAGGGAATCATAAGCCGCGTATACAATAAGAGTGGCTGTGTGCGGTAGCGGCGTACGGAAACGCAAATCTAGTCTTAAAACACCGTTATTTACGGGTGACAAAGCCCCAGAGTCATCTGCTTGACTTAAATTAAATGACTATCTGCTGTGCGCGTCGGACTAACCCCTCGTTGGCCAACGCCCCTTCAAAAGCGATAGAGTCTATACGCCCCCTTGTGTCTTTAGCGAACATTCCTGCTGCGAATTGTGACTCCAAAGAATCGTTTGAAAAGTTTAACAATAACTCAATGATGGACTGATAGGCGTGTGTGGCGCTAGATTGTGAGATTAGCTGCCCGCACAGCGAAACATCGAATTGACTAAAAATTGTGTTTATCGGAAAATTCACAATGCCAACTTGATCTTGTGGCGGTAAATTAGTTCCATTTCTACGGGTCACCTTTAAACGCAGGTGTAGTAATGTCGGATGAATCAAAATATTTTGAGCCGTCCCCGGGTATAAAAAATTCGATTGGACCCTGGTCCACAATGGCGGATAAAGGAGAAATTCCACATAAGAACTGTCTTCGATGGAGAGTTGCGTCATGGGAGGACAAAACAAGTCAAGGCTTGATAGCGTTCCCTCTTGCGATTTAAAATGTAGAAGGGCCATTTTAAGAGAAAATATCTGTCTCGCGTCTTCTCCGCCTTTTCTTGACAACTGATCTGAGATCGGCCGAGCGCCTTTTTCTTTTAACGCTCCTTTTTCTCCGCCCACCAGGGTGCAGCCCTCGGCGTGATAAAGCTGCAAGCCCGGAACCTTCTTGAGTGGTTTCCGGTTTTCGGTGAATCCTCTCTATGACCTGCCCTGCTACATTCGTTGCTGTTTTTAGCAGCGGCTTGAAGGTGTGGCTTCGCCAAGTTAAACCCGTTTCTGAACATCGGCACCACGAAGCGGAAGAGTTTTGCAAAAATAGAGCCCAGATCGCGCCCATATTGAACGGGGCTTCCTTGGAACCCCTGAAATGACCCCCCTACTTGTGTTTCGTAATAATTGACAAAACAATACAGATCGGGATGCGTGATTGACGTCACCATTATTTTTTATTATTTCGATCTAAAATGCAGAATGAGAATAACTTTCCCGTATTCAAATTCTCACGGATTGTTCTGGTCTGTTCGTAAGTAAATCGAAATGGTTTCGATATGGCTTCTGCACATGTCTAAATAGTAAACAGGATTGAAAGTCTTGTTTATAACATCACCGTATTCCCCCTCAATGGGGAGAGTTCGGAGCATCGGAGCGTAGGCGTCGCCTACTGTCTGATGATCTATGACGTCTGTGTAGACAAACACGAAATATGATCCGGCTCGTCTGTCGGCCGGATGTTGTCCGTTTACGCCTTCCGGTCTGAGCGAGATGTTCAGGGTTCATTCCAACAATGTTTTTCAAGATGGCGGCGCGTGCATACGCAGCGGCCACTCTCTGTCCCGTCAGTACGGTGATTTGTTCGTCTAATGAGTGTTCGTCCGACAGTCTTGTGTGTTCGTCTCGTCCGTGCTACAAGTACAGCAGGCAGGTTCTGCTTGACATCGGCAGAAGTGGGTTTTGCGGCGTTCTGAACTTTGAAGCGTCGACATTAAAGGCGCTCGGACTGCTACGTCCTGATCCGTCGCCGACCTCACCCGCTATTCCTCCCCCGGTTGGGAGTCGTCGGAAACGGTGTGCGAGGAAGCAGAAGAGGGGCAAGCGCGGAGGTGTCCGGGCCAGGCTGGCGGCCAACCCAGCGCGACCGGCGGTGCCCTCCATTCTTCTGGCGAATGTTCGATCGCTGGACAACAAAATGGATTACGTTCGCCTGCTGAGGTCTACGAACCGGACGGTGCGGAACTGCTGTGTGCTCGTGTTCACCGAGACCTGGTTGAGTGACAACATTCCGGACTCTGCGGTGCATCTGGAGCGGCTAGCGTGCTATCGGGCGGACCGTGCCATTGTACGAGGGGGAAAGTCGCGAGGAGGTGGAATATGCGTCTACATCCGAGAAGAATGGTGCCGGGACTCTGTGATGGTATGTAAGCACTGCTCGCCGCTTGTGGAGTTTGTGATCATTAAGTGCCGTCCTTTTTATCTGCCGAGGGAATTTACCGCGATTCTGCTAGTCGCGGTATACATCCCGCCTTCCAACATCGAAGGAGACAGGACCGCGGCGCTTGGCGAACTGTACCAGGCCGTCAGTGAACAGCAAACGGCGCACCCTGACGGTTTCACCATCTTCGCTGGAGACTTCAATCATGCCAACCTGAAGTCTGTTTTCCCGAGGCTTCACCAGCATGTTCCTTTTCCGACACGTGGAGACAGCTTCCTGGACCTGGTCTACTCGGCGCAAAAGGGAGCCTTCAAAGCCACCCCCCTCCCCCATCTGGGGCTTTCTGACCATCTCACCGTTTTGCTTTTGCCCGCATACAGACAATTGGTAAAGGCATCCAGGCCGGTTCGGAGGCAGGTTCGTGTGTGGCCTGAGGGTGCCTCCGATGCACTTCGTGACTGCTTCGACACCACTGACTGGGACTTGTTTAAGCAGGCAGCCACCTACAACGATTGGACGGACATAGAGGAATATACTGACTCTGTTACCTCTTACATCACGAAGTGCATCGATGATGTGACTTGCTCGAAATCCGTCGTCACTCGCGCGAACTGGAAGCCGTGGCTGACGGGGGCTGTCCTCAGACTGTTGAGGGCCAGGGACAAGGCTTTCAGAGCAGGGGATGAGGCTGGCTTGAGGACAGCGAGGGCCGACCTGTCCCGAGGCATCAAAGAAGCGAAGAAGGCGTTCTCGTGCAGGGTCTCCACCCATTTCAAGGACAGCAAGGACGCACGTAGCCTTTGGCGGGGCATTCAGACCATCACAGACTACAAGCCCGCGCCGAGGAGCTGTGAGGGCGACGTCCGCCTGCTGAACGATCTGAACCGCTTCTTTGCTCGCTTCGACGCCCAGAACAGCACTTGCCCGCTGAAGACCACTCCCCCCCCACACGAGCAGCCCCTGCGCCTCTCTGCCGACGGTGTGAGGAGGGCGCTTGCCGCTATTGACACCCGTAAGGCGGCGGGCCCTGACAACATCCCGGGTCGAGCGCTGAAGGACTGCGCTGGGGAGCTGTCGGGTGTCTTCACAGACATCTTTAACGTTTCCCTGCAGCAGGCCATCGTCCCCTCGTGTTTCAAGGCTGCCACCATCGTTCCTGTGCCGAAGAAACCTGCACCGTCCTGCTTCAATGACTACCGCCCTGTGGCACTGACGCCCATCATCATGAAGTGCTTTGAGCGGCTGGTCTTGGAGCACATCAAGTCCGTTCTCCCCCCCACCATTGACCCTTTCCAGTTTGCGTACCGTGCCAAGCGGTCCTCTGAGGATGCCATCTGCTCTGCCCTCCACTCGGCCCTCACCCACCTGGAGAGGAAGGACTCATATGTGAGGTTGCTGTTTGTGGACTTCAGCTCTGCCTTCAACACCATTGTGCCGCAGCGACTCATCTCCAAACTCGACGAGCTGGGCCTCAGTACCTCCCTCTGCAACTGGATACTGGACTTCCTCTGTCAGAGGCCTCAGGTGGTGCGTGTTGGCGACAAAATCTCCGCCAGCGTCACGCTGAGCACGGGGGCCCCCCAGGGCTGCGTGCTCAGTCCATTGCTCTTCACCCTGCTGACGCATGACTGCACTGCGACCTACAGCGACAACCGCATAGTGAAGTTTGCTGACGACACGACTCTGGTGGGTCTCATCACGAAGGGCGACGAGACTCGGTACAGGTCGGAAGTTGACCTTCTGACCACGTGGTGCAGGGACAACAACCTCCTGCTGAACGTCAGTAAGACCAAGGAAATCATTGTGGACTTCCGGAAGGGTCACACAACACACCTGCCGCTGATCATCGACGGTGCTGTGGTGGAGAGGGTGAGCTGCACCAAGTTCCTGGGGGTGCACATCAGTGAGGACCTCTCCTGGTCCGCGAACACCTCGTCACTGGCAAAGAAAGCTCAGCGCCGCCTGTATTTCCTGCGGAAGCTCAGGCGTGCATGTGCTCCTCAGGCAGTCCTGTCTACATTCTACCGTGGCACCATTGAGAGCGTCCTCACCAGTTGCATCGCTGTCTGGGGTGGTAACTGCACTGAACAGAACTTGAAGGCCCTGCAGCGCATAGTGAATACGGCTAGTAAGATTATTGGTGCTTCGCTTCCCTCCCTGAAGGACATTTACACCTCCCATCTCGCCCGCAAGGCAACCTCGATTGCCAGAGATGTGAGTCACCCGGCTCACTCCTTGTTTGACCTTCTGCCCTCTGGGAAGAGGTACAGGAGCCTGCGCTCCCGCACCACCAGACTCGCCAACAGCTTCTTTCTCCAGGCTGTTAGGGCCCTGAACTCGCTACCCCCTTCTGCGTAGCGTGCGGCACTGTTGCGCTATTTTCGGGAATGTCTGCTGTACGCGTTTTTACGCTCCTCTTAATTAATTATTTATTTATTTATTGTTGTGTTATTTATTCATTATTTATTCAGCACGCTTTTGTTATACTTGTTTACTGTTTGTCTGTTGTGAGCCATGTCTTGTCACCGTGGGATAGGGGGGAACGAAATTTCGGTTTCTTTGTGTGTCTTTGGCATGTGGAGAAATTGACAATAAAGCTGACTTTGACTTTGACTTTGACTTTGTACGCTAGAGGGCTCTTGAACATAATTCTCAAACCTTCTTCGCCTGAAAACAAGAACCTCTGCTTATGTTGATCAAATTGCACATCAAACCTTTTCTTACTCGCTATAGTTAATAGAGGTTGAATTTCCGAAGCCAATGACTCATGATCGTTGTAAACGCCTCCTCGAACTTTCAGCATATGTCGAACTTCTGAATCATCTTGGAATACGTCGCCTCTCTGAGCAGAAAACTTCGGCTGATTGAGATAGAAATTCCATTTTTTCTCAGGAACGTCAGAAATTGAGTTGATGTATGAAATTTCACATAATCCGACCTCCCATGAACCTTTTAAGTCGATATGTTGCGCTAATTCCACATTAAATTCTGAAAGGGTATTTTCACTGAAAATGTGCATACTAGCATTTGACGCTAATTTTACGTAGAATTCTCTCTGGACTTCACCCGTCTTGTAATTTTCACAGAATGACCGTTTTATCGAACTTCAAATGTCTTTAACGCTCTTTGCGGGTACCCAACTGTCGAGTTTGGCTTACCAGCCGACTCAGTGGACGAGTAACTCGTGTCTGCCTGACACGGTGCGTGATTTAAGAATTTTCTGTATGCGGAAAATTTGATTTTTTTTCAATTTTTACTCTTTGTAATTCTGCTTCGTAAAAGCTGCCTTCTATAGGCATACCATCCAAGTCCGATATTTTGTAGACGGGGGGGAACGCAATGGAGACGTTGTGTTATTCTGAATACTTCGTCCGTGTAACTTTGTAAATAACCCTTCTCAAAAACACCTCTTAGTTTGGAAAGCCGCACAGTTTCACCTGGAGCAAAACGGAACTTGTCCCCCCAGTGGAAAGGATTGTTTGCATACAGGTTGGTGAAAACAATATCTTTATTATCCTCGTTTGCGGCATTTGGTGTCATTTTTATACAAGTATGAAAACTGTCATTATAGCTGACAATAAAATCCCGAATTACATCAACGTATCGTTGTGTGTTCTTAGCTGTGAAATACCTCCACATGCGTGCCTTTAATGTTTTGTTGAATCGTTCAACAGTTTGCGCTTTTGTATCGGAAGACATTGCAAAATGTATAATATTGTGCTGTCTCATTAATTTCTGGAAATGTTTGTTAAAAAATTATTTCCCCTTATCTGTCTGGAGCCGTAATGGTGTGCCGCTAACTGATAAGACATCTTCAAATGCTTTGGTGACCTGCGTACCTGTTTTAGCTTTCAAAACTCGTACATATGCACGTTTCGAGAAAATATCTATCACGGTCAGTAAATATTTATATCCATCATTGTAGCGTGCTAATGATTGCATATCGCATAAATCTGCTTGAAATTGTCTCATAGGACCTCGAAAAAAAACTTTATTTCTAAGAAAAAGTTATTCTGGCTGGTTTGTGTAAAGTGTAAACATCTTGATCGGATAGAAAAGCTTTCCCTTTTTTAATGTTAGTGTTTTTACAGCTAACAGCGTGCCTCTCCCCCGAAACCAGCTGGATTTTTAGCATAATAGAGCTTTTCAAGACATTTCTCCCCACCCATTATTAGATGTGGTCTGCTGGATATCGGAGTGTGGTGCGATTAATGAAGCATACAGGTATGACATTTTGTCATTTTAAATTGAATAAACAGAAAAACAATCACTTTGTTGGTCACAATAGTTTATTACAAAAAAAAGAAAATTCAGCTGGTTCTTAAAAACATTACTAATGAGTAGAAAAAAAAGTATAAATCACACAGCAGTAAAAATAAAAAACATGGTAAAAAATAGAAATTCAACATGGTAAAAAAAGTAATGTTTTTCTCCAGCCCCTAAGGTTTAACATAACGGATGAATGAAAATAACACAGGAGGTGCTACTTTAGACTCAATTAGGGTTTTAAATTTCTTTAGCTCCCCTGTTTTGGCAAATGGTATTTAATACAGTCTATAAACAATGTTAGAACAGTCTCCAATTGGGCCCACATTTTTCTCACAATATTTCCCATTGTGTCTTTCCAAAGGTTCTAAATAATAGTTTGACTTCACTATTACTCAACAACACAATGCCACTAAATTCTTGTTTTATCGAACGGAGACGCACAAAGACCTTGCATTCATGCGCGAGGTTGTGCAAAATGGCAGCAGCCGTGTTGCGGATGTTTTTAAGAGAGCCGGCTGTCCTGAAATAGAAAAGCATGGTCGATAAAGTGTGGAGGAAGTTAGCATTGCACAACTCAGCCGTCACTGTTTCATAATTCGCATAGAAATAAAAGCAGCTGTCCTCAATAAACAGGCACGTGTGATGCAACTGGCTAAGATCGTCAAGGGTACACCCATCACATTTTATTTTTAAATGTTTAATTAAGGCATCGTACAAAAGATGAGTCGACAACGATTGTCTCATCCGCGGCCAGATCCATGTTCCTCGCAAAATCATCGGTTACCCTGGCCTCTGTCTCTGTATTAAGTATGTGGGCAATGTTAGCGGCAGATAAGCGGGGCAAATCCATACCGTTTTCAGGGTAATGCGCGCATGCGTCATCAAACAGGTCGATGGCATGAGACGAGGACCAATGTTTATGCTGCTGCTGCTCCATCCCGTTTGCTAAGCGGCTCTCGCCGCTGTACCCCGGGGTTGCCTGTAGGGTCTCAGGACTCGTCTCAGGACTCTCAAACACCTCGAAGGCTGATGACGAAGCTCCAAAGAGACGCGCTAACCGCTGATTGTCGTAGTCCAGCAACGGTAGCTGTAGCACCGGTGTTAAGAGATCGCTTGGTTCGGGTGTAGGCATCGGCAAGATGTCAAACCCCTCGGGTGCTGACCACGTTGTAGCAGCCGGTGATCTCGACCCCTCAGGCAGCGCGTTTGGTCGTGGAGGTGCGATGAAAGCTGTGTTGGCCTGGCTTTGCGCTGTGCCAGAGTTGTCAGGGCTGGACCAGAGTGTTCCACGCCTCTGGAAAGCTTTTCTCCCGGCCCGTTCTCCACAGGTGTAAAACTTGGTAAAAGTCGTCTGGCGGGTCTTTTTTGAGCCATCTTCTTTCTCTGACGTGTAGAGTGGTCTCTTGGTGGTAGGTGTGAAGGATGAGCCCGAAAGCCCTTTCTTATACATTTTAGATAGGTATGCTAATGACTACAGCCCCACCTTTCTGTGACAGTAGGTAAAAAAAAAAGAGGGGGGCTGGGAAAGTTTGTACTGAAGAAGTGTGAGGAGGGCAAGGGTGGGGGGAGTTTAAAGTTATTTTTTAGTAAGGGTTAATCTAAATTCAGTTTATTTTCACTCCGATGATGTTTCTCCAGACATGGCTAGATAGAAAGAGTCCCGTAATACTGTCACCAAATGCTTGCATTCGTTTGAATGAGGACTCGTCCCCGATCGTGTCATAGTTCTGTTCGTGTGTCTGTGTGCTCGCCCCTCTCCTCCTGTGTGCCCATGATCAGTGTGATTATTCCCACCTGCCTCTCATTACCTGTCGTGTATATAAGTCCTGTCTGCCCCTCACTCCCTGTCGGATCGTCGATGTCGTCACGTTTGCTGTCCTTGTGGTTCCTGTCTGTTTCGAGTCGGTTTCTGTTTGCCATCCCTGTCAGTCTGTCATGTTATTAGTTTGCCAGTTCTCGTCTGTTTACCTCGATGCCTTGTTCCACTTCCCTTTTCCCTCAATAAACCCTGGTCCAAGCTGCACTTGGTCGTCCTGCTCCATGTTCCATCCGATCCGTGACAGAACGATTCGACCATCACAGCGACCAGCGCTTGGACCCCCCTCCACCACCAGCTCCTGCTGCGACGCCCAATCCACGTCCGAGCAGGTTTCAGCGCCATGGGCTCCACAGCCGCCGTCGAACTCACTCCCGCGACACCGGACCCGCGGCCCCCATTGGAGTTCCTCGCGACGCCATCGGCTCCGTGGCCGCCATCAGACTTCGCTCCGGCGACGCCGGACCCGCGGCCGCCATCAGACTCGCGGCCACCATCGGGCCTCACCCCGGCATCACTGGACCCATGGCCGTCATCGGACTTCTTGCCAGCAACGCCGGACCTTGAGCCAGCTGCGCCAAACCAGTGATTGTCCCTGGCTCCACTCCCACTGCTGTGGCGCGTGTGACTCTTGCCGCTGCATGCGATTTTGACTCTCCTTTTGTCCGAGTGCGGTTCGCTTCCCCAAGTCACCGCCCGAGTGCGGTTCTGTCCCCCAAGTCACCGCCCGAGCGCGGTTCTGTTCCCCAAGTCGCCGCCCGAGCGTGGTTCTGTTCCCCAAGTCGACGCCCGAGCGCGGTTCTGTTCCCCAAGTCGCCGCCCGAGCGCGGTTCTGTTCCCCAAGTCACCGCGCTAGCGCGGTTTGGTTCCCCAAGTCGCCGCCCGAGCGCGGTTCGGTTCCCCAAGTCGCCGCCCGAGCGCGGTTCGGTTCCCCAAGTCGCCGCCCGAGCGCGGTTCGGTTCCCCAAGTCGCCGCCCGAGTGCAGTTCTGTCCCCCAAGTCGCCGCCCGAGTGCGGTTTGGTTCCCCAAGTCGCCGCCCGAGTGCGGTTCAGTTCCCCAAGTTGCCGCCTGTGTGCGGTTCGGTTCCCCAAGTCGCCGCCCGTGTGCGGTTCGCGCCCCCAAGTCGCCGCCCGTGTGCGGTTCGCTCCCCCAAGTCGCCGCCCGAGTGCGGTTCTGTCCCCCAAGTCGCCGCCCGAGTGCGGTTCTGTCCCCCAAGTCGCCGCCCAAGTGCGGTTCAGTTCCCCAAGTCACCACCCGACTGCGCTTCAGTTCCCCAAGTCGCCGCCCGAGCGCGGTTTGGTTCCCCAAGTCGCCACCCGAGCGCGGTTCGGTTCCCCAAGTCGCCGCCCGAGTGCAGTTCGGTTCCCCTAGTCGCCGCCCGGGTGCGGTTCGGTTCCCCTAGTTGTTTGTTTTTTGGGACGTCGGGAGCCATCCCTTGTGTGTGTGTGGGGGGGGTTCTGTCAGTACTCGTCCCCAATCGCGTCATAGGTCTGTTCGTGTGTCTGTGTGCTTGCCCCTCCCTTCCTGTGTGCCCATGATCAGTGTGATTATTCCCACCTGCCTCTCGTTACCTGTCGTGTATATAAGTCCTGTCTGCCCCTCACTCCCTGTCGGATCGTCGATGTCGTCACGTTTGCTGTCCTTGTGGTTCCTGTCTGTTTCGAGTCTGTTTCTGTTTGCCATCCCTGTCAGTCTGTCATGTTATTAGTTTGCCAGTTCTCGTCTGTTTACCTCGATGCCTTGTTCCACTTCCCTTTTCCCTCAATAAACCCTGGTCCAAGCTGCACTTAGTCGTCCTACTCCATGTTCCATCCGATCCGTGACAGTTTATACCATTCTGTTAATGGTACATTCACTATTGTTTGAAAAACTCCACATTCGCTAATAAACACTTCTAGTGTCAGATACAGTAGATCGATTAGCTCTCCATCTTCTGTCCCATCAACAGTTTGAGGAGAAACTTTAAGCCGGAAAAAACATCTTCCGCTCGCTGTAATTCTTGAAACCCATGTTACATTCAGCTCACCTTGTAATCCGTATTCATCGAGATATTCAGTCAAAACCTCGGATAGGAGTTGATTTAAAACAGTCCTTTTTTAGTTCAACGAACCATACGTGCTGGCTGGCTCACAGTCGTTGTTTGGTCCAGAGCCCCCTTGGTTTCTCATGAAGAAAGATAGCTCGCCGACCTCATAAAAAAATGTAAATCCCCACAGAGTCTCCGGTGTTAGATACCAGTTCTGCCCAAGTTTTTCTGTAGGAGGCTGTTGCATACACTTTAGATACATATGTTTCTTCCGAGGCGCGTCTAACAAGCCATCAGGGCCTTTACGGCAAAGATGAATACTGACCGGTGTTTCCGCTATCATGATTTGAGCTTCAGGTTTGCAGTTTAACACCAAAGCTTTAGCTTAGCTCTTTTCTGTGAACTAGCCGCTCAATATTCTGCCGTAATATAGCTGCAGCAGGTCCACCCCCTCTCTCAAACCACACCTCTGTGTATCACGTGTTTTTAGTCAGGACATGTTTTTAATTTAGGCAACTTTCATAAAAACTGTCTAAACAAATTGTAACATACGAAATATGCTGGAGGCACATCAAATATAAGGCCTTCAGAGGCCTTCATCTGTCTCCCTCCAAAATTAAATGCTCCCAACAGCCAGTCTCTTTCTTTCAGATAACTTCATCAGCATATTGACGACGCTTTAATGACTCGACCTCGGCTCAAACTATTGTATGTTAAACTTTCTCCTTCAAAGTTACACGCAGACAACTCGGAGCCAATAATGTTGACTCGCCTGACTCAACTAGCGGTGGCCCCACAAGCTATTGTATGTCGAATTAGATGCCTTTTTCAACCAAGTTACACAGACAACTCGGAGGCCCCACAAACTATTGTATGTCAAATTAGATGCAGCAACACCTTGACTATCTCCTTCAGATGCCTTTTTTTTTTCAGCAAAAGTCCCTCCTTGCCCCCACTTTTTTCAACTAAACTCCCCCCTGACCCCATATTCTCCCGGGGCTGCCGTGAGGATGTGTTACCCCTCTGTAACTTGGGCTAGAAATGAGACAACCTGTTCAAATTTGCCACACTACCTGAATAGACCCCCTGGAAGACAAAAAAAGCCAGTCGAGAGTTCCTGTTACAATTTTTATCCCCCCTCCCCACCACCTGTCACTTTGCTTGGGACAAAAGGAGCCTTCAGAATTGAAATTTCTTCTCAATTATTCATTCAAATCAATGAATTCGACTGGAACAAATTATCATTAAATGTAAGTAAGACCAAGTTTATGTTATTTGGCAAAGCGAACATAAAGATACGAATAGAAATAGATGGGACTGAAATTGAAAGAGTGCAGGAAAACAAATTTCTTGGGGTTATAATAGATGACAGGCTGAGTTGGAAGCCACACTTCAAAAACGTAAAGTCTAAAATTTCAAGAAGCATGGCAGTCATATACAAAGCAAAAGAATTACTGGATTATCATTCACTTTGTACACTTTATTGTTCTCTTGTCTTGCCCTATTTGCATTACTGTGCTGAGGTTTGGGGGAATACTTATAAAACTTCACTACAGCCACTTATCATTCTGCAGAAAAGAGCAATAAGGACTATTCATAAAGTCAACTACTTGGAACACACAAATCCACTTTTCATACAATCCAAACTATTGAAATTCACTGACATAGTATCTTATCAAACAGCAATGTATAGGGCAAAAGCAAAACAACTACCAGAAAATATCCAAAACTTATTTAGGAATCGGGAGGGAGGTTATAAGTTAAGGGGGAATCACAACTTCAAAATCTTAAACATAAGAACAACCTTAAAAAGTTTCTGTATCACTTTAACTGGCGTCAAACTATGGAACAATCTAAGTGAGGAACTCAAGCAAAGTCCAAATATCCACCAGTTTAAAAGAATGTACAAAAATATGTTTTACTGCACCCGCCACTTCTTGCTTATCTTCGTTCCGTAATATCACAAACTGTGTCACTTATCCACCGATTGATTTAGCTGAACCAAATCCTTGTGGCCTTGAAGGAATGGGGTTAAATTACAAAAAGTCCTGCCTAGCTACAAAAACAGATGTGCTCAAACCTCATTGAATAAAGTACATAAGCAGACAAGTATATTCACATATTAAATCAATAAAAGAAACATTTGAAGCATATAATTACACCTGCACACCAAATCAATAAAGAAGACATAACTAGACATTTTTGATAAGTGGTAATGAGATCTGATATATATTTCTGAGCACTTTGAAATAACAAATGTCTTTTGATATATTGCCTAATATGTAATGCATGCCTGATGTTTTTCTCTAAATCATGGACACGGCCAGAGTCGTCTTAACCGTTCAGTACTTGATTGTATCTTATGTTTTGACTAATGTTAGACACCAGTTTTTGATTACTACTGAACGCTCTGCACAGAGGGAAATATTTTGCCTAACAAAGAAAAGATACGGTTGGAAGCATGATTAAACTAAGAATATAATGACGTAAGCAAAGACATGAAGTATCAAAAGAAGAAACTTTACATAGTCAGGGAACAGCAATAGATTAATGATGTCACAGCCAAAAGCTAACATAATTTCGTACAAAATGACAAAATTGAAAGAATGAGGTACGACAGTATATGTCCAAGATTGGAGAAGAATGTTCACAGGAAGGTCACATGGAGATAAAACCAGCAGGTGCCAGAGGGAGCCAGCCAAGGACTCGGCCAAAGATGATCGCCAAGGCCAAAAGACGGGATGGAAGACAACAGCCCCCACACACACCGAATCACCCATAACCAGCACCCACTCCCATGGCGAACTTGCCCCACCCCAAAGACTCATCACCCATCAATCTCGGCCCACAATGTGCAACTGAATATAAGCTGATCAAAGAACCTTGAACATTGCCTTTTCTGAATTGAGACTTTCTGCTCTTGAAGGGCCCAGCGCTGTATTGTACTTTCCTGAAAACATAGCTTTCTGAACAAGAATAGTGACTGAACTAAACCAACCTGTGTAAGTCTAATTTGTGCTTCAGTGTCTTAGCATTTTCCTAAATCTGAAGAAATCAAACGAGCACGCAGTGAATAAATTGGATAACAGGTGATTGGCAATGGCTTTTGCCGTGAGGCGCAGATAACGCGCTCCCTAAATTGTGGACAAAATCCAACAGCCTCCGTCTCGCTCTTCCACTTTGTCTGTCTTTCTGTCCGTCCGTCTGTCTGTCGGTCTCTCGGTCTCTCTTTCTCGGTCTCTCGCTCTCTCTCTCTCGCTCTCTATCGCATGTAATCCACTCTCGCAAGAAACTTTGATAATAAATTTAGGAATGCGGGATCCACTTTAGAATGCATTTTCTTAACCAAAATGGGATTCTTTCATGAATGACATGAAACAAGCTAATTCAAAAAATTAATACCATGAATCTAACTTCATTTGGAGAAACACATTTTGGAAAAGGTCAAATGGTTAAAAAGAAAAAGAAAAGATGGTGACCTAAAGTGTATTGATTGCAACTGCATCAATAGAACTCTCTAAATTATTTTGTTCAAATTTTTCCTCAGTAACCCTAACTCAATATCCATCCATCCATTTTCTATACCGCTTGTCCCCACGGGGGATGGCATGCTGGAGCCTATCCCAGCAGTCATTGGGCAGTAGGTTGGGGACACCCTGAACTGGTTGCAAGCCAATAGCATCGCACACAGAGATGAACAACCATTTGCACTCGCACTTAGACTTAGGGACAATTTGGGATGCTCAATCGGCCTACCATGCATGTTTTTGAAAAACACCAACTTATAATAAGGAACATGGTCACGCCCCCCTCCTCTCCTTTCATGTTTTAGTGGGAGTCACAGCTGGGACCGATCACAATTTGTCCAGTCAAAATAATTTTAAATACATTGCTAATAATGTCAAAGAAGCAGGGATCAACCAGCCCCCAAAATGTATGTGGACATCTCTACTTAGGCCCACTTCAACTTTTGAAAACATTCCAAAAAAAACATTCATTTTCATTGCTGACCGAAAAGAGCAAGAAATGAGGTGCCTGCTTGCAGTTTAAGTGCCGTTTCTGTCACATCTGTCACTTTTCTTTCATCAAGATAAGCAAACACAATGAATTGAGAGACTTTTCATGAGATGGATTGTTCATGGATTGTTCTGTATTAAATTAAAATTCGGGCGTCATGGCTCGGTGGTGTTGATGGATGGATGGATGGATGGATGGATGGATGGATGGATGGATGGATGGATGGATGGATGGATGGATGGATGGATGGATGGATGGAGGGAGGGAGGGAGGGAGGGATGGATGGATGGATGGATGGATGGATGGATGGATGGATGGATGGATGGATGGATGGATGGATGGATGGAAACCTTTATTGTCCCCTCTGGGGAAAATCAGTTGTCAGTTGTCAAACAGCTCATAACGTTTAGAAAAAGAGGAAGACAAAATGAAAACCAGAGTTGACAATGCAAAATATAAACACACTGCTGGTCCAATAAATATGCAGTGCAAGCTGGAAGTTTGCTAAAGTCCGTCATGTGCAAATAAAAGTCCCAAGTCAGTTAGCCTATCAACTCTAAATCCAGGTCTCCCCGTGCCTGCAGGGCCTGGTTGTAGAGTCGGAGTGCAGCTGGAATAAACGACTGTCCAAATCTCTTTGTGCTCTGACGGAGGAGGACAAATCTATTGCTGAATTTGCTCCTCATCCCCGTCAGCTCGATATACAGTGGATGGGAGGGATTGGCCAACATGGCCGCCAGTTTTTTCCCCATCCTCTGTTCAGCCACCACCACCGAGCTGGCCTTCTTCACCCGCTTGTTCAGCCTGGTAGCGTCCCTGGCACAGATGTTGCCTCCACAGCAGGCCCCGGCGAAGAACAGAACACTGGAGACCACTGTCTGACAAAACATTCTCAGTAGCCTATTACAAACATTAAACGACCTCAGCCTTCTCAGGAAAAACATCCTGCTCTGCCCCTTCCTGATAAGAGCCTCGGTGTTGTCGGTCCAGTCCAGTTTGTTGTTAATGTGTACCGGTGACGTGCGGTGAGGTTCATGACTGGGGAGGCACTGACGCAGATGCTGAAGTGATGGAAACTATTACCGTATTTGCCGGTGTATTGGTTGACCTTTTTCGATCCAAAATCGACCGAAAAAAATCGACCTCGACTTATACACCGAGTCATAAAATTTAACTTCGTATTCATCGCTTCAAATGTGATGGTAACCAAGGCCGTTTCTCATGCATCTCATTGTGCGTTGCACTTAGAAAATTTGAACCGGGCGGCGTGCGCGAGTGCGCGGCCCGCTGGAAGTCGAATGAGGCGCCGCGACCACCTCCGCGGTGCTTATAAACAGCCGATCCGCTCGGCGGGGGCTATTTTCGGCCACTTGGCTCGTGCGCACGGCCTCCCGGATGTGCCGGGCGGGTGCGCGAGCTCGCCGGCCGCTGGAAGTCGAATGAGGCGCCGCGACCACCTCCGCGGTGCTTATAAACAGCCGATCCGCTCGGCGGGGGCTATTTTCGGCCACTTGGCTCGTGCGCACGGCCTCCCGGATGTGCCGGGCGGGTGCGCGAGCTCGCCGGCCGCTGGAAGTCCAATGAGGCGCCGCGACCACCTCCGCGGTGCTTATAAACAGCTGATCCGCTCGGCGGGGGCTATTTTCGGCCACTTGGCTCGTGCGCACGGCCTCCCGGATGTGCCGGGCGGGTGCGCGAGCTCGCCGGCCGCTGGAAGTCGAATGAGGCGCCGCGACCACCTCCGCGGTGCTTATAAACAGCCGATCCGCTCGGCGGGGGCTATTTTCGGCCACTTGACTCGTGCGCACGGCCTCCCGGATGTGCCGGGCGGGTGCGCGAGCTCGCCGGCCGCTGGAAGTCCAATGAGGCGCCGCGACCACCTCCGCGGTGCTTATAAACAGCCGATCCGCTCGGCGGGGGCTATTTTCGGCCACTTGGCTCGTGCGCACGGCCTCCCGGATGTGCCGGGCGGGTGCGCGAGCTCGCCGGCCACTGGAAGTCCAATGAGGCGCCGCGATCTCCTCCGCGGTGCTTATAAAGTGCCGATCCGCTCGGCTTGGAGCTATTTCCGGCCTCCCGTTGGTGCCGGGCGGCGTGCGCGAGCTCGCCGGCCGCGATCTCCTCCGCGGTGCTTATAAACAGCCGCATGCGCACGGCCTCCCGGAATTTGAACACATTTCGTCAATAAATTTCGCATATTGAATTTTGAAGTTTAATATAATGCAACAATTGAGCTCGACTTATACAAAGGATATATCATAAAATCGTAAATTTCCGTCGAATTTTAGGGGGTCGACTTATACACCGAGTCGACCTGTACACCGGCAAATACAGTATTCATAATAACAATGTCGTATTTAATTAGAATCACTGATAGTAGTTTTTTGGTGAAATATTTTTTTAATGCTGTTAATAAATGCATTTGTTTTCAAAAAGCTTTTTTTGAATATCCATGCATTACTACTTACTGTTGGATTTGGTCCACAATTTGGGAAGTGCGCTATCCGCACCTCAAGGCAAAAGCCACAGCCAATCACCTGTTATCCAATTTACTCACTGCGTGCTCGTTTTATTTCTTCAGTTTTAGGAAAAGGCTAAGACACCGAAACAAAATTTAGACTTACACAGGTTGGTTGAGTTCAATCACAATTCTTGTTAAGAAAGCTCTATTTTCAGGAAAGTACAATACAGCGCTGGGCCTTTCGTGCGACCATGCTCAAGAGCAGAAAGTCTCCATTCAGAAAAGGCAATGTTCAAGGTTCTTTGGTCAGCTTATACTCAGTTGCACATGCCAGTGTGGGCCGAGTTTGATAGGTGATGAGTTAAGGGGTGTGGCAAGTTCGCAGGAGAGTTTGATTCCATGGGAGAGGGTGCTGGTTCGGTGAGAGCTGGTCCCGTGGGGGTGGGTGTTGATTATGGGCGATTCGGTGTGTGTGGGGGCTGTTGTTTTCCATCCTGTCTTTCGGCCTTGGCGATCACCTTTGGCCGGGTTCTTGGGTGTTTTCCTCCTGCCGCTCTTCCTCTGGCATCTCTACCGGTTTTATCTCCAAGTGTCCTTCCTATAAACCATTCTTGCACATACATCCACTTCGCCCACTGTCGCACATCGCCCATTCATCATTCTTTCAATTTTGTCATTTTGTACGGAATTATGTGAACTTCTGGCTGTGACATCATCAATTTGTTAATGTTCCCTGACTATGCAAAGTTCTTACCACTTACCATACATTTGTTTGTTTGTTCTTTTTACACTATCTTTTGACACATATCTTTTCATTGTTAGGCAAAACATTTCCCTCTGTCCAGAACGTTCAGTAGTAATCCAAAACTGGCGTCTAGCATTAATCAAAACATAAAATATAATCAAGTACTGAACATTTTTAAATGACTTTGGCAGTGTCCGTGATTTAGAAAATCATCAGGCATGCATCAGCCAAACCTTTTATGCAATAACCTTTACATTCAAGAGAGATTCAAGATTCAAGAGTTTTTTATTCGCCATGTTTGAGTGTGCCAAACAAGGAATTTGACTTCGGTAAATCACAGCCTCTGTTCAACATTTAGGTGAGTAACAACAACACTCAGGACATGTGAAGAACGAAAGATATTCTCAAACATCCCCTGATCTTAAACTGATCTTAAACTCCCAAGAGCGCAAGGAAAAACTCAAAACTCCAGCTAGGGGAAATGAGAAACCTTGAGAAGAGACCACAGATGGGAGGGTCCCTCTTCTAGGATGACCAGGCTGCAATGGATG